>NW_028318857.1:0-347500 GCF_062004578.1 Staurois parvus | reverse complement strand
ATCTAAAGCAGACAAAATTGTGAAAACTAAAATCTATTTTTATTTTTTGTCATCATTTTTTATTTTAGTTTTTTTTTATAAATCCAGAAATAGTTTAAGCATTTTTAAAATACAAAGTTCAAAATAAAGAATTTTTTCTTTATTTTTCTTCATATTTTTTTTTTTTTGTAGTGGCATCTGAATCAGCCAAATATCTAATTCCTGTAACCCAGTAAGAAAATAAAAAAACAGACTTTCAACAACACATTGTTCAAATTCAAGATTATTTGGATTATTATTTTTCTTTTTTATCATTTTTTTTTTCATATAGTGGCATCTAAAGCAGACAAAATTGTGAAAACTAAAATCTATTTTTATTTTTTGTCATCATTTTTTTATTTTAGTTTTTTTTTATAAATCCAGAAATAGTTTAAGCATTTTTAAAATACAAAGTTCAAAATAAAGAATTTTTTTTTATTTTTCTTCATATTTTTTTTTTTTGTAGTGGCATCTGAATCAGCCAAATATCTAATTCCTTTAACCCAGTAAGAAAATAAAAAAAACAGACTTTCAACAACACATAGTTCAAATTTAAGATTATTTGGATTATTATTTTTCTTTTTTATCATTTTTTTTTTCATATAGTGGCATCTAAAGCAGACAAATATTGAAAACTAAAATCTATATCACAATCAGAAAATCAAGACAATGTTGTACACCTTCAAAAATATGAAGTTCAAATTCATAAGTATTTTCATTATTATTATTTTTTTTTTAAATGTTCAAATTCAAGAGTATTTTTATTTTTTGTCATCATTTTTTTATTTTAGTTTTTTTTATAAATCCAGAAATAGTTTAAGCATTTTTAAAATACAAAGTTCAAAATAAAGAATTTTTTAAAATATTTTTCTTCATATTTTTTTTTGTAGTGGCATCTGAAACAGCCAAATATCTAATTCCTGTAACACAGTAAGAAAAAACTATTAAAGACTTTCAACAACACAAAGTTCAAATTCAAGATTATTTGTATTATTTTTTTTTCTTTTTTATCATTTTTGTTTTTCATATAGTGTCATCTAAAGCAGACAAATTTTTGAAAACTAAAATCTATATCACAATCAGAAAATCAAGACAATGTTGTAAACTTTCAAAAACATGAAGGTCAAACTCATAAGTATTTTCATTATTATTATTATTATTTTTTTAAATGTTCAGATTCAAGAGTATTTTTATTTTTTGTCATCATTTTTTTATTTTAGTTTTTTTTATAAATCCAGAAATAGTTTAAGCATTTTTAAAATACAAAGTTCAAAATAAAGAATTTTTTTTTATTTTTCTTCATATTTTTTTTTTTTTAGTGGCATCTGAATCAGCCAAATATCTAATTCCTGTAACCCAGTAAGAAAATAAAAAAACAGACTTTCAACAACACATTGTTCAAATTCAAGATTATTTGGATTATTATTTTTCTTTTTTATAATTTTTTTTTTTCATATAGTGGCATCTAAAGCAGACAAAATTGTGAAAACTAAAATCTATTTTTATTTTTTGTCATCATTTTTTTATTTTAGTTTTTTTTTATAAATCCAGAAATAGTTTAAGCATTTTTAAAATACAAAGTTCAAAATAAAGAATTTTTTCTTTATTTTTCTTCATATTTTTTTTTTTTGTAGTGGCACCTGAATCAGCCAAATATCTAATTCCTGTAACCCAGTAAGAAAATAAAAAAACAGACTTTCAACAACACATTGTTCAAATTCAAGATTATTTGGATTATTATTTTTCTTTTTTATCATTTTTTTTTTTCATATGGTGGCATCTAAAGCAGACAAAATTGTGAAAACGAAAATCTATTTTTATTTTTTGTCATCATTTTTTTATTTTAGTTTTTTTTATAAATCCAGAAATAGTTTAAGCATTTTTAAAATACAAAGTTCAAAATAAAGAATTTTTTATTATTTTTCTTCATATTTTTTTTTTTTTTGTAGTGGCATCTGAATCAGCCAAATATCTAATTCCTTTAACCCAGTAAGAAAATAAAAAAAACAGACTTTCAACAACACATAATTCAAATTTAAGATTATTTGGATTATTATTTTTCTTTTTTATCATTTTTTTTTTCATATAGTGGCATCTAAAGCAGACAAATATTGAAAACTAAAATCTATATCACAATCAGAAAATCAAGACAATGTTGTACACCTTCAAAAATATGAAGTTCAAATTCTTAAGTATTTTCATTATTATTATTTTTTTTTTAAATGTTCAAATTCAAGAGTATTTTTATTTTTTGTCATCATTTTTTTATTTTAGTTTTTTTTATAAATCCAGAAATGGTTTAAGCATTTTTAAAATACAAAGTTCAAAATAAAGAATTTTTTAAAATATTTTTCTTCATATTTTTTTTTGTAGTGGCATCTGAAACAGCCAAATATCTAATTCCTGTAACACAGTAAGAAAAAACTATTAAAGACTTTCAACAACACAAAGTTCAAATTCAAGATTATTTGTATTATTATTTTTCTTTTTTATCATTTTTGTTTTTCATATAGTGTCATCTAAAGCAAACAAATTTTTGAAAACTAAAATCTATATCACAATCAGAAAATCAAGACAATGTTGTAAACTTTCAAAAACATGAAGGTCAAACTCATAAGTATTTTCATTATTATTATTATTATTTTTTTAAATGTTCAGATTCAAGAGTATTTTTATTATTTGTCATCATTTTTTTATTTTAGTTTTTTTTTATAAATCCAGAAATAGGTTAAGCATTTTTAAAATACAAAGTTCAAAATAAAGAATTTTTTTTTATTTTTCTTCATATTTTTTTTTTTTGTAGTGGCATCTGAATCAGCCAAATATCTAATTCCTGTAACCCAGTAAGAAAATAAAAAAACAGACTTTCAACAACACATTGTTCAAATTCAAGATTATTTAGATTATTATTTTTCTTTTTTATCATTTTTTTTTTCATATAGTGGCATCTAAAGCAGACAAAATTGTGAAAACTAAAATCTATTTTTATTTTTTGTCATCATTTTTTTATTGTAGTTTTTTTTATAAATCCAGAAATAGTTTAAGCATTTTTAAAATACAAAGTTCAAAATAAAGAATTTTTTTTTATTTTTCTTCATATTTTTTTTTTTTTGTAGTGGCATCTGAATCAGCCAAATATCTAATTCCTTTAACCCAGTAAGAAAATAAAAAAAACAGACTTTCAACAACACATAGTTCAAATTTAAGATTATTTGGATTATTATTTTTCTTTTTTATAATTTATTTTTTTCATATAGTGGCATCTATAGCAGACAAAATTGTGAAAACTAAAATCTATTTTTATTTTTTGTCATCATGTTTTTATTTTAGTTTTTTTTTATAAATCCAGAAATATTTTAAGCATTTTTAAAATACAAAGTTCAAAATAAAGAATTTTTTTTTATTTTTCTTCATATTTTTTTTTTTTTGTAGTGGCATCTGAATCAGCCAAATATCTAATTCCTGTAACACAGTAAGAAAATAAAAAAAACAGACTTTCAACAACACATAGTTCAAATTTAAGATTATTTGGATTATTATTTTTCTTTTTTATCATTTTTTTTTCATATAGTGGCATCTAAAGCAGACAAATATTGAAAACTAAAATCTATATCACAATCAGAAAATCAAGACAATGTTGTAAACCTTTAAAAACATGAAGTTCAAATTCATAAGTATTTTCATTATTATTTTTTTTTTTTTAAATGTTCAAATTCAAGAGTATTTTTATTTTTTGTCATCATTTTTTTATTTTAGTTTTTTTTATATAAATCCAGAAATAGTTTAAGCATTTTTAAAATACAAAGTTCAAAATAAAGAATTTTTTAAAGTTTTTTTCTTCATTTTTTATTTTTGTAGTGGCATCTGAAACAGCCAAATATCTAATTCCTGTAACACAGTAAGAAAAAACTATTAAAGACTTTCAACAACACAAAGTTCAAATTCAAGATTATTTGGATTTTTATTTTTTATCATTTTTTTTTTCATATAGTGGCATCTAAAGCAGACAAAATTGTGAAAACTAAAATCTATATCACAATCAGAAAATCAAGACAATGTTGTAAACCTTCAAAAACATGAAGTTCATACTCATAAGTATTTTCATTATTATTGTTATTTTTTTTTTAAAGGTTCAGATTCAAGAGTATTTTTATTTTTTGTCATCATTTTTTTATTTTAGTTTTTTTTTATAAATCCAGAAATAATGTAAGCATTTTTAAAATACAAAGTTCAAAATAAAGATTTTTTTTTTATTTTTCTTCATTTTTTTTTGTAGTTGCATCTGAATCAGCCAAATATCTAATTCCTGTAACACAGTAAGAAAAAACTATTAAAGACTTTCAACAACACAAAGTTCAAATTCAAGATTATTTGGATTATTATTTTTCTTTTTTATCATATTTTTTAATTTTCTTATATATACAATGGCATCTAAAGCGGATGGATATCCAATAATAAAGTCTGTAACAAAAACCTTAGCAAATCCAAGACTAATGAAGACCTTTAAAATACAAAGTTCAAAATTTTTTTTTATCTGAGAATTTTTTGTTTCTCTTTTTTTTTTTTTAAAGCAACAGTATAATTTTTTTTCAGAAAAGCTCCACCTATTATCATTTAAAACACATCTATGAGCTCCAGTTAATGACGTCGCCTAGGCTAGGATGATGTCATCAGTCCTCTGCAGGCAGGAGGAAGCATTTCCTTAGTCTCTCCTCCCCCAGTTTGTACTGTAACTTTGCAGCAAGTCACAAAGTGAGAGGCTTCATTCACATGAATGGGCTGAAAATGGCGCTGCACTGAATCGCACAGGAAGGTTTGCACAGTCTCAAGAGCATGGAGGAGATTCCAGGAGACAGGAAGTGACTCTAGGAGATCTGGACAGGACTGTAGAAGGTCCTTAACCACTTCCCGTCCGGCCGTTGTATATAAACGGCCGAACGGTGGCAGTTCAGGGACGGGTGGCCATTTATAAATGGCCTCCCCACCCCCTGCTTGTGCGCACCCCCTGGGAGCGCACAGCACCACGATGCGGTGCCCGGTGTGTCCTCCGATCGTCGTACGGGACCTCTGTGGGAGGTCCCGATCATGTGATCATTGATTGGCCAATCAGTGATCACATGCAAAGTAGTAAGCAAGATGTCACTTCTGACATCATTGCTTACTACGTATGAAATCACAGAGATCACATGGTACAGGGCCATTCACAACAGCCTTGTACCATGTGACAAGCTGTGACCAATCACAGCTCACACAGTATTTCTCAATGGCTGCAAGAATGCAGCCAGAGAGAAGGAGAAATGATTCCTCTTACAGCCTTTATGGGTGTAAAAGCAATCGGTGTAAAAAAAAAAGGTCTTCATCACCCCCCACAAGTAGTACAGTGTCACCATGTACTGATAGGGGGACGGTATGTTAAAAAAAAACCATAAATAATAACATAAAAAAATAAAATAAAAATGTAAAAAAAGTTTGAAAAATTATAATTTTTGGTTATCAACTAATTTGGGTTATTTTTTTACTAAAAAGGTAACTGAATACATTTTGGCCAAGATTGATGAAGAAAGATTATTTATTTGTAAAATTTTATAAGAAAAACACTTTTTTTTTCCAAATGTTTGGACTTTTTCATTAATATAGCAAAAAAAAGAAAAAATACCAGCGGTGAATAAATACCGTCAAAATAAAGTTTTATCCGTCTAAAAAAAAATGCTAAAATATTCATATGGGTACAGTGTTGCATGACCGCGCAATTGTCATTCAAAGTGTGATAGAGCCGAAAGCTGAAAATTGGCCTGGACAGGAAGGGGGGGAAAGTGTCCGGACAGGAAGGGGGGGAAAGTGTCCGGACAGGAAGGGGGGGAAAGTGTCCGGACTGGAAGGGGGGAAAGTGTCCGGACTGGAAGGGGGGGAAAGTGTCCGGACTGGAAGGGGGGAAAGTGTCCGGACAGGAAGGGGGGGAAAGTGTCCGGACAGGAAGGGGGGGAAAGTGTCCGGACTGGAAGGGGGGGAAAGTGTCCGGACTGGAAGGGGGTGAAAGTGTCCGGACTGGAAGGGGATGAAAGTGTCCGGACAGGAAGGGGGGGAAAGTGTCCGGACTGGAAGGGGGTGAAAGTGTCCGGACTGGAAGGGGGTGAAAGTGTCCGGACTGGAAGGGGGGGAAAGTGTCCAGACTGGAAGGGGGGGAAAGTGTCCGGACTGGAAGGGGGGGAAAGTGTCCGGACTGGAAGGGGGTGAAAGTGTCCGGACTGGAATGGGGTGAAAGTGTCCGGACTGGAAGGGGGGGAAAGTGTCCAGACTGGAAGGGGGGGGAAAGCGTCCGGACTGGAAGGGGGATGAAAGTGTCCGGACTGGAAGGGGGTGAAAGTGTCCGGACTGGAAGGGGGGGAAAGTGTCCGGACTGGAAGGGGGTGAAAGCGTCCGGACTGGAAGGGGGTGAAAGTGTCCGGACTGGAAGGGGGTGAAAGCGTCCGGACTGGAAGGGGGGGAAAGTGTCCGGACTGGAAGGGGGGGAAAGTGTCCGGACTGGAAGGGGGTGAAAGTGTCCGGACTGGAAGGGGGTGAAAGTGTCCGGACTGGAAGGGGGGGAAAGTGTCCGGACTGGAAGGGGGGGAAAGTGTCCAGACTGGAAGGGGGGGAAAGTGTCCGGACTGGAAGGAGGTGAAAGTGTACGGACTGGAAGGGGGGGAAAGTGTCCGGACTGGAAGGGGGTGAAAGTGTCCGGACTGGAAGGGGGTGAAAGTGTCCGGACTGGAAGGGGGGGAGAGTGTCCGGACTGGAAGGGGGGGAGAGTGTCCGGACTGGAAGAGGGGTGAGAGTGTCCGGACTGGAAGGGGGGGAGAGTGTCCGGACTGGAAGGGGGTGAGAGTGTCCGGACTGGAAGAGGGGAAAGTGTCCGGACTGGAAGGGGGGGAAAGTGTCCGGACTGGAAGGGGGGGAAAGTGTCCGGACTGGAAGGTGGGGAAAGTGTCCGGACTGGAAGGGGGGAAAGTGTCCGGAATGGAAGGGGGTGAAAGTGTCCGGACTGGAAGGGGGTGAAAGTGTCCGGACTGGAAGGGGGTGAAAGTGTCTAGACTGGAAGTGGTTAAAATGCCATCAAAGGGTTGCTGTACCACTAGGGGCCCACTGTGGGGTCCCACCAATCCTGATTGGCACTGTTTGCCTGATAGGAAACGTAGACAGCTGTATCTGGTATAACTGGTTTCCTGCTGGGCCCCACATGACCCAAGCCAGCTTCATTCCCAACATGGTTGTCAGAAATGTGTCGCTGGACACGTGTGGGTGGGTGTGCATTGTAGAATAGGTGGGGGATTTAATACCATACTTAAAGAGTAACTCCACTTTTTTCTTTTAATATAGCATATACAGGCGCTACACAAGTCATATTGTAATTGAATGTTATTAAAAATGACATTTCCTTTTCAATCTGCACTGCTGTAATTTTCTGTAAAATGCAATATGGCTACCTGGAGAAATTCTGTACACAGATGGCGTACAGAACACCCCCCAAAAATGTCATTTGCTGCTTGTGTGATTGGCTTAATAATTTTTCCTGAAGTCTGCACTAAGATATAAGTTGAGGTGTTTGGCATCCCCTGCAACAAAAATGTCATTTTTGGTGAGATACTCCCAAAGGGAAATCACGTCTGAAGGGATGCAGACCCTGCCATTTTCCTCATTAGAGCCCTGCAGGTCAGTGGATGTAGCCCTGCAGGTTAGTGGATGTGGTAAAATCCACTTTTGTGCAATCAGTTTTCTAGCTTCTTGCCCACCGGAAGATTCTTGCCCAAATACTTGCCCACCGGAAGATTTTACCCCCCTTCCTGACCAGGCCATTGTTTGCTATTTGGCGCTGCGCTACTTTAAGTGGTAATTGAGCAGTCATGCAACACTGTACTGAAATGAAATTTATATAATTGTTTTCACACAAATGGAGCTTTCTTTTGGTGGAATTTGACCACCACTGGGTTTTTTATTTTTTTGCGATATAAACAAAAAAAAATTTTCTGCTGTAAAACATATCAAATATAAAACATGTGTTGCGCTAAGGGAACTATAAATACCTCAAAATAATACATATTTTATGTGCAAATAATATATGTCCAATGAAAAATAAACTAAAAAGTGCTCAAGAGTGAACCATTGCCACAAAATAAATAACTAAAAAAACATATATAGAAACAGTCCATATAAAGTGTATATAATAGTCGCCTTGTTCTGTGACGAATAATGGAAAATCTTCATTCCAATGTAACCACCATGATATCAAATTGGAGGCTTACCAGATTTTTTGACCCCTTAACCCTTTCACACCGGCGCCTCCCGGCCCTTTAAGAGTTTTAGGAGGCGGGGTTTAGGGTCATGTGAACACCGTGACGTGTCGGCACGGCAATCACATGATCGGGAAAGGTCCCAATTGAAAGAGGAGATCGGGAACTTTCCGTGAGTACCGGACGTGTCTGCTGGGAGCGCGCTCTTGGCACATATGTCCTTTAAACCGTCCTCAAACATGTATGTCCTCAAACCGTCCCCGTGTTATGGGGTCAACATATGCTCATGTAAAAATAAAGACGTGCCTCTCATAATGCAGTAAAATATGACTAATTTATTAGATAGACGGAAATGCACTTACAGGCATAGTAGATTAAAAGCATCAGTCAACAGAAGCAAATTAAGATGGCGATGCTACGCGATGACGTCAGAAGGGAGGCTCCGCCCGACGCATTTCATCATAACCAGACTTCTTCCTGGCCCCGGCGGCAGTGATCAGCGGGACTGTGATAGTATGGTGATCAGTCTGATACTGACACTTTATGTGAACCAGTGACTCTAATACAGTGATCAGTGCTAATATTATACACTGACACTGGCTGGGAAGGGGTTAGCATGTAGGGGCAATCAACAGGTTAACTATGTACCTAACAGTTCTTGGTGCATTCATGGTGTGCTGTTTTTACCCAGGGATGAGCCCGTTTTTATTACCTTCAATGCAGGTGAAAAAAAAAATGGCTCATCCCCACTGTTTTGACAGAGCTCTGTGTTGTTTACATACACAGAGCTCTGTTCTGTCTTCTGTTTCGCCGATCCGCGGGTCCCAGCTGTCAATCATTGGCCAGGACCCACTGATTAGCTTGTGCTGTATCTATCCATAGCAGCGCTAGGGCGGCGGGCAGGCACACGCGCCCCTTACCTGCAAGAGCGGGATCGCGTGCTAGGTACGGGATCCGGTGCAGGAGAGCCAACTTGCCGCCGTACTCCTACGTGAGACATTCGGCAAGCGGATAACCTACCAAACCCTCTTCTCAGATCAACTTGCTTTTCTGGAATCTCTGGACGCCCCATAATACAAATATGTGGATTATATGCAATATTGGGCTTAAAAATATTAATATGCTGGCTGACATTTTTCCAATATTTTACGGATTTAAAACCTCTCCACATCTAGCAGAATTAGGACAATCCCAAAGGCCCGCTCTATACAGGGAATAGGGAGTTCTATACGTGCTAAGGACAATAAATAACTGAGAAGCCGATATCGATTCATCAGGAATTGCCCTCAACCCCCCTGGCGGTATTCTGAGTGTAGCTCGGGGTTAGGTTTCAGCACCACAAGCGGTAACCCCCCCCCCCCCCCGAGCTACACTCGGGAATACTCTGCAGCGGTGCTCCGGGATCCCTCGATCACTTACCTTGTCCTTCACTCCCGCGATGTCCCCACTGCAGCGTCTCCGGCCATCTCCTCCGGCCGATGCCGGCTTCCGGGTTCCAGTCCCTGCGAGCTTTGGGATGTACGGGGACCAGAACCGGCAGGAAATTTTAAAATTTTAAAAACTGACATTCACTGAATACACTAAAATCACATAGTATAACATTCCTGTATCAAACCATTTCACATACATTGTGTCCCGAGTGCTTTGTCCGGCGCCCTGCCTGCATTTTTACCACCCTTTCTGCCTGGAAACTGAGAAACGTCCATGGCGTCCAAAAAGCGTCCCTTTAGGTCAGACGCGGTTTTAGACCGGCTGGAGAACAGCGATAGTAAATCAGAACCACTTGCAGAATTGAGTGATAATGATTGGTGGGGGAAATTCCTCATCAGACACTGAAAACGATTCTGCGACTTTGCTCAGCGATGGGCGAACTTGGCGCTATATTTCACATTTCAGTGTTTTTGGTTTGATTATATTATTGAATTACATTTATTATTTTATTATTATTTTTTATGATTATTTATTATATTATAATTTATGATTTCGTGTTTCAAGTTTTATCATCTGTGGAATGTTTACTAGACTCTTGTTCGGACAGATTTCAGTGAGTTATTCCTAAGAATTACAGGCCGACAATAAAAAAACAATACATATTTCCATGCAAAAAAAGTACCGCTTTCAGCACAGAAATACTGACATCATCAGACCGCTAGGGAGGTTAATATCTCTGACCACTTGTCCTCCTCTCCCCCTTTTTCAGGCTCTGAGGTTCCTAAGTAGACGCAGACGGCTGCGAGAATCATTGTCTCCTTGGAAAAAGCACCAGGATCTGAGTGATGAGCAGCGACAGCGGCTCCAGCAGAAAGTGGACACTCGTCTTCAGCTCCACCCGGTTAGATCTTCATTACACATAAAATAACTCATGAAAGCGAACCTTCACCCTTTTTTTTGTTTGTTTTTTTTTTTTAATTTACTCCTTTTTTTTCTTTATTTTTAGGAAAAGCGTAATTAAATACTTTTTAATCATCATTCCAAAAACAAAAATCCTACCATCTTAAACGTCCTATAAACCCTAGTAACAGTGAAGTGGCGAGCGGGCGACCACATATGATTGTTGCACCACATCTTTAAAAGTTGCAAATATTCAATAGAGAAGATGGGACTTTCAGGGTGCATGAACATGAATACAAAACATATTAAAAAGTTATATCATTTTTATTTCGTATTTTTGTAAAAAAACACAAAAGGGAAAAAAATACAGAAACATAAAAACAATTTCAGTACTAAAAGTAAAACTGAGATTCATACTTGGTTATGTAATTGTAGTTGCTCCCTACATGTTTCGCCCTCACGGCTTCTTCAGGGGTGATTTTTTTTAAGAAAATTGTACCGCCGAGGCAGTCTAGAGATATATCAAAGAAAAATTATACAATTACCAAACAACTTTAATATGTCCAATACAGAGTATTTCATCAAATATATACATATATGGGACTCAATGGCTCACCATGGATGTGAAAGCTCACGGAGCTAGGAGAAAATGACCTAAAAAAGATCTTAATTGGCCTACACGTCCTATATACCCTATTAACCCTCCCCTCAAAGAAGAATGTTGCTCTCCCCCGCATACCCCCCCACCTTCCCCCATAACCAAATTGCAGGACTTTTTTTTTTTGTTTTGTTTAAGTGAAAATTCTTTTTAATTAAAAGTGATTGTACAGCTTTATTAATGACAAGCATGTCATACTTTCCTGCTTTGTGTAATGGTTTTGCACAGAGCAGCCCCGATCCTCCTATTCTGGGTCTCCAATAGCCTTCCTGGCTCCTCACTTTCTATGGGGGCACTCATGCAGGCTCGCTCCCAAGCCACCTTGTCTGTATCCGTTGACACAGACAGCACGGCTTGACCCTGCCTTGCGCTCCCTCATCACAGAGCAACCCTGATCCTCCTATTCTGGGTCTCCCCCTAGCGCTCCTGGCTTCTCCCCACTTTCTATGGTAGCACTCATGCGGGCTCTCTCCCAAGCCACCCTGTCTGTATCTATTGACACAGACAGCACGGCTTGACCCTGCCTTGCGCTCCCTCATCACAGAGCAGCCCCGATCCTCCTATTCAGGGTCTCCCCCTAGCGCTCCTGGCTCCTGCTTGCTTTCTATGGGGGCACTCATGCAGGCTCGCTCCCAAGCCACTCTGTCTGTATCTATTGACACAGACAGCACGGCTTGACCCTGCCTCGCGCTCCCTCATCACAGAGCAGCCCCGATCCTTATTCTGGGTCTACCCCTAGCGCTCCTGGCTCCTCCTTGCTTTCTATGGGGGAACTCATGCAGGTTCGCTCCCAAGCCACCTTGTTTGCATCTATTGACACAGACAGCACGGCTTGATCCCACCTCCTGCTCCCTCATCACAGAATTTGATTGACAGCAGCGGGGGCCAATGGCTCCCACTACTATCAATCTGTCCTGTGAGGAGGGAGAGAGCGGAGAGCCACTGCTCTCATTTACAGCGCTGGATCTGGATCATTCTCAGGTAAGTACAAGGAGGGTGAGGGGAAAGGGGGGGATCCTGTGACGCAGGTGTTTTTCTACCTTAATGCATAGAATACATTAAAGAACAAACCTTTAGGCTTTATAACCAGTTAAAGCAGAACTTCACTCAAAAGGGGAAGTTCCGCATGTTTGTATCCAAACCCCCTCCACTGCCACATTTGGCACTTTTTGGGGGGGAGCGGATACCTGGTTTTGACAGGCACCCGCTCCCACTTCCACTTAGATGTACAGTGGCGATCTGAGCCGGAAGTTCTTCCCCCGCAGCCTTCTGGGACACTTCACAGGTCCCACAAATCTGCGGGACCATTCACATAGCGCTGAATGCGCAGTATGAAACTGGCTTGGAAGCTGCAAGGCTTCAGTGCTGATTTCCCTTACTTAACCACTTCCCGTCCGGCCCATGTATATAAACGGCCGGACGGTGGCAGTGCAGGGTTGGGTGGGCGTTTATAAACGGCCTCCCCGCCCCCTGCTTGTGTGCACTCCCTGCAAGCGCGCAGCACCGCGATCCAGTGCCCGCTGTGTCCTCCGGACACAGTGGAACACCAATCGTCGTACAGGACCTCTGTGCGAGGTCCCGATCATGTGATCACTGATTGGCCAATCAGTGATCACATGCAGAGTAGTACGCAAGATGTCACTTCTGACATCATTGCTTACTACGTGTGAAATCTGTGAAATGATCACAGAGGTCACATGGTACAGGGCTATTCACAACAGCCTCGTATCATGTGACAAGCTGGTACCAATCACAGCTCTCACAGTAGTTCTCAATGGCTGCAAGAATGCAGCCAAAGAGAAGGAGAAATGATTGCTTTTACATCCTTTATGGGTGTAAAAGCAATCAGTGTAAAACAAACAAAAAAAATCGTCATCACCCCCCACAAGTAGTACAGTGTCACCATGGTGACACTGTACTGCTAGGGTGACAGAATGTTAAAAAAAAAAACCCATAAGTAATAATATAAAAAAATAAAATAAAAATGTAAAAAAAAAGTTTAAAAATTATAATTTTTGGTTATAAACTAATTTGGGTTATTTTTTTTACTAAAAAGATAACGGAATACATTTTGGCCAAGATTTATGATGAAATATTATTTATTTTCAAAATTTTATGGGAAAAACACTTTTTTTCACAATTTTTGGACTTTTTCATTTACATAGCAAAAAAAATAAAGATCCCAGCGGTGAATAAATACCACCAAAATAAAGCTTTATCTGTCTCAAAAAAATGCTTAAAAATTCATATGGGTACAGTGTTGCATGACCGCGCAATTGTCATTCAAAGCGTGATAGCATTGAAAGCTGAAAATTGGCCTGGGGGGGAAGGGGGGGGGAAAGTGTCCGGACTGGAAGAGGGGGGAAAGTGTCCGGACTGGAAGGGGGGGGGAAGTGTCCGGACTGGAAGGGGGTGAAAGTGTCCGGACTGGAAGGGGGTGAAAGTGTCCGGACTGGAAGGGGGTGAAAGTGTCCGGTCTGGAAGGAGGGGAAAGTGTCCGGACTGGAAGGGGGGAAAGTGTCCGGACTGGAAGAGGGGGGAAAGTGTCCGGACTGGAAGAGGGGGGAAAGTGTCCGGACTGGAAGGGGGGAAAGTGTCCGGACTGGAAGGGGGTGAAAGTGTTCGGATTGGAAGGGGGGGAAAGTGTCCGGACTGGAAGAGGGCGGAAAGTGTCCGGACTGGAAGGGGGTGAAAGTGTCCGGACTGGAAGAGGGCGGAAAGTGTTCGGACTGGAAGGGGCGGAAAGTGTCCGGACTGGAAGGGGGGAAAGTGTCCGGACTGGAAGGGGGGAAAGTGTCCAGACTGGAAGGGGGGGGAAAGTGTCTGGACTGGAAGGGGTTAAGATTCCGGCACCTGCACCTGAAATCAATTGAAGAGTCGGCTCAAGTGAGGACACCTCTGGATCCCTGAACAGGTAAGTGTCCTTATATTAAAAGTCAGCAGCTAAGGTATTTGTAGTTTCTGACTTTTAACTTTTTTGATGGGAGCCTGGAGCTCTGTTTTAAAGTTCAGGTCCATCGTTTTCGCCTAATACTCAGACCCCGCGCATGTGTAGGAGAGCCATGGGTCACTCGGGATGTGGGAGCCGTATGCGCAAGGTCCTGTGAACTGTCTTCTGGGATTTCTACATCACTCATCCCAAGAGGCAGATCACAGGATCTCACACATACAGTGTGGCAGTGCGGTATCCTGCCACGGTGGAAATCACAGTGGTGACCCAGGATTCTCAACCATACAGGTTGAGGGGCTCCAGGCAGTTCTCATAATACAGAGGAAACGGGTTTATTGGTGTCCTCTTTAGTTTGTAAAGCCTGTTTTGGCACCTGTAGCCTGGAGATTTCTAAGAGATTTGGGAGGGATGAAATCTCCAGTTCTGGACCCATGTTTTGAGAGCAGCCAACGTGCTGATTGCACAGGTGTGTGCAGGCCTTTTTGTGGAGGCCAGGCCATGATTCTGGGCTCCACCCCGGCAGACAGGAGTCAGGAGGGCTCCACCCCGGCAGACAGGAGTCAGGAGGGCTCCACCCCGGCAGACAGGAGTCAGGAGGGCTCCACCCCGGCAGACAGGAATCAGGAGGGCTCCACCCCGGCAGACAGGAATCAGGAGGGCTCCACCCCGGCAGACAGGAATCAGGAGGGCTCCACCCCGGCAGACAGGAATCAGGAGGGCTCCACCCCGGCACACAGGAATCAGGAGGGCTCCACCCCGGCAGACAGGAGTCAGGAGGGCTCCACCCCGGCAGACAGGAATCAGGAGGGCTCCACCCCGGGAGTCAGGAGGGCTCCACCCCAGCAGACAGGAATCAGAAGGGCTCCACCCCGGCAGACAGGAGTCAGGAGGGCTCCACCCCGGCAGACAAGAATCAGGAGGGCTCCACCCCGGCAGACAGGAATCAGGAGGGCTCCACCCTGGCAGACAGGAGGTCTCTGCCATGGAGTCAAATGGGCTTCACCTAGTAGAGGTGGAAGCCAGACAAGCTGTGCGCGGGAAAGCCATTTTGGATAGAGTCTGCAGGAGACAGACGGAAATCGGTGTGCAAGCCAGAAGGTTTGATGGTGGATACCCCTGCGTGGGAAACATTTTTGTTATTTGAACTTTCTTGTAAATAAATTGGGCAAAAAGGCCCTTAAAAAGAAGCGAGTTGCTGTGTGCTTTAACAAGAAAAGCTCTACCAAAGAAGCGAGTTCCCACAACAGACACAGTGCAGGATGTCTCTTGAGGGACATCTCTGTGTCTGCATATGTACAAGGGGCCTGGTGCATGCACAGATTCTCCATGGGGCTCTGCCAGGTCCTGGCAAAATTTCCGTGCAGCATGCCTGCGCATGTGCTGGAAATGAATTCAAGGTTATAGAGCTGGAAAGGAGCAGTGCAGGGAGCACTTTCCCTACAAGCAAGACAATGCTGGACTCCATGGACCAGGGCTTTTTTTCAGTATGAATGCGAGGAATCGCAGTTCCCGCACCTCCAACACTGAATGTATTTAATGGCAAGGAATGCTGGAGGGTCTATTGATGCTGGCTACTAGGGGGTCTATTGCTGTCGGGGGGCATCTTTTGTTGCTAGGGAGGTCATTTGTTGCTGAGTGGGATCTATCTTTGAGGGAGGGGTCTATTGTTGGCTGCTTGGTGGTATGATGTTGCTGTGGTGAATCTATTGTTGTTGTGGGTGGGTCTATTGTTGCTGGCTACTAGGGGGTCTATTGCTGTCGGGGGGGATCTGTTGTTGTAGGAGGTCTATTGTTGCTGGGGGAATCTATTGTTGTTAGGGAGGTCTATTGTTGCTGGTGGGGGATGTATTCTTGTTAGGAAGGGTCATTTGTTGCTGAGTGGGATCTATCTTTGAGGGAGGGGTCTATTGTTGGCTGCTGGGTGGTATGATGTTGCTGTGGTGGATCTATTGTTGTTGTGGGTGGGTCTGTTATTGCTGGCTACTAGGGGGTCTATTGCTGTCGGGGGGAATCTTGTTGCTAGGAGGTCTATTGTTGTTGGGGGAATCTATTGTTGTTAGGGAGGTCTATTGTTGCTGGTGGGGGATGTATTATTGTTAGGGAGGGTCATTTGATGTTGAGTGGGATCTATCTTTGAGGGAGGGGTCTATTGTTGGCTGCTGGGTGGTATGATGATGCTGTGGTGGATCTATTGTTGTTGTGGGTGGGTCTGTTATTACTAGCTACTAGGGGGTCTATTGCTGTCGGGGGGGATCTGTTGTTGTAGGAGGTCTATTGTTGTTGGGGGAATCTATTGTTGTTAGGGGGGTCTATTGTTGCTGGTGGGGGATATATTATTGTTAGGGAGGGTAATTTGTTGCTGAGTGGGATCTATCTTTGAGGGAGGGGTCTATTGTTGGCTGCTGGGAGGTATGATGTTGCTGTGGTGGATCGATTGTTGTTGTGGGTGGGTCTGTTGTTGCTGGCTACTAGGGGGTCTATTGCTGTCGGGGGGATCTGTTGTTGCTAGGAGGTCTATTGTTGTTGGGGGAATCTATTGTTGCTGGTGGAGGATGTATTATTGTTAGGGAGGGTCATTTGTTGCTGAGTGGGATCTATCTTTGAGGGAGGGGTCTATTGTTGGCTGTTAGGAGGTTTGATGTTGCTGTGGAGGATCTATTGTTGTTGTGGGTGGGTCTGTTGTTGCTGGCTACTAGGGGGTCTATTGCTGTCGGGGGGCATCTTTTGTTGCTAGGGAGGTCATTTGTTGCTGAGTGGGATCTATCTTTGAGAGAGGGGTCTATTGTTGACTTCTGGGAGGTATGATGTTGCTGTGGTGGATCTATTGTTGTGGGTGGGTCTGTTACTGCTGGGTACTAGGGGGTCTATTGCTGTGGGGGGGGATCTGTTGTTGCTAGGAGGTCTATTGTTGTTGGGGGAATCTATTGTTGTTAGGGAGGTCTATTGTTACTGGTGGGGGGTGTATTATTGTTAGGGAGGGTCATTTGTTGCTGAGTGGGATCTATCTTTGAGGGAGGGGTCTATTGTTGGCTGTTAGGAGGTTTTATGTTGCTGTGGAGGATCTATTGTTGTTGTGGGTGGGTCTGTTGTTGCTGGCTACTAGGGGGTCTATTGCTGTCGGGGGGCATCTTTTGTTGCTAGGGAGGTCATTTGTTGCTGAGTGGGATCTATCTTTGAGAGAGGGGTCTGTTGTTGGCTGCTGAGTGGTATGATGTTGCTGTGGTGGATCTATTGTTGTTGTGGGTGGGTCTGTTGTTGCTGGCTACTAGGGGGTCTATTGCTGTCGGGGGGATTGTTGTTGCTAGGAGGTCTATTGTTGGGGGAATCGATTGTTGTTAGGGAGGTCTATTGTTGCTGCTGGGGATGTATTATTGTTAGGGAGGGTCATTTGTTGCTGAGTGGGATCTATCTTTGAGGGAGGGGTCTATTGTTGGCTGCTGGGAGGTATGATGTTGCTGTGGTGCATCTATTGTTGTGGGTGGGTCTGTTGTTGCTGGCTACTAGGGGGTCTATTGCTGTCGGGGGGGATCTGTTGTTGCTAGGAGGTCTATTGTTGTTGGGGGAATCTATTGTTGTTAGGGAGGTCTATTGTTGCTGGTGGGGGGTGTATTATTGTTAGGGAGGGTCATTTGTTGCTGAGTGGAATCTATCTTTGAAGGAGGGGTCTATTGTTGGCTGCTGGGAGGTATGTTGTTGCTGTGGTGGATCTATTGTTGTTGTTGTTGTGGGGGGGGGGGGTCTGTTGTTACTGGAGAGATCTGTTTTTGCTTTGGGGGGGGATCTATTTTATTGTTTTTCTTGTTATCATTACCAAATTCCATACAAATTACTTGGCACCAAAAAATATCTGGTTCTGTATTCTCTAAAAGGGGTGGTACTGGGAGGTGGGTAGTGCGCCCAACCAAGGGACGGTGCTAGGAGGTGGGTTGGGGGCGGAGACTGGAAGATGGGAGTATCTGAACCTTTTTTTGATAAGGGTGGAATTCCTCTTTAAGAAACACAGCGATGTGATTGCTTCTCATAGTTCAGCAAATGCAGCGATTCCAGAAGCTCAATGTGTTGTTATGATACAATTACAGCGACGACTGCGGCTTCATTTTCTCCATGAAATGTTCTAATTAACGGCATGGAAAACAAATGAATCTCATAGAACGGCTGTGAGTCTGAGGATGAAATGTTACAGTGCAGGCGGCCATGAATCTCCTGATTGTACAGTTCTGTCACAGATATTATGCTGCCCCCACACATGCTAATGTTCCATCAGATGTGTTAGATTAGACCAGAATTTTGAATCCTATGTGAAAGCGTTTTTTTTCATTGTTTGAAATTACAACAAATTTTTCATTTTCTTTTCCTTATATCTAAATCTCAAACGTTTGTTTTTAGTTTTTAATGGAGTAGGGGGGGTCTCAGAATTTTATGGCTCAGAAGACGTAGGTGGGAGCTGCTAAATTGGATTAACTATTTCCAGTCCGGACACTTTTACCCCCTTCCAGTCCAGGCCAATTTTCAGCTTTCAGCTCCATTACACTTTGAATGACAATTGCGCGGTCATGCAACACTGTATCCATATTAATTTTTTTAGCGTTTTTTTGAGACGGATAAAGCTTTATTTTGGTGGTATTTATTCACCACTGGGATTTTTATTTTTTTCGCTATGTAAATGAAAATGTCCAAACATTTTGAAAAAAAAGTGTTTTTCTTATCAAATTTTGCAAATAATCTTTCTTCATAAATCTTGGCCAAAATGTATTCATCTATCTTTAAAAAATAAAATAAAATAACCCAAATTAGTTTATAACCAAAAAATATCATTTTTCAAAAAACATTTTCAAATGTTTATTTTATTTTTTGTAGTAGTATTTATGTTTTTTTTTTTTTACATACTATCACCATAGTACTACTTGTGCGGGGTGATGAAGATTTTTTTTTTAATAATAATAATATTTCATCATAAATCTATTATAATGTATTCCGTTATCTTTTTAGTAAAAAAAAAATAACCCAAATTATTTTATAACCAAAAATTATAATTTTTAAACATTTATTTTTTATTTTTTTTTATTTTTTTATATTATTATTTATATTTTTGGGGGGTTTTTTTTACATACTTTCACCCTAGCAGTACACTACTTGTGGGGGGTGATGAAGATTTTTTTTTTTACACTGATTGCTTTCACACCCATAAAGGCTGTAAAAGCAATCATTTCTCCTTCTCTCTGGCTGCATTCTTTCAGCCATTGAGAAATACTGTGCGAGCTGTGATTGGTCACAGCTTGTCACATGGTACAAGGCTGTTGTGAATAGCCTTGTACCATGTGATCTCTGTGATCATTCACAGATTTCACAATAAGTAAGCAATAATGTCAGAAGTGACATCTTTCTTACTACTCTGCATGTGATCACTGATTGGCCAATCAGTGATCACATGATCGGGACCTCGCATAGAGCAACGACCGGTGTTCCACTGTGTCCGGAGGAGTAACACAGGAGACGGGTTCACTTGGAGATACAGGGGGGACAGGGGAACACTTGGAGGCGCGGGGGGACAGGGGCACACTGAGACAGGGGGTGACAGGGGAACACTTGGAGACACAGGAGGACGGGAATACTTGGAGGCACGGGGGGGACAGGGGAACACTTGGAGACACAGGAGGACGGGAATACTTGGAGGCACGGGGGGGACAGGGGAACACTTGGAGACACAGGAGGACGGGAATACTTGGAGGCACGGGGGGACAGGGGAACACTTGGGAGACACGGGGGGACAGGGGAACACTTGGAGACATGGGGGGACAGGGGAACACTTGGGAGACACGGGGGGGACAGGGGAACACTTGGAGACATGGGGGGACAGGGGAACACTTGGAGACATGGGGGGACAAGGGAACACTTGGGAGACACGAGGGGGACAGGGGAACACTTGGAGACATGGGGGGACAGGGGAACTCTTGGGAGACATGGGAGGACAGGGGAACACTTGGGAGACACGGGAGGACAGGGGAACACTTGGGAGACACGGGAGGACAGGGGAACACTTGGGAGACACGGGAGGACAGGGGAACACTTGGGAGACACGGGAGGACAGGGGAACACTTGGAGACACGGGGGGGACGGGAACACTTGGGAGACATGGGAGGACAGGGGAACACTTGGAGACATGGGGGGACAGGGGAACACTTGGGAGACACGGGAGGACAGGGGAACACTTGGAGACATGGGGGGACAGGGGAACACTTGGGAGACATGGGAGGACAGGGGAACACTTGGGAGACACGGGAGGACAGGGGAACACTTGGGAGACACGGGAGGACAGGGGAACACTTGGAGACACGGGGGGGCAGGGGAACATTTGGAGACACGGAGGGACAGGGGAACACTTGGAGACATGGGGGAACAGGAGAACACTTGGGAGACATGGGAGGACAGGGGAACACTTGGGAGACATGGAGGGACAGGGGCACACCGAGACAGGGGGTGACAGGGGAACATTTGGAGACATGGGGGGGATAGCGGCACACTGAGACAGGGGGTGACAGGGGAACACTTGGAGACACAGGAGGACAGGGGAACACTTGGAGGCATGGGGGGACAGGGGAACACTTGGAGACATGGGGGGACAGGGGAACACTTGGAGACACAGGAGGACAGGGGAACACTTGGAGACATGGGGGGACAGGGGAACACTTGGAGGCATGGGGGGGACAGGGGAACACTTGGAGACACGGGGGGACAGGGGAACACTTGGAGACACGGGAGGACAGGGGAACACTTGGAGACAGGGGGGGGACAGGGGAACACTTGGAGGCACGGGGGGACAGGGGCACACTGAGACAGGGGGTGACAGGGGAACACTTAGAGACATGGGGGGATAGGGGAACACTTAGAGGCACGGGGGGATAGGGGCACACTGAGACAGGGGGTGACAGGGGAACACTTAGAGACATGGGGGGATAGGGGAACACTTGGAGACACGGGAGGACAGGGGAACACTTGGAGACAGGGGGGGGACAGGGGAACACTTGGAGGCACGGGGGGACAGGGGCACACTGAGACAGGGGGTGACAGGGGAACACTTAGAGACATGGGGGGATAGGGGAACACTTAGAGGCACGGGGGGATAGGGGCACACTGAGACAGGGGGTGACAGGGGAACACTTAGAGACATGGGGGGATAGGGGAACACTTGGAGGCACGGGGGGACAGGGGCACAATGAGACAGGGGGTGACAGGGGAACACTTGGAGACATGGGGGGGATAGGGGAACACTTGGAGGCATGGGGTGACAGAGGCACACTTGGAGATGGGCGGGAACACATTTGGAGTAACAGAGGAGACGGGTTCACTTGGAGATACAGGGGGGACAGGAGCACACTTGGAGACATGGGGGTACAGGTGCACACTTGAAGACACAGGGGGCACACTTGGAGACATGGGGGTACAGGTGCACACTTGAAGACACAGGGGGCACACTTGGAGACATGGGGGTACAGGTGCACACTTGAAGACACAGGGGGCACACTTGGAGACACAGGGGGGGACAGGGGAACACTTGAAGACACAGGAGTCACTCGGGCAATCTTGGAGACACAGGAGTCACAGGGGCGTATTTGGAGACACAGGGGGGAAAGATACCATGCTTGGAGACGCAGAGGAAACAGAGGTGCACTTGGAGACACAGAGAGTCAGAGGCATGCTTGGAGACACAGGGTGCAGGAGGCACAGACACAATGAGGCAGGAGAAGGACAAGCATGCTAGGTATGGAAGTCACAAGAGGTCCTGGGAAATAGGCAGACATTGGAGCCGTGGGAAGGGGGTCTGGATTAGGCATAGCAACGCTTTTCTCGAACACTAAGCCACAAGTCCTCTGGCTCTTTAATAAAGCACCAATCAGCACAGCAGTGTTCGGTTGGCTGCAGTGCTGGCACTTCAAGTGAAGCTGAATCCCAGGACAGATGGGTGTTACCTTAGCAGTCCCAGTATATTTATTTCATCACAAGAGTCCAAAGATGAAAAGCCTACATGTTTCAGATCTTCAAGGATCCCCCTTTATCAGGGCTTAAACTGCTGGTTTTGTTGGAGTTTTTAGGTTTTGAATGGGTTAAATCAACTCAGGGATAATTTGGCTTTTTCATTCCAAAAGCTTCAGCAGTTAGCTGTGAGAAAGCCGTTTCCCCGCTGGAAGATTCACCGCCTGATGACGGTGGATTGGGGAAATCCAAAAAGGAGAATTCACTTACTTGGAAAGATTCTTATTCACTTCCTGTTGTTTCTCTGAAAAAGGAAGTGATAAGAAATCTCAACACTGAGCACAGACGGGAAAAGAAAAACAAAAACCTGTTGGGTTCTAACCCTTCCCTACCCCATTAAAAACTGGGGGAAAAAAACAGTTTGAAAACATTCAGAATATCTGAAAAAAATGAATCAATGTGTATCTAAAGCCCAAACAATGAAATTGGAATGTGTGACCACCTAGATTTGTATGTCACAGCCAGAGTGGAGTTCGGCTGTCACTGACGCTGTGATGATTTTGTTGTGTGTTCTCCTCAGGCCCAGCAGAGGGCACCAGAACAAAGCCAAGAGCTGCACATTGCCGTCCAGGAGAAGCTGGGGCAGTTTCTGCTGAAGAGAAAGCAGGAGCAGAGAGCCGAGCAACGCCGAGAGGCCTTTCTGGCCCAGATCAACACCGACATTAATATGCTGATGGGTATGATCACCTGGTTTGTTTAAAAAAAAAAAAAAGACAACCTAACTTTTCTAAGTACTGTTCCCATCATCTTAACCCCATACCACCCAGTCCCAGTATCCCTTTAATAGGGTCTTAGGGTCTGTATGCTTGGGGGGGTGAGAAGGATTGGCGATCATGTGACCACTGTCACATGATCAGGAGACGCTCCCACTGGCTATTTATCTGTCTTTACCAGCTCGGTCCATGTGTTAGGATCGCACAGAGAGCGCTTTCTCAGCACAGAAACCTCAGCCACCCATGGACACATATCTGCGGGGTGTGGGAGTCAAAGCCTAACCTTTTGTCACCGCATATATGTGTTAAGTGAGTGGCAAGAGGTTAACGAGTACAGACAAATACATGGGATTGGGAAGTTGGTGCAGTTGTGATGATGCTTCTGTAATCCTTTATTAATAGATGTGGGAAGAGTAATATCTGTAAAATGCTGCGGCGTAGATATGGGGGGGGGGATAAGGGGGGGGTCAAATCCTCCTCTCAGAGCGTTTGTGGCCGAGCAGCTAGGCGCTAGCACTGACAGTGATTGTTCCAAACATAGGTGCTTTAGGTCCCAACACCACAACTGCCCATCTACCTGCCAGTGTAGCAGTCAGCATTATTATTATACAGGATTTATATGGCGCCAACAGTTTGCGCAGCGCTTTACAATGTAAGGGAGACAGTCCAATTACAATACAGTTCAGTACAGAAGGAATAGGAGGGCCCGGCTCGTGGAGCTTACAATCTAAAGGAAGGGGGAGGTGATATAAAAGATGATAGTTGCGCGGGATGATCTGGCGGAGGTGATTCAAGTACAGTTCTTAGGTGGAGGCGGGGTCAGCTTCCCTGAAGAAGTGAGTTTTCAAAGATCGCCTAAAGGCAGACAGGGTAGGGGCTGACCAGACATGCTGTGGTAAGGAGTTCCAGAGGATGGGAGAGGCTCTGGAGACGTCCTGGAGGCGAGCGTGGGAGGAGGTGATGAGGGGGCTAGAGAGGAAGATATCATCGGAGGACCTTAGTGGGAGATTTGGGCGATATCTCTGGATGAGGTCGGTGATGTAGCTAGGGGCAGTGTTGTGGATGGCTTTGTAAGTTGTGGTTAGTATTTTGAATTTTATACATTGGGTTAGTGGAAGCCAGTGGAGGGATTAAGCATATGTCCATGTTGGTAATGCAGAGCCAAAGAAAGCTTCTCTGTGCTCCTCCATGGCACAGACGGAGGGAGAGTCTGGAGAATTCCCTTCACTTGGTGTGCTTCATCAGATGTTTGGTGGGGGCAAGAGAGGATTTGTACTGGGGACCATTAGGTTTAGTTAGAAGCCCCGTACTAAAGTTGGGTGGATATAGATTTGTGCTTGGAGAGGAGAATTTGGGGTGAGGGCAAACATTTGTGTTGAGGGGACCAAATTTTGATGGCAGAGCTGAACCCCTGTAACACGGAATTTAGCCCTACAACCCCCCTCCCCCCAGAAAAAATAATATACAGTTGTGTTCAAAATAATAGCAGTCAGACATCACTAACCGGATCAATCACTGTTTTTGGTGGATATGATATTTCTACATGGCAAATAATTTCCTAGCAGGTGTAGTAGAGGAATAGAAATCCAACAGACCCGACAGTCATGACATGCATGCTGCTGATTCTGTGTCATTGAATCACTCATTGAAAGGGGCGTGTTCAAAATAATAGCAGTGTGGAGTTCTATTAGTGAGGTCATTCATTCTTTGATAAACAGGTGGCAATTATTGCCCTTATTTAAGGAAGGAAGGCAGCAAATGTTGGACATGCTGGTTACAGTGCATTTCTCTCTGAAATTCTGAGGAAAATGGGTCGTTCCAGACATTGTTCAGAAGAACAGCGTACCTTGATTAAAAAGTTGATTGGAGAGGGGAAAACATATAAAGAAGTGCAGAAAATGATCGGCTGCTCAGCTAAAATGATGGCAAATGCTTTAAAATGGCAACCAAAACCTGAAAGACGTGGAAGAAAGCGAAAAACTACCATTGGAAGGGATAGAAGAATAGCCAAAATGGGGCGGACTCAGCCAACAATCAGCTCCAGGAAGATGAAAGAAGGTGTGACGTTCCCTGTGAGGACTGTTACAATTAGAAGACGCCGATGTGCAGCCAAGCTATCTGCAAGAAGTCCCCGCAAAGTCCCACTGTTGGGAAAAAGACGTGTGCTGAAGAGGTTACAATCTGCCAAAGAGCACATTGACCGGCCTAAAGAGAAATGACCCAACATTTTGTGGACTGATGAAAGTAAGATTGTTCTTTTTGGGTCTAGTGGCCGGAGACAGTTTGTCAGACGACCCCCAAACACTGAATTCAGGCCACAATACACTGTGAAGACCGTGAAGCATGGTGGTGCAAGCATCATGATATGGGGATGTTTCTCATACTACGGTGTTGGGCCTATTTATCGCATACCAGGGATCATGGATCAGTTTGAATCCATCAGAATACTTGAAGAGGTCATGCTGCCTTATGCTGAAGAGAAAATGCCCTTGAAATGGGTGTTCCAACAAGACAACGACCCCAAACACACCAGTAAACGTGCAACATCTTGGTTCCAGACCAACAAGATGGACGTTATGGAGTGGCCAGCCCAATCCCCGGATCTTCATCCAATAGAAAACTTGTGGGGTGACATCAAAAATGCCGTTTCTGAGGCAAAACCAAGAAATAGAGAAGAACTGTGGAATGTGGTCCAATCATCCTGGGCTGGAATACCTGATCACAGGGGCCAGAAGTTGGGTGACTCCATGCAACACAGATGTACAGCAGTTCTCAGAAACAGTGCGACTACAACCAAATATTCATGAAGTCATTCAAAGGAAAGCAAAATCTTCAAACATTTCTCAGTTTATATAGTGAATGTTTGAGTTTGTAAAGAAGAATACAAACACGGCCATTTTTTTGAACCGTCTAATATTCACTTTTCTTCCATTTTTTTAGAGGAACAACACAAATTTGATGTATTTTTCTTCATGTTGTGATTTGGAATAGAATGTGTCGTGTTCCCAATGCATTTGTGTGGATGGAAATAAAAGCTATTAGAAGGATTTTCAGCTTTTTTCACTTTTTTCAACACACTGCTATTATTTTGAACACAACTGTATATGCCCATGTTTTGACTTTATTTTTCAGTTATTGCTTTGAGGTGTATTACAGCTTTTCTGTTATAAAGCCCCTTGCCTGTACCAGCTAGAAGTCTGGGGCTTTAAACAAATAAAATTGCAGTTGATCGGTCAACTCCTTGATGGGGGGAGGCTGTCTGTTCAGCATTGTAGTTCATCATGTGTCCACGAGTGTAATGGAAGTAGTAGAAGAAATTGAGTTTTGTCCGAACGGTTCTTCATTGATAAGGGTTGATGGCCGACACTGTTCAAAGATATGGCACCCTCTTCATCAGGGCTGGCACAGAAGAGGTGTCCTTTTGAGAGCAGTGGAAGAACAGCTGCATTGCCCTTTGAATAATTTACTTGCAGCAGCCCAGATGCTCATTGCAAATTTTTTTTCCCCACTTTCTGAATGAGGTGCCAATTTGTATGTTTTTTTTCAGGAGCCCCCAACTTAAAAGAAGCCATGGAGAAAGACATCGATCTTTTCACCAGCAGATCCGTCCCTGTGGCCCTGAAGGCCAAACAGAGTCACAGCACCATGCTGAAACGCAGCCGTTGGCCCTGGTGGAAGAAGCTGAGCGATGAGTTTGTAGAGGAAGACGACAGCTTCGCAAGCAACATACCTGACCTGGACCACGGTATAATATTTATCGCTGGAAGCAAAAAGCCGTAGTGACCACGCCAACCCCATCATTCAACTGTCCAACCTCAACATCTGATTATCAAGAGGTTTTGACTCGTCTGACGTGCCACTGAGATATTCAAACCCCAAATTCCTTCACATCAGCTTATAGAAATTTAAAGTGGAACTCCAGTGAGTAAGATACTTGTAACACTAATGGCCAACCCCCCCTTCCCCTTATCAATTATCTATGTGTCTAACTTTAAACAAGTCTCCAGAAATGTCTTAAATGAAGTAAAAAAATTGCATTCCCACTCTTCTCCTTCCCTTCACTCTTCTCTGTGGGGAGCAGCTGCAAAAAAAACCTCCTCATTGTAGAGAGGCACACCTTGAGCAAGGCACTGCATGTCCCACAATGCCTTACTCCTAAGGCAACAAGGGACACGTGACAAGTATTTGTTTGGTCGTAGAAAGAGGCCAATGAGGAGTATGTGTTGCCCCTCTTCTGACGCCCATCACCGTAAAGGCTACAGAAGGCAGGCATTACTGGGCAGGTAGCAAGGAAGCTTGCTCTGACACTCAAAATGCCCACTAGGTGCCTGACTAATGTGCATACCACAGGGGGGTATTTACAGGTAGTGGAGACAGGAAAGGGTTATGCAAAGCTGACCGTCACACAGCTAAAAGTCGAATGAAAGTAATGGACAAATTGGAATTTTAAAACCTATCTCGAGTGAAAGAAAAAAATCCTCCCTTATAGTACACCCCCCCCCCCCCCCCCCCCCAATTGCAAAGGTTGAATATTCATTTAGGACTTGGGGACCAAAAAAAATAGTTCTTCTTAAAGCTGAACTCCAGGAATTCAGCCACTTTGTAAAATGTGCAGGCCTGTTCAGAGTTACCGTATTTTTCGCCGTATAAGACGCACCTAGGTTTTAGAGGCGGAAAACAGGAAAAAAAAATTCTGAACTAATGGACTGCAGACACAGTACAGGAGATGACCAGAGACTGCAGACACAGTACAGGAGATGACCAGAGACTGCGGACACAGTACAGGAGATGACCAGAGACTGCGGACATAGTACAGGAGATGACCAGAGACTGCAGACACAGTACAGGAGATGACCAGAGACTGCGGACACAGTACAGGAGATGACCAGAGACTGCGGACATAGTACAGGAGATGACCAGAGACTGCGGACACAGTACAGGAGATGACCAGAGACTGCGGACACAGTACAGGAGATGACCAGAGACTGCGGACATAGTACAGGAGATGACCAGAGACTGCGGACACAGTACAGGAGATGACCAGAGACTGCGGACATAGTACAGGAGATGACCAGAGACTGCGGACACAGTACAGGAGATGACCAGAGACTGCGGACACAGTGCAGGAGATGACCAGAGACTGCGGACACAGTACAGGAGATGACCAGAGACTGCGGACACAGTACAGGAGATGACCAGAGACTGCGGACACAGTACAGGAGATGACCAGAGACTGCGGACACAGTACAGGAGATGACCAGAGACTGCGGACACAGTGCAGGAGATGACCAGAGACTGCGGACACAGTGCAGGGGATGACCAGAGACTGCGGACACAGTACAGGGATGACCAGAGACTGCGGACACAGTACAGGAGATGACCAGAGACTGCGGACACAGTACAGGAGATGTAAAGAAAACAAAACCTCAGCGCTCAGGACTTCCTATTTACCACACAAACCCCCGTGGAATGCTGCTGTGCACAGGTACAAAAGACCAAAAAAACTTTTAACAATGAAAACCAGCGCAAACCCACATGGTCAATTACATTACTCAGCTTTAAAAAAACATTACTGTGCTGATAAAGATATATATAATAAATTATATATAAATAAATTGATATATAAAAAAATATATAAACATTAAAATCATAAGTCCAGTGACAAAAAAATCAAGTGACAAAAAAATCAAAAAAATCCCAAAAAATATATATATATAATTACAGTCCCGTGACAAAAATAAAACAAATTAAATTATAATTTTCATTTGGTTCTTCCGTGTTACTGATCCCTTCACCATGCACCAGTGCAGAAATCAACATTAGCCGCACTCACCAGATATTGGTGAGTCACACGCCTTTCAGGATTATTAAGGTCTCCTGGACCCCCTTTACTTTTTGTGAGACCTCCAAGTGCTGTTTCCTCTTATGTCTAGGTACCTCTTCTGCTTACTCCTCTCACCGAATCCCCCAAGGAAAATCAGGAAGAAGAAAAGACCATAGCGTGATACCGTAGTAATTTCTCCTCAAAATAATCTCTCCAGACCACTCACATTCTTTTGCGGGATATAGCCCGCCTTTTATTCAAAACAACAGTGATTTTCTTCCAAAATGATCCACTTTTCATGTACACCGATTTTTGTAAGAGACCCCACAGTTTAGTGTGCAGCAGGATGGCAGACCTCAGCTACAGACTCATCTACTAAGCTAAGATGGCCCCTTGGAACGCACCGCTCGGCGTGCGATCCACTCACCGGAAATGACGTCAGACGACGGACCAGGCAACCGGAAGTGCGTCAACGCGTTTCGCCCCACCCACAGGGCGTTATCAAGACAGGTCTTGATAACGCCCTGTGGGTGGGGCGAAACGCGTTGACGCACTTCCGGTTGCCTGGTCCGTCGTCTGACGTCATTTCCGGTGAGTGGAGCGCACGCCGAGCGGTGCGTTCCAAGGGGCCATCTTAGCTTAGTAGATGAGTCTGTAGCTGAGGTCTGCCATCCTGCTGCACACTAAACTGTGGGGTCTCTTACAAAAATCGGTGTACATGAAAAGTGGATCATTTTGGAAGAAAATCACTGTTGTTTTGAATAAAAGGCGGGCTATATCCCGCAAAAGAATGTGAGTGGTCTGGAGAGATTATTTTGAGGAGAAATTACTACGGTATCACGCTATGGTCTTTTCTTCTTCCTGATTTTCCTTGGGGGATTCGGTGAGAGGAGTAAGCAGAAGAGGTACCTAGACATAAGAGGAAACAGCACTTGGAGGTCTCACAAAAAGTAAAGGGGGTCCAGGAGCCCTTAATAATCCTGAAAGGCGTGTGACTCACCAATATCTGGTGAGTGCGGCTAATGTTGATTTCTGCACTGGTGCATGGTGAAGGGATCAGTAACACGGAAGAACCAAATGAAAATTATAATTTAATTTGTTTTATTTTTGTCACGGGACTGTAATTATATATATATATTTTTTGGGATTTTTTTGATTTTTTTGTCACTTGATTTTTTTGTCACTGGACTTATGATTTTAATGTTTATATATTTTTTTATATATCAATTTATTTATATATAATTTATTATATATATCTTTATCAGCACAGTAATGTTTTTTTAAAGCTGAGTAATGTAATTGACCATGTGGGTTTGCGCTGGTTTTCATTGTTAACAGTACAGGAGATGACCAGAGACTGCGGACACAGTGCAGGAGATGACCAGAGACTGCGGACACAGTGCAGGGGATGACCAGAGACTGCGGACACAGTACAGGAGATGACCAGAGACTGCGGACACAGTACAGGGATGACCAGTGACTGCGGACAGCACAGGGATGACCAGAGACTGCGGACAGTACAGATGACTGCTGACCTTTGGGGAGGTGGGGAGCGGGTACCTGAATTTGACAGGTACCCGCTCTTACTTCCGCAGTTTTTGTTTGATCTTACCTGTTCCTCGATCCAGCCGCGCGCTGTCTTCCCGGCTTCTGTAATGGCGCTCGGCATGACAGCCGGGTGCCCAGTGCGCATGAGCGAGAAGCACTTGCGCTTTGTGATTGGTCCGGCGGCTTCTGGGATCTGTCATGTGTCCCAGGTACCGCCTTACCATTCACAAAGCGCACCGCTTCTCGCGCATGCGCACTGGGCACCCGGCTGTCATGCCCACACTACAGAAGCCGGGAAGACAGCACGCCGCTGGATAGAGGAACAGGTAAGGTCCCGCTGCAGAGCTGAGCGGCCGGCCCGGTATTCTGACACGGCCGCGGTGGAAATACTGGACCGGCCGCTCCATATTCGCCTTATAAGACGCACTGACATTTCCCCCCCAGTTTTGGGGAAGAAAAAGTGCGTCTTTTACGGCGAAAAATACGGTAAGTCCAACGAGATGCCTGCCACCTCCTGGACATCTTTTGTATTACATCTGACCGTTTTATGGAGCTCCTGGAGGATAGCTATGCTAAACTCTGTGGCTCTGAGAGGAGAGATGCTGTCTCCACACACACAGCATCTCTATGCCTGCTGCTCCCATCTGCTGCACATTCACAGAAGCCTTTTTATTTTTTTTTTTAATGAGTTCACATAATACAAAGTGCTCTGTGACTAAGCAGGAGGAGTGAGCACAGCAGCTGCATGTGACTTTGCAACTGAAGGAGCTGAGATCAGAAGAATTGGAGCTCCGAAAAAGTAGCAATAGTTATCCTCCCAAAGCTCCATGAAACTGTCATTTGTCAATTAAGAGATGAGTCCACAAGGTGGCATGCACCTCATTGGACCTAACTTGAAGCATGCCTGCACATTTTACAAAGTGGCTGAATTCTTGCAGTTCAGCTTTAATCAATCCCCCCCCTACCCTGGCAGCTGGTGCTCTCCCTTACACTCTTGCAGTGGACTGTCCTTCAGCATCCTCCCATCCATTGCAGAGCACTGCATTGTACCTGATGTGAGAGGACCAAAAACCGCCGCTGTAGCATAGGGGAAAAGAATTGGGCACCAGTCTAACACCATAGAGGGAGCATGTGGGAGAGGAGGATCAAGTCAGTAAAAGTGCTTTTTCCGGACCACTAGACCTAAGGGCCTGGTGCACACCAATGCATTTTTAGCTCTTTTTTCAGAAACGGATTACAGTCCATTTAACATGGTTTCCTATTGGACACATTCACATCTATGCTTTTTTTGAGCTTGTTTGAGCTGCTGTGTTTTTGGAAAGAGTAGGGACTTTTTTAACCACTTCCCGTCCAGCCCATGTACATAAATAGCCAGATGGCAGCAGTGCAGGAGCAGGTGGCTGTTTATAAACGTCCTTCCGCTTCCCTGCCTGGGAGCGTGCGGCACCGCAATCTGGTGCCCGCTGTGTCCAGAGGACACCGATCGCTGTACGGGACCTCTGTGTGAGGTCCCAATCATGTGATCACTGATTGGCCAATCAGTGATCACATGCAGAGTAATACGCAAGATGTCACTTCTGACATTGCTTACTACGTGTGAATTCTGAGAATGATCACAGAGATCACATGATACAGGGCTATTCACAACAGCCTTGTACCATGTGACAAGCTGTAAACAATCACAGCTCACACAGTATTTCTCTATGGCTGCAAGAATGCAGCCAGAGAGAAGGAGAAATGATTGCTTTTACAGCCTTTATGGATGTAAAAGCAATCAGTGTAAAAAAAAAAAATCTTCATCACCCCCCACAAGTAGTACAGTATGTTAAAAATAAAAAAAACATAAATAATAATATAAAAAAAATAAAATAAAAATGTAAAAACATTTTGAAAAATTATAATTTTTGGTTATAAACTAATTTGGGTTATTTCTTTTTACTGAAAAGATAGCTGAATACATGTTGACCAAGAAGAAAGATTATTTATTTGCAAAATTGTAAAAAGAAAAACACTTTTTTTCAAAATGTTTGGACTTTTTCATTTATATGGCAAAAAAATAAAAATCCCAGTGGTAAATAAATGCCACCAAAATAAGGTTTTATCTGTCTCAAAAAATGCTAAAAAATTCAGATGGGTACAGTGTTGCATGACCGCGCAATTGTCATTCAAACCGTGATAGCGCTGAAAGCTGAAAATTGGCCTGGACAGGATGGGGGTGAAAGTGTCCGGACTGGAAGGGGGTGAAAGTGTCCGGACTGGAAGGGGGGTGAAAGTGTCCGGACTGGAAGGGGGGTGAAAGTGTCCGGACTGGAAGGGGGTAAAAGTGTCCGGACTGGAAGGGGGGGAAGGCGTCTGGACTGGAAGGGGGGGAAGGCGTCCGGACTGGAAGGGGGGGAAGGCGTCCGGACTGGAAGGGGGGGAAAGAGTCCGGACTGGAAGGGGGGGAAAGCGTCTGGACTGGAAGGGGGGGAAAGCGTCCGGACTGGAAGGGGGTGAAAGCGTCCGGACTGGAAGGGGGTGAAAGCGTCCGGACTGGAAGGGGGTGAAAGCGTCCGGACTGGAAGGGGGGGGAAGCGTCCGGACTGGAAGGGGGGGGGAAAGCGTCCGGACTGGAAGGGGGTAAAAGTGTCCGGACTGGAAGGGGGGGGAAAGCGTCCAGACTGGAAGGGGGTGAAAGTGTCCGGACTGGAAGGGGGTGAAAATGTCCGGACTGGAAGTGGTTAAATGCAAAAAGCAGCATTTTTGAAATAATAGAGTTCAATGGAGACGCTGCTATAACGCATGTAGTGCATTTCACTGCAATTTGTGTTTTATTATGCCCGGCAACAAAAAACATTTCCCCTTTAACAAAAATAAAATGCAAAACACGTGTGTAAAAACGCAAAATGCACTGCAAAACGAACAAAACGCACACTGCGTTAGTGTGAACCAGGCCAAAAAAGACCATGTAAATGTTACTGTGCAGGGCCAGCCCCACTGCAGGGAGGGATTTTTGCATTCATGAGGGTCCAGCTTTATTATTCTTATTCAGGATTTATAAAAATGATTTAAAAAGAAGAATTAATCTGTAAGAAAGTGCTGGCACAGTGAGGAGTAGAATAGCAGCTGAGATGACCACATGTGTGAAACGAGCGAAGTCTTTATGTTAAACTTGGAGTTCTGCTTTAAGAACAAATATTCTTCCTGTGATACACGGGTGTCAAACTACAAGTCCCACGAGGCATTGCAAGATTGACAGTTACAAGCATGACTCCCAAAGACAGAGGCATGATGGGACTTGTAGTTTAGCAACAGCTGGAGGGCCGCCAGTTTGACACCCCTGCTGCGATATTTATCCATAGGTAGCGCACATATACATGCTCACCCTCCCGATTTGTGGTCTGGCCTGGGGGTGGACTGACCATTTGGAAACTCGGGCATTGCCCGAGGGCCCGGGGTCAGTAGAGGGCCCCATGAGATGCCCCTGGTACCTTTTTCATAGGCTTTTTGGAGTTTGGGCAAGGACACAGGGGCCCTCTACTGACCCTGGGCCCTGGGGCAATGCCCGAGTTTCCAAATGGTCAGTCCACCCCCGGGCCAGACCACATATCAGGAGGGTGAGCGTGGCCCCTGGTCTGGCCTAACTTTGCAGACTATGTTCCAGCAATAATGTCCCATCACCACGAACACACCCAATGGCATGAAAGAACCGCGCGTCATTGTCAGATGCCCCTCCTTCCTAAATCCCACCCACTCTCTGCTCGTTGGTAGAGCAGAGAAGGCTGGACACTATTATTTCCACAAATGCATGAGAGTAAATAGAGAAAAAGAGGAAAGAAAAGGTGAAAACTAATCATAGATGAAACATTTCACATGTCTGTCTACTTTGATGGAGATACAGGTAGGTAACCAGCAGGGGGTGGTGTTCGCTTCTCACAGACTTCACAGTTCTGTTCCATGACATTTGGGCACCTCGTGACAACAATCGTGTTAATATGTAGATATTGTATGTACATTTGTGTCTGCCTTGCTAGGTTATCTTTTTATAATTTCAATTTTTCATTATTAATAATAAACATGTTATTTTAAACATTGTAATGTTATTTTAAATTAATACTACAGAGGAATGCTCAGAAAATGTCGAACTCATTATATGATTTACATATAAAAGAACAATTTCAAAATACTGGTCGCTTGACTTCAGCTGGTCCCGGCTACTGTGAGTGTCTGAGTCGTCTTCATTATATACAGTATAGAAATACTACAGAGAACACATCCATCCTTGATCTTTATGAGCTGACACTCTAATGCCCCCTCCCCCACAGTCACACACTATTATTATACATTTATATAGCTCTGACATATACCGCAGTGCTGTACAGAGCACACAGAGCCAGTCACATCAGTCTCTGCAGCAGAGGAGCTTACACTCTAATGTCCCCTCCCCCACAGTCCCATCAGTCTCTGTACCAGAGGAGCTTACACTCTAATGTCCCCTCCCCCACAGTCACACACTATTATTATACATTTATATAGCTCTGACATATACCGCAGTGCTGTACAGAGCACACTGAGCCAGTCACGTCAGTCTCTGCGGCAGAGGAGCTTACACTCTAATGTCCCCTCCCCCACAGTCCCATCAGTCTCTGTACCAGAGGAGCTTACACTCTAATGTCCCCTCCCCCACAGTCACACACTATTATTATACATTTATATAGCTCTGACATATACCGCAGTGCTGTACAGAGCACACTGAGCCAGTCACATCAGTCTCTGCGGCAGAGGAGCTTACACTCTAATGTCCCCTCCCCCACAGTCCCATCAGTCTCAGTACCAGAGGAGCTTACACTCTAATGTCCCCTCCACCACAGTCCCATCAGTCTCAGTACCAGAGGAGCTTACACTCTAATGTCCCCTCCCCCACAGTCCCATCAGTCTCTGTACCAGAGGAGCTTACACTCTAATGTCCCCTCCACCACAGTCCCGTCAGTCTCTGTACCAGAGGAGCTTACACTCTAATGTCCCCTCCCCCACAGTCCCATCAGTCTCTGTACCAGAGGAGCTTACACTCTAATGTCCCCTCCCCCACAGTCCCATCAGTCTCTGTACCAGAGGAGCTTACACTCTAATGTCCCCTCCACCACAGTCCCATCAGTCTCTGTACCAGAGGAGCTTACACTCTAATGTCCCCTCCACCACAGTCCCATCAGTCTCAGTACCAGAGGAGCTTACACTCTAATGTCCCCTCCCCCACAGTCACACACTATTATTATTATATATTTATATAGCTCTGACATATACTGCAGCGCTGTACAGAGAACACTGAGCCAGTCACGTCAGTCTCTGCGGCAGAGGAGCTTACACTCTAATGCCCTCCCACAGTCACACACTATTATTATTATTATACATTGATATAGCTCTGACATATACCGCAGTGCTGTACAGAGAACACTGAGCCAGTCACATCAGTCTCTGTACCAGAGGAGCTTACACTCTAATGTCCCCTCCCCCACAGTCCCATCAGTCTCTATACCAGAGGAGCTTACAATCTAATGTCCCCTCCCCCACAGTCACACACTATTATTATTATTATTATTATACATTTACAGTTGCAAGAAAAAGTATGTGAACCCCTTGGGATTACATGGAGTTTTGCATGAATTGGGCATAAAATGTCCTCTGAACGTCATCTAAGTCACAACAATAGAAGAACACAGTCTGCTGAACATAATACTACACAAACATTAGATGTTGCCATGGTTTAATTGCACATAACATGTAAACATTCACAGTGCAGCGAGGAAAAAGTATGTGAACCTTTGGACTTAATAACTGGTTGACCCTCCTTTGGCAGCAATAACCTCAACCAAACGTTTCCTGTAGTTGCAGATCAGACCTGCACAACGATCTGGAGTATTTTTGGACCACTCCTCTTCACAAAACTGTTTCAGTGTAGCAATATTCTTGGGATGTCTGATGTGAATCGCTCTCTTAAGGTCATGCCACAGCATTTCAATGGGGTTGAGGTCAGGACTCTGACTGGGCCACTCCAGAAGGCGTATTCTGTGCTGTTGCAGCCATTGTTTTGTTGAATTACTTGTATGCTTTGGGTCATTGTCCTGTTGCATCACCCATCCTCTGCGGAGCTTCAGTTGGTGGACAGATGGTCGTACGTTTTCCTGCAAAATGTCTTGATAAACTCTGGAATTCATTTTCCCATCAATGACAACAATCCGTCCAGGCCCTGAGGCAGCAAAGCAGCCCCAAACCATGATGCTCCCTCCGCCATGTTTCACAGTGGGGATGAGGTTTTGATATTGGTGTGCTGTGCCTTTTTTTCTCCACACATAGTGTTGTGTGTTCTTCCCAAACAACTCAATCTTGGTTTCATCTGTCCACAGTATATTCTGCCAGTAGTGCTGTGGAACATCCAGGTGCTCTTTTGCAAACTTCAAACGTGCTGCAATCTTCTTTTTGGACAGCAGTGGCTTCCTCCGTGGTGTCCTCCCATGTACTCCATTCTTGTTTAATGTTTTCCTTATTGTAGATGTGTCAACAAAAATGTTAGCATGTGCCAGAGATTTCTGTAGGTCTTTAGCTGACACTCTGGGACACTCTTTACCTCATGCAGCATTCTGCGCTGTGCTCTTGCAGTCATTTTTACAGGACGACCACGCCTAGGGAGAGTAGCAACAGTGCTAAACTTTCTCCATTTGTAGACAGTCTGTCTTACCGTGGACACATGAACATCAAGGCTCAAGGAGATACTTTTGTAACCCTTTCCAGCTTCATGCAAGTCAACAATTCTTGATCGTAGGTCTTCTGAGAGCTCTTTTCTGCAAGGCATGGTTCACATCAGATAGTGCTTCTTGAAACCAGTAAACCCAAAACAGGTGTGTGTTTTTAAGGGCAGGACAGCTGTCAGCAACACATCCAATATCATCACACTGATTGGAGTCAAGGTTGGCTCACTCCTGGCTCCAATTAGCTCTGGGAGAAGTCATTAAGCTAGGGCCTCACATACTTTTTCCTCCCTGCACTGTGAATGTTTACATGTTATGTGCAATTAAACCATGGCAACATCTAATGTTTGTGTAGTATTATGTTCAGCAGACTGTGTTCTTCTATTGTTGTGACTTAGATGACGTTCAGAGCACATTTTATGCCCAATTCATGCAAAACTCCACGTAATCCCAAGGGGTTCACATACTTTTTCTTGCAACTGTATATAGCTCTGACACATACCACAGCGCTGTACAGAGAACACTGAGCCAGTCACATCAGTCTCAGTACCAGAGGAGCTTACATTCTAATGTCCTCTCCCCCACAGTCACACACTATTATTATACATTTATATAGCTCTGACATATACCGCAGTGCTGTTCAGAGATCACTGAGCCGGTCACATAAGTCTCTGTACCAGAGGAGCTTACACTCTAATGGCTCTCCCAGTCGCACACTATAATTATTATTATACACTGCTTAAAAAAATTAAAGGAAGACTTGATAATCCAAGTCGCATCATGTGAATGAACCTCCTGGGATATGGATCTGGTCAGGTAAGTTGCAGAGGGGGTTGTTAATCAGTTTCCACCGCTTTGGTATTAATGAAATTAAGAACAGGTGCACTAGATGGGCAACAATGAGACAACCCCCAAAACAAGAATGGTTTTACAATTGGAGGCCACTGACATTTTTTCCCTACTTATCTTTTCTGACTGTTTTTCACTCGTTTTCCATTTGGCTAGGGTCAGTATCACTGCTGGTAGCATGAGGCCATACCTGGACCCTACAGAGGTTGCACAGGCAGTCCAGCTCCTCCAGATGGCACATCAATACGAGCCATTTCCAGAAGGTTTGCTGTGTCTCCCAGCACAGTCTCAAGAGCATGGAAGAGATTCCAGGAGACAGGCAGTTCCTCTAGGGGGGCTGGACAAAGCCGTAGAAGGTCCCTAACCCATCAGCAGGACCGGTATCTGCTCCTTTGTGCAAGGAGGAACAGGATGAGCCCTGCCAGAGCCGTACAAAATGACCTCCAGCAGGCCACTGGTGTGAATGTCTCTGACCAAACAATCAGAAACAGACTTCATGATGGAGGCCTGAGGGCCCCACGTCTTCCAGTGGGCCCTGTGCTCACTGCCCGGCACCATAGAGCTGGATTGGCATTTGCCATTATACACCAGAATTGGCCGGTCCACCACTGGCGCCCTGTGCTTTTCACAGATGAGAGCAGGTTCCCCCTGAGCACATGTGACAGACGTGAAAGGGTCTGGAGAAGCCGTGGAGAACGTTCTGCTGCCTGTAACATGGTTCAGCATGACTGTTCTGGTGGTGGGTCAGTGATGGTCTGGGGAGGCATCTCCATGGAGGGACACACAGACCTCTACAGGCTAGACAATGGCACCCTGACTGCCATTAGGTATTGGGATGAAATCCTTGGACCCATTGTCAGACCTTACACTGGTGCGGTGGGTCCTGGGTTCCTCTTGGTGCAGAGGGTCCTGGGTTCCTCCTGGTGCAGTGGGTCCTAGGTTCCTCCTGGTGCAGTGGGTCCTGGGTTCCTCCTGGTGCAGACAATGCCCGGCCTCATGTGGGGAGAGTATGCAGGCAGTTCCTGAAGGATGAAGGAATTGATACCACTGAATGGCCCCCGCACTCGCCTGACCTAAATCCAATAGAACACCTCTGGGATGTCATGTTTCGGTCCATCCAATGCCACCAGGTTGCACCTCAGTCTGTCCAGGAGCTCAGTGATGTCCTGGTCCAGATCTGGGAGGAAATCCCCCAGGACACCATCCGTGGTCTCATTAGAACCCTTCCCCCGACGTTGTCAGGCATGCATACAAGCACATGGGGGTCATACAAACTACTGAGGACCATTCTGAGTTGCTGCAATGACATTTCACCAACATGGACTCGCCTGCTGCTTCATTTCTTCACTTTGATTTTCGGGGTGTCTGAATTCAGTCCGCTGTAGGTCGATCATTTCCATCACACGATGGGGCATCCTTATGTTCCTGACACATCACCCCGTCCATGTCAGTATAGAGATCCAGCAGGAGATTCCTCCCCATTGAGATCTGATGGGTTTTTAAAGTGCTAATTTAATTATTGTGAGCAGTGTAGATTTATATAGCTCTGACATATACTGCAGCACTGTACAGAGATAACCCAACCAGTCACTTCAGTCTCTGTACCAGAGGAGCTTACACTCTAATGTCCCCTCCCCCATAGTCACACACTATTATTATTATACATTTACTGTATATAGCTCTGACATATACCGCAGCGCTGTACAGAGAACACCCAACCAGTCACATCAGTCTCTGTACCAGAGGAGCTTACACTCTGCACCAGAGAGGTTGTGCTGCAGGTGCTCTCCCTCTCCAGGCACTAGGGGGCCAGGCCTGCTCGCCTGGCCCCAGAAACATGGCCTCTTCTGGGATAGGCTCAGACCATGCTCCCCCTGAGGGACCCAGCTTGCCTTCCCATACTTCACCAGCACCTGAAGACCTTGGCTGTGGCCCTAAAAGTGGGGAATCCCTCCCTGTCTTTAGAGAGCGTGTTGCTGATTATCTGGTGAGAATCGCAAAGGAGGAGGAAAAGTTGGTGAGTCTGAAAACTGACTACAAGAAGAAGAAAGTTCTCCATGACAAGTCATGGAGCAGCAAGAGGCAGAGCATGAAGCCGGAGATGAAGGGTCTGGAGGTCACCATTAAGAAGCAGCAGAATCTGGTAAAGACGCTGAAGGAGAAGAGCGGAGCTTTCAGAGAAAAGTTCCGTAATGAGGAAAGGTTCAGGAAGATGAAGGGAGACTCTGGTAAGGATTCAGCATCGGCGGTGGCAGTACGGGTGGAGAGTGAGGAGGGGGTCCTGGATGCTGCCCCTGCTATCCCATCCACCTCAGGATCTGCTTCCCTGGAGGAAATGTCAGCCTCTGCTTCCCTCCCTCCACAGCAAGCTGGAGGATCAGCACAGGAGGTAGAGGAATATGGCGGAGGGCTGCTGAAGTACATTGAGGAATTGGAGTCTTCCCTAATTGGAAGAACTTTCCGCTTTTCTGAGGACTCTGAGGATGAAGATGACGGTGAGGACTATGTACCTGGTCCTGTAAAGGAGAAAAAAACAGAAAAGCCACGCTTTATTAAAAGTGCCAGTTTGGACTCCAGTGTGGACAGCCATGTGCACTGCAGTGTTTTGGAGGGAAATCCTCCTGTGTGTGCACAGAGCTCTGCAGGGAAGATGGCTGCTGTGCCTGCAGGACTGCACTCTGCTGGGACTGAGGACTCTGATACCAGGAACCCTGTGACTGTGGACTCTGCTGGGGGGAAGGTAAAGGGGGGATCTGACACACTTGCTGGACAATCCCTGCTGATGGCTGCAAATGCAGCAGAAAATGGTGGGAGGGAAATTGTCAGCAGCACTCTGAAAGGGGTTGCTGAAACCCAGGGGAGAGTGACCAGGAGTGGAAGGCTTTTACCTAAGAGGAGTATGTTGGGGGAGGGGGAGACAGGAGCATCTGGTGTGAGTGGGCCTGCTGGGAGCAGTAGTGCCACGAGTGAAAGGAAACATATGGATAAGAGTGCTTGCAATGCTGGAAAGGGGAATGCCTGTGTGTTGGTGGATGGAGTGACTGCTGCTGCCTCTAATGGTGGTTTGCAGAGCGGGGGTTCTGAGGTTCCTGCAACCAATGGGCAGGGTGCAGCTTTAAGGTCCACTACATCTAATGCTGCAAATAAGACCTATGCTGGGGCTCTGGCTGGGAGGAGGGGGTCACATCATGTCAGCTCTGGGGGGAGGTCTGCTGCAGGTCTGCCATCTGCACCCCTGTCCTTCAGGAGGAGGAATTTGGTGCAGCTCAGATGGGAAGGTGGGGGTGCTCCCCCGGTCAGGATGTTGGTGGTGGACAGGATTTTGGAGATGGGGTTTAGGGCGGATGACATCTTCGCCTTGATCAGCCCTGTAGGATCCTATGAATATGATCTGTCCTTTGTGCGCCCCGAGTCTCTGGATATATTCTGGGAGAAGTATGAACACATGTATAAGGGTCTGCCGGAGTGGAGGGGACTCGTCCCAAAGGTTGTCTCACGCCAACCTCTAGTGAAGACGGTCACCATTCTAGTACGGAATGAGTCCATTCCTTCGGCTGACTTGGCTGTCTGGCTGAGGAGATTTGGGGAGCTACTTGCACCCCTGAAGAAGATTGTGGATGAGAGAGGGATATGGACTGGTGGGTGGTCGGTGCAGATGAGGTTGTATGTGTGTGGGAATGTGGTCCAGCATCTTCCCTCCTCAGCCTTCATTGGGAAGGACAGGATTGTGGTATTCTACCCTGGACAGCCCAAGCTCTGCAATAAGTGCGGTTCTCGGGGTCACTTCGCCTCCTCATGTCCAGAGATGAAGTGCTCCCTATGTCAGGATCGGGGGCATCTGGTTCTCGGGGTCACTTGGCCTCCTCATGTCCAGAGATGAAGTGCTGTCTATGTCAGGATCTGGGGCATCTGGCTAAGGATTGTAATATCATCAGGTGCAATCTGTGTGATAAGGTTGGCCATTCGTACAACCGGTGCCCTGAGGCCATGCACAACCAGTCAGCTTTGGTGGAAGAGTTTTTTCATCTGGACATGGAGGAGGCAGAGGAGAGGGAGGCTGTGCCAGGGGTCCCCAATGTCTCTGTCCCTGTGGTCCCAGTGTCTGATGGTCCCTCTAATGTGTCATCTCCTTGTGTTGTGCCCCCTGAGTCAGTGTCCGTGGATGTTGTGTCTGATCCTCCTGTGTCAGTTTCCCCAGAGGTAGTGGGGGCTGTGGAGGGAACTGGACCAATGTGTATAGTTGCACCGACCCCCCCTCCCCGGCGTCGGAGGGTCAGAGCGCGTGAGGCGCTGGGGGGTGGAGTGAATGATGGTGGGGTTATTGGGGTGAAGGTTGGGGGGACTGCTGTGGTGAGTGGAGAGAGTGGGGTGGATGATGTTGGTGATGGTGGAAGGGAAGGGGAGGGGGCTTTGCGGGCCGGTTTATCAAATGATGATATGGAGTGGTTGGAGGCAAAAAGGAAGTCTGGGAAGAAGAAGCGGAAGAAGGATGTGCCTGTACCTGACCCTGGGAGGGTGGAGGTGTCAAATACATTTGATGTGTTATCTGAGGTGGAGGATGAGGGATCTTCAGGTGATGAGTCTCTGGTTTCCATGGAGGAGGAAACACAGAGGACTATGAAGCGTGTAGGGTCTCCAAGTAGGGAGGGGGGTAAGCAGGCTAAGAAACGGGTACCTCGATCATCCTGATGGCGGTTCCCACTCCTTTGAAGGTGGCGACCATTAATGTCGCCAGCATAAAATCAGTAAGCGCTCGTAACATGGCCTTATTTTTGCTCAGCAGGTTTGATGCTGACATTTTCTTTTTGCAGGAGACCAGGTTGTCCAGTTTGGGGGATGTTCATATGGCGAAGAAGGAGTGGAGGCGCGGCCCCTCCTTCTGGTCTCTTGCGGCCGAGCCTTACACTGGAGTTGCGGTACTTTTTTCCAGCATGGTAACCTGTCGGCGGATTATTGAGGTAGAAATGGGGAGATGCATGGTCTTAGACGTCTCCATGGGGGGGCAGGACCTGCGCCTGATTAACATCTATGGGCCCCAGACAAAATGGGACAGGAAATGCCTCTTCATGAAGATCAAGCCTTTCCTTTTTACAGCCCAGCAAGTTGTCTTCGGTGGTGACTTTAACACCGTCACTAGGACTAAGGACAGGAGAGGGACCGGAGTCAGGCTGGACTGTGACGGGTTTTTTTTAAACAAAATAGCTAGAGAGGCAGGTCTGGTTGATGTGCACATTCATTGCTGCCCAGACGACACGGGATTCACTTTTCAGAGAGGTTCCAGTCAGAGTAGAATAGATAGGTTTTTTTTAAAGGGGAACTCCGCCTTCTCGGCACCAGTGTGTCAGGCGGTGGAGTTTTCTGATCACTGTATTCTGTCTGTGACTCTGAGTGGCCCCGATACACCACCTAAGGGGAGGGGTACCTGGAAGCTGAATTCGGCACTCCTGGACGATGAGAAGGTGAGTCAATCCTTTGAGGATTTTTTTCAGGCACAGGTATCAATCATGGACGTTTGCAGCAGTAAGTCCGAGTGGTGGGAGCTTACAAAACGAAGGATCGTTGGGTTTTTCAAGGCCATAGGAAGGAATAAACAGCTTGATAAGTATGTCACCTACCAGCGTCTGCGGAGGAAGCTCGATCGGCTTGTCTCGAATAATGGAGATCCAGAAGCGATCTCTGAGGTTAAACTCTTGCTCAGGCAGTGTCAATATGACAGGCATGCCTCTTTGGTTCTGGAGAGGGATTATGGGAAATATCACTCGCCCGACCCTTACCAGAACTGCAAACAAGGTAGAGCAGTTAAGTCAGTTGTAGGCCTGGTTGACAGTACTGGTTCCCTGACAAAGTCCAAGTCAGGGATCCTGGAAACCTCCAGGTCATATTATGCTGACCTCCTGGGTAGGAGGGACCTCGATCGGGCGAGCATGTCGGGTTTTCTGGACTCTACTCCAGGACTGGGAAATGGCAGTTCTGTTGTGAGTTTGACAGAGGACATCACGGCAGATGAGGTGGTGAAAGCTATTGATCAGCTTGCCATGAAGAAGTCGCCTGGGCCAGACGGATTGACAGCCGAGTTTTATAAGCACTTTAAGGTGACTCTGGCCCCATATTTGGTGGAGGTGTTTAATGGCTGTTTGAGAGAGGGTTCACTCTCTCCCTCCATGCGACAATCTGCAGTGATTCTTCTGTCAAAGGGTAAGGATTCCTCGAGAATTGAGAATTGGCGGCCCATTAGCCTTCTCAATGTTGATAGGAAGATATTGGCAAAAATTATTTTCTGGCGTTTATCGTCTGTTGCGGGCAATTTACTTTCTCGCCATCAGCACTGTTCGGTTCAGGGAAGAAGCACTTTTTCAGCGGTGTTAGCTGTCCGGGAGGCCCTGGAGCGGTGCAGGGCTGCAGGCTGGGGAAAGTTCCTGCTGGCATTGGATCAGGCCAAAGCTTTTGATCGAGTCAATCATGAGTACCTATGGCTGCTTCTTGGCAAGTATGGCCTGGAGGGGGGCTTTATCGATTGGCTAAAGACCTTATACAGAGGGGCTGAAAGCTTCATGCTTGTGAATGGTTGGATTGGACGGCCCTTTGAGGTTGGCTCAGGTGTGCGTCAGGGGTGTCCTTTGAGTCCTCTGCTATATGCGTTTGTAATCGATCCCTTCATTCGGAGGTTAGAGAGCGGACCGTTGTGTGGAGTTCCTTTGGGCATTCCTGGGGAGCCCCCTCTGAGGGTCGTGGCCTATGCTGATGACGTGTCTGTTTTCATCTCCGGGACGCAGGAGGCAGAGGAGGTGGTCTCGGTGATGGAACAGTATGCTGAGGCATCTGGCTCAAAGATCAATCAGGATAAGAGTGAGGTTTTCTGGATGGGAGAGGATGGAGAAGGCTTTACCCTTCCGGACGCCTTCCCAGAGCCCCAGCAGGAAATTAAAGTATTAGGCATCAGATTTGGTCCCGGTGATTACGGCCTTACAAATTGGGTAAGCAGGCTACAAGATGCCGATGCCAAGGTGGCCAGCTGGAAGGATTGGAAACTCTCTTACAGGGAAAGGATTGACCTGATTAAAACTTACCTGATCCCGGTATTTCTGTATGTCAGCTTTGTCTGTGTTTTGCCAGTGTCTCTCTATGCGAGGATCTACAGTTGTTTCTTCCAGCTGTTATGGGGGCACAAACTGAACCTCATTAAGAGGTCTGTAACCTATCTTCCCAGGCGGATGGGTGGCCTAGGTATGGTCAACCCGGTGGTTTTCTTTTCTCTGATGTTTTTGAAACATAATTTTGGTAGCATGCTGGCAGAGGAACCGCCTGGGTGGGTTGGTATTTTTCAGTCCTGGTTTAGGCCTTTTCTACGGAGCTGGGAGAATGGTGGGCCGGTGAAAAGCCTGAGGGTCCAACATGGTAAGCTCCTGGCTTATGTTGCCCCGTGTCTGAAAATGCTTCGGCAATGGCGAGTGACGGCGGAGGAAATTAAATCTCTTCCTAGGAAGGCCCTGGAGAGGAGGCTTGTTGAATCTGCCTTTAGCGAGCCATTGGCCTTGAGGGATTGCCCAGGCCCGGTTATGAGGGAGGGTCTGCGTTTGATGAATCTGGAGAGAATCCCTTTAAAGTTTCGGGATTTGGCCTGGCTCTCGTTCCATGGCAGACTCTATGTGAAGGGCAACCTGAAGCATCGCTCTGCGGAGAACCGTGGTTGTCCAAGAGTGGAGTGTGGTGGAGTGGAGGAGACGATGGACCATTTCTTGCTTCAGTGCCCCTTCAATATAGAAGTCTACAAGCGGGTGGGTGGGGCTCTGGGGATCCCTTTCCTTTCCCGCTTGAGTTACGCGGAGTGGTCTTACGGAGCCTTTCAGACTCACCGGGATTTTGATTTTGAGACACTTTTTCTAGTTAGCTTAGTAGTCCGTTACCACACGTGGAATGCACGGTGTCAGGTTTCCATTCGCAAAAAAATCCTTCCTGTCGAGGTGGTGGTGAACAACATTCTGGGTGAGGTTGGGAAGATTCGGGGTCTTGAGAAGGACAGGTGGCGGCCGAGAGCCCGGACAAAGGCGTGGAGGAATGTCAGGTCCCTGTAGCTGCTGTCTGTCAGTCTCTGGGGGCGTGGCTTCTCTTTCTGTCCTTTCACGTCCCCTAGATTTTGTAACATCAGATTTTTGAAGAAAGGCTGCATGCATGGGATCAATGTATGGGATGAATGTGTGGGATCAATGTATGGGATGAATGTGTGGGATGAATGTGTGGGGTGAATGTTTAATCGTTTCTTAGCCTGAGGGGGGGTTTAGGTGACGGTCAGGATTTGTTATTTTGCTGAAGTAAGCTGGTTTTGTTTAATTATACATATTTTTATTCTGTATATATGTAAATATGATTTTTATGATGTTTTTTGTTTGCAAGATCTTAATAAACAAAAAATTTACACTCTGTCCCCCCACAGTCATACAAACAGAAACTTGAAGTGCAGCAATGGTAGATGTTGACTAAACTACCGGTGTGTTTTGGGGTTGAGTGGAGAAAAACTGAACGTGGGAAAAAACGTACGGAAATATGAGGAGAATCGTCAGAACCCTTCCACACACACGCTTAAGTGTTTGTCCCTATGAATATATCAAATATGAATGAAGCATATCCCTCTGTAAAGTGTCATTCATGTCTGCCCCTTTGTTTCTCTGTTATCTGCATGAGTCACTTAGGTTTTTCCTGACACCAAGAAAAAAATGGTGACACGGAAGGGAGCTCCAGCACTCAGCCTTTGATTGACAGCCTCAACTCTTTTCCTGTATGCTATGTGGAGGGGTCTGTGTCCCTTCCCTCCAATCAGCTCTCAGAATTCTCCTCATTGAGCTCTGCAGAGTGTAAATTCAGCTCCCTGCCTCCTACTTTTTGGAAGCTCAGACAAGCTGCATAAATTATGCACGTTGAATAGATGTAGAGAAGATGGCAGATAAATGGGTACAACTTATGTAGGAGGATTTGTTTCATCTCTGTGTATCACCTGAGGCCAATCACTTCACTGCAGGGGCGGACTGACCATTCAAGTACTCGGGCACTGCCCGAGGGCCCGGGGTCAGTAGGGGACCCCATGAAATGCCCCTGGTACCTTTTTATAGGGTCCCTAACCCTCAAGGGGTGTACAATCTAAGGTCCCTAACCCTCAAGGGGCGTACAATCTAAGGTCCCTAACGCACATTCACACATACACATACTAGGGCCAATGTAGACAGCAGCCAATTAAGCTACTGGCATGTCTTTGGAGTGTGGGAAGTAACTGGAGGAAACCCACGCAGGCACGGGGAGAACATGCAAGCTCCAGGCAGGTGGTGCCGTGGTTGGGATTCGAACCAACAGCCCGAGTACTGCCAGGCGGAAGTGCTAACCATTTATCCACTGTGCTGCCTGTTACACTTTCCTCATTCACTGCATGCGCTGCTAGTAATACAGAGTCATGTCAGAACTTACTGAGCTTCAAAGAGGGCAAATTGTTGGTGCCACTTATCTGGTGCCTCTGTGACTGAAGTTACCAATTTATTGGCTGTGCGGCGGGGTCCAGGATAAAAGCTAATGGTGGCGTATACAGTTTCCGGGAAACCGTCATCAAGCATAGCCGCGGTTAACACGGTCAACTAATGGAAAGAGACAAAAAGGACATTGCGCAGGATCGTGACCCGGAGTAAGAAAACAACTACTGCAAAAGTGAGCGGGACTGAGATTGAGTGCAGAGCTCAATCTCAGTCCTGTGAAGACTGAGATTGAGCTCTGCAATCCCTTTTGCAGCAGTTGTTTTCTTATTCCGGGTCACGTTCCTGCCCAATGTCCTGGGAGTGCGCTCTCAGCACAGTAAAATATCGACATTGGGACACATAAATTCTGCCGTTCGACTTTAGGGCCCAACTGCCTAGACGCTGCATATATGTGTACTGCCGGCGGGAAGTGGTTAACAATAAACTGTTATGTTTACCTGCTCACTCCATGTTGAAAATGCCTCAACAGCCCCCCTAATGGGGCCCCTTCCATCCCCGGGCCCCACAGCAGCCACACACACTACCATGGCCATTGTTACCACACTGTTACTATTCTCATTTTTCCTCTGTTCCTTCCTCGTGGACCCCCTCGGGTTCTAGAACAATGATATAGGAAAAACTAATTTCCGCTTCCTGTTCTTCTGTTGCAGAAACTGACTGGCACATCAATAGCTGTCAATCACCAGGACACAATCAGTCTGACGGCGGCAGGTCAGCACAGAGGACTCCTTTCTCACTAAACACTCAGCTAGATGCATGCAGGATTTTCATTCCCCGGCATCATCGCCTTATTTCCTACAGGCAGAAAGGTGATTTCAATCCGCTGATTGTTTTTTTTTTTGTCAAACGAATCAGCTAAAGGTACTGCAGGCAAATTATCTTTTAGATTTCTGTAGAAAAGTCAAGTAAATTGATGATTGCACGGGTTGTTGCTTTAAAAGACAGCGAGCCTGAGACCAAACCTGTAATTTAGGGGCTACTGTTGTTGGCCTACACCTGCAAATGCTGGTTTCCTGACTGATATGCTGACACCCTGACCAGTACAGTAAGGGGGACATTCTTCCTGCTGACCACCAATGTGAGGGACATTCTTTCCACTGACCACCAATGTAAGGGACATTCTTCCCACTGACCCCCAATGTAAGGAGCATTCTTCCCACTGACCACCAATGTAAGGGACATTCTTCCCACTGACCACCAATGTAAGGAGCATTCTTCCCACTGACCACCAATGTAAGGGACATTCTTCCCACTGACCACCAATGTAAGGGACATTCTTCCTGCTGACCACCAATGTAAGGAGCATTCTTCCCACTGACCACCAATGTAAGGAACATTCTTCCCACTGACCACCAATGTAAGGGACATTCTTCCCACTGACCACCAATGTAAGTGACGTTCTTCCCACTGACCCCCAATGTAAGGGACATTCTTCCCACTGATCACCAATGTAAGGGACATTCTTCCCACTGACCACCAATGTAAGGGACATTCTTCCCGCTGACCACCAATGTAAGGGACATTCTTCCCACTGACCCCCAATGTAAGGGACATTCTTCCCACTGACCCCCAATGTAAGGGACATTCTTCCCACTGACCACCAATGTAAGGAGCATTCTTCTCACTGACCCCCAATGTAAGGGACATTCTTCCCACTGACCCCCCATGTAAGGGACATTCTTCCCACTGACTCCCAATGTAAAGGACATTCTTCCCACTGATCACCAAGGTAAGGGACATTCTTCCCACTGACCACCAATGTAAGGAGCATTCTTCCCACTGATCACCAATGTAAGGGACATTCTTGCCACTGACCCCCAATGTAAGGGACATTCTTCCCACTGACCCCCAATGTAAGGGGCATTCTTCCCACTGATCACCAAGGTAAGGGACATTCTTCCCACTGACCATCAATGTAAGGAGCATTCTTCCCGCTGACCTCCAATGTAAGGGGCATTCTCTCCACTGATCACCAATGTAAGGAACATTCTTCCCACGGACCCCCAATGTAAGGGACATTCTTCCCACTGACCACCAATGTAAGGGACATTCTTCCCACTGACCACCAATGTAAGGGACATGCTTCTCAATGACCACCAATGTAAGGGACATTCTTCCCGCTGTAAGAGAGATCCTGTCTAAGTTATGCACTTTGAATGGAAGTAGAGAATACTGCCGATAAACAGGTACAACTTATGTAGGAGGATTTGTTTCATCTCTGTGCATCACCTGAGGTCAGTCACCTCCCTGTCCTGCTGGATCGAGTTCAGTTTTAGAATGTATTTATTGCTTGTTAAGGTTGCACTTCATTTGTAGAACACAGTGGAAATGTGTGCCCATCCCGCCATGTACCAATGTTCAGGATGAGTGATTCGGGCGTCATTTTGCTGCAGCAGTAACTCTCTTTTGCTCACTGAGCTGCTTGTGCAAAATTTTCTGTAAAAAAGTTGACTCTTCTTTACAGGGTGTAGGAACACATGTAACATGCACTAGGACACCATTCGTTTTGAACGGCACCCCAACTTACTGGGGAAGTGCATCCGGCAGCACAACGCCCTAAGGCAACGCACAGAGGTATGTTGCTGTCTGCTGCATCAAATCAAGGGTCATGTGATTTTAAAGAGCCCCTACCTTCTCTTAAGAAATCTGACTACCTTAATACATTCTGTCAATTAAAGTTCCCCAGACTGAGCTCTGTGTGTTCCCCGCTGCTTGGAAAGCTGTGCTGCTAATTTAAAATGTACCTCTGGTCAGAATACAAATATACAGAAATGTCCACATTGGATTCCAATGGAGAAGGCTCTGCGGTGTCACACATTTCACAGAGCTCACCTTCTGCAAGGAGGAGTTTCAGAAGGCGGAGTCAGTACAGGAATCATCAAGGTACCATGGGATAGCTAGTGTTTAGAAATGGAGGAGAAGCTGCAAAGCATGCTAGGAATTGGATATAGTGAATGCGGGGTCCGGGGAGAGGGGATATAGTGAATGCGGGGTCCGGGGAGAGCGGATATAGTGAATGCGGGAGCCGGGGAGAGCGGATATAGTGAATGCGGGGTCCGGGGAGAGCGGATATAGTGAATGCGGGGTCCGGGGAGAGCGGATATAGTGAATGCGGGAGCCGGGGACAGCGGATGTAGTGAATGCGGGGTTTGGGGAGAGCGGATATAGTGAATGCGGGGTCCGGGGAGAGCGGATATAGTGAATGCGGGGTCCGGTGAGAGCGGATATAGTGAATGCGGGGTCCGGGGAGAGCGGATATAGTGAATGCGGGGTCCGGGGAGAGCGGATATAGTGAATGCGGGAGCCGGGGACAGCGGATGTAGTGAATGCGGGGTTTGGGGAGAGCGGATGTAGTGAATGCGGGGTCCGGGGAGAGCGGATGTAGTGAATGCGGGGTCCGGGGAGAGCGGATATAGTGAATGCGGGGTCCGGGGAGAGCGGATATAGTGAATGCGGGGTCCGGGGACAGCGGATGTAGTGAATGCGGGGTCCGGGGAGAGCGGATGTAGTGAATGCGGGGTCCGGGGAGAGCGGATGTAGTGAATGCGGGGTCCGGGGAGAGCAGATTTGGTGAATGCGGGGTCCGGGGAGAGTGGATGTAGTGAATGCAAGGTCCGGGGAGACCGGATCTAGTGAATGCGGGGTCCGGGGAGAGCGGATATAGTGAATGCAGGGTCCGGGGAGAGCGGATATAGTGAATGCGGGGTCCGGGGAGAGTGGATGTAGTGAATGCAAGGTCCGGGGAGACCGGATCTAGTGAATGCGGGGTCCGGGGAGAGCGGATATAGTGAATGCAGGGTCCGGGGAGAGTGGATATAGTGAATGCGGGGTCCGGGGAGAGCGGATATAGTGAATGCGGGGTCCGGGGTTTAGTAACACTTTAAAAGAAAAGTCATGGGCAGCTGCCTTCTTCCTTCTCCTCTGTCGGCCCAGCGATGACATCTCACCTGCGTTGTACACATGACACTGCTGCTTCCACTGAAATCTGATTTTTCAGAATTTGGGGGAAATGACAAACCTCATCTTCTCTCACTTACAGGGACGAGATCAGCAGTACGATGGACGGTAAATGTCTCCATATATTGCATGTGAGACAGAATTAGCTGCGCTCTATTGATGACGGTAATTAGCAGATGGGGCATCAGAGAGGAAGGAGGGCGACTTCTGCGTCTTATGTGAGCGCTCCATAGATTTAGGCCTCCTGCGCTCTGTGCGTTCAGCCCTGCTGTGTTAGTCGCCGGTCACACTGCTGAGATTTAAAATCGCACGATTTGTGTGCAATTTCAGTGCGATTTCTGAAGACTTTATTGCTACTTGTGAAGATTTTCAATGATTTCTTGCAGTTTGCAGCGTGATTTCCATTGTATTCTATGTGTGTGAAATCGCAACAAAACTGCAGAAAAAGTCACACAAGAACTACTTTAGAAATCGCGATGCAGCAAATCATACATGTTAAGACGCTGACATTCACATTCATGAGATGCGATTTCAGGTGCGATTTTAATTCGCAAATCGCACCAGTACGACCGGGTACTTATGCAGGCCATAGGCGGGGTCGCAAATCGAAAAAAAAATAGGCCGATTTTTGCACCATTAATGAGTTAATTGGTTGGCCGTTTTTTGGGGTTTTGGCACATTTTTTTATCGGTGAAGTTGGAAAAAAATCGTCCGATTTTGCCGATCGGCCAATTTTCTCGGCAATGATGGGCAAATCGGACGATCTTTTTACCGATAAAAAATCTGTGATTGAGCCGTGACCTGCAAGAAGAAGAAATAGAAGAAGAAGAAGAAAAAGAGGAGGAAGAAGAAAAAGAAGAAGAATTGCAGTCCGCTATTATATTTGACATGAAAGTATTGCGGTTGCAACAATGTATCCATTTGTATCCGAATAAAAACATCTGTATCCGAAATGGATACAAATGGATACATTGTTGAAACCGCAATACCTTTTCACGTCAAATATAATAGTGGAGCTCTCTGCAAGGGACAGAAGTAATTAAATGCCGGCCGTAGACGGGACGAAAATCGGCCAATTTTTTTTACCATTGGTGGTAACGTCGGCCTATTGAATGACCGATTTTTCATTTTTTTAAAAAAACGGCCGGTTTTCAACCCGTCTATGGCCTGCATTAAATATGGAGATATCGGCAATTTTGTGCAGGTGGAAGGCACAGGTGCAATAATGTTTCGGAAAGTGTGCCCCTAGGGTCAAATCCTCAGAATGCAAGCAGGCTTGCCCAGTGTGCACGAGGCCTTAAGCCGACCATACATGGGTCGAATTCTGAAGAATTTTCGTTAGAATTTTTCACCATTAGTGGGGCCGCAGCATAGGCTGATTTTCGCGCAGCCATCGAATTTCAGTGATCAGGCATGTTGGAAATTTTTGGAAAAGCGAACAAATTTTTAATCAATGATGGGAGAATTCTCACACAGAAATATAATCGAAAAAGAAATGAGTGTGAGCCAGGGGTGGACTGACCATTTGGGAACTCGGGCACTGCCCGAGGGCCCGGGGTCAGTATGGGGCCCCATGAGATGCCCCTGGTACCTTTCATAGGCTTTTTTGGGTGTGGTTTGAGTGTGGGCAAGGACACAGGGGCCCCATGATCCCCTATTTCCCGGGGGCCCCATGAGTTGTCAGTCCGACCATGGCGTGAGCTGTGACCTGGAAAGAAAGGAAGATTCCCGGCCACAAATTTTCTTTTCTGCAGCAACATGAGATAAAATTGAAGGCCTGGTCAGTCGAATTTCGAAATCAATGGTGTCATCATCAGATTACAAAACGCACGAAAATTCCGATTTTCTAAAGAAAACTCATTCAGGATTTGACCTATGTATGGCCCTCATTAGTGTCTTGAAAAGTATTCCAGCTCTCAGGTTTACTGGATTTCTGTGCTGCCATGAAGGTCCTTTTGTTCAGGCACTTCCTGTTATAGGGTGACAACACTCTGTCCCCGTCTCCTAATTGTGCTCCTGCGTTGTCACACTGTCACAACAGCTTCCAATGGAGGCTACAAGTGGCTGTTTCAACACAGGTATTGTCCAATTTGCATCACCATCCGGAAACCCGCCCTGAGAAATGCCATGCAGCCATTCGTGGGGTCTATATAGACAGGAAGAGGTTGCAAGAGCTCTCTGGGTTTACTGTATTTCTGTGCTGCCATGAAGGACCTTTTGTTCAGGCACTTCCTGTTATAGGGTGACAACACTCTGTCCCCGTCTCCTGCGTTGTCACCCTGTCACATCAGCTTCCAATGGAGGCTACAATTGGCCGTTTCAACACAGGTATTGTCCAATTTTCATCACCATCCGGAAACCCGCCCTGAGAAATGCCATGCAGCCATTCGTGGGGTCTATATAAACAGAAAGAGATTGCAAGAGCTCTCCGGGTTTACTGCATTTCTGTGCTGCCATGAAGGTCCTTTTGTTCAGGCACTTCCTGTTATAGGGTGACAACACTCTGCCCCCATCTCCTAATTGTGCTCCTGCGTTGTCACACTGTCACATCAGCTTCCAATGCAGGCTACAATTGGCTGTTTCAACACAGGCATTGTCCAATATTCGTCGCCATCCGGAAACCCGCCCTGAGAAATGCCATGCAGCCATTCGTGAGGTCTATATAGACAGGAAGAGGTTGCAAGAGCTCTCTGGGTTTGCTGGATTTCTGTGCTGCCATGAAGGTCCCTTGTTCAGGCACTTCCTGTTATAGGGTGACAACACTCTGCCCTGTCTCTTAATTCTGCTCCTGCGTTGTCACACTGTCACATCAGCTTCCAATGGAGACTACAATTGGCCGTTTCAACACAGGCATTGTCCAATATTCGTCGCCATCAGGAAACCCATCCTGAGAAATGCCGTGCAGCCATTCGTGGGGTCTATATAGACAGGAAGAGGTTGGAAAGATGCTGTCGGAGATGAGCTATAGAGAGGAGTGAAAATAAGATTTTCCATCTCCCTGAAATTTTACCATTTTAGTGATATACTTTGGAGTCAACGAGGAAGGCAAAATGAAGGGTACAATGGGCTTTAACCCTTTCTCTTCCGCTGATGTATGTCCTACGTCGGTAGCAGCGGGGAAGGCCGGGGGAGGGGGTGATTACACACAATACCAGCTAATTCTGACTAACCAGCTCTCAGTTGTCAGATGGCTTTACAGCCGTATGATCGCTTCCTTGCTTCACCCGCCCCTCCTGTTTGTTCTGCCTCCACCATGTTTCCCAGACTGTTCTGTCCCACCTGGACCCGGGACCGACATGGCGGGTGCTGCCAGGTAGAGAGGAGGAAGACCAATGGACATCCATAGGTCATTGGCCAAATACGGCCGTCTAGTTATATCAGGTCAATGATGTAAAAAGCCATAAACAGCCAGGCGCTTGCTCAGTATGGTTTCAGCATAAACATAGATAACATACGACATACGGATCTAACAAATATCAATGCGTGTGAAGTGCAACCCCAACACCACATACAATATAAACAAATCCTACGTAGGGTGACATATTGGTCCAAATGTGAATGAGAGTCCTAGAGAGGAGTGCCACTAGAGAGGAGTGCTACTATAGAGGAGTGCCACTATGGAGGAGTGCCAGTATAGAGGAGTGCTACTATAGCGGAGTACCACTATAGAGGAGTGCTACTATAGAGGAGTACCACTATAGAGGAGTACTACTATAGAGGAGTGCCACTATGGAGGAGTACTACTATAGAGGAGTGCCACTATGGAGGAGTGCTACTATGGAGGAGTGCCACTATGGAAGAGTGCCACTATGGAGGAGTGCTGCTATAGAGGAGTGCCACTATAGAAGAGTGCCACTATAGAGGAGTGCCACTATAGAGGAGTACCACTATGCAAGAGTTCCACTATGGAGGAGTGCCACTATGGAGGAGTGCCACTATGGAGGAGTGCCACTATGGAGGAGTGCCACTATAGAAGAGTGCCACTATAGAGGAGTGCTACTATAGAAGAGTGCCACTATAGAGGAGTGCCATTATAGAGGAGTGCCACTATAGAGGAGTGCTACTATAGAGGAGTGCCACTATGGAGGAGTGCCAGTATAGAGGAGTGCTACTATAGCGGAGTACCACTATAGAGGAGTACTACTATAGAGGAGTGCCACTATGGAGGAATGCCACTATAGAGGAGTGCTACTATGGAGGAGTGCCACTATGGAAGAGTGCCACTATGGAGGAGTGCTGCTATAGAGGAGTGCCACTATAGAAGAGTGCCACTATAGAGGAGTGCCACTATAGAGGAGTGCCACTATAGAGGAGTACCACTATGCAAGAGTTCCACTATGGAGGAGTGCCACTATGGAGGAGTGCCACTATAGAGGAGTGCCACTATGGAAGAGTGCCACTATGGAGGAGTGCCACTATGGAGGAGTGCCACTATAGAAGAGTGCCACTATAGAGGAGTGCTACTATAGAAAAGTGCCACTATAGAGGAGTGCCATTATAGAGGAGTGCCACTATAGAGGAGTGCTACTATAGAGGAGTGCCACTATAGAGGAGTGCTACTATAAAGGAGTGCCACATTGGTCCAGAAAGATCTTCTCCACCACTTGTGAGTACTGTGTAAATTTCCCACTCACCAGAAGGATGGACCCCCATAATGGATGGTCAACTATCGCTTGGCTGGTCAGTTGGCATAGTGAGCCCCCTCTGTAAGCTCTCATATGGCGGGTCTCCAGGCTCCTCTTCTTTCAATAACGGCTCTCAGAAGAACTCAACATAAGAAAGGGATATCCATAAAATATGCTCTAAACGTAGTATTTATTGGGAACCATGGATCATAAAATATAATAATCAATAAAAAGAAAGAAGGGGAGCCTGGAGACCCGCCATAGGAGAGATTATAGAGGGGGATCACTATGCCATCTGATCATCAAGCGATAGTTGACCATCCATTATGGGGGTCAACACCTTCTGGTGAGTGGGAAATTTACACAGTACTCACAAGTGGTGGAGAAGATCTTTCAGGACCAAAGTGATACTCCACTATAGTGGCATTCCTCCATAGTGGCACTCCTCTATAGTGGCACTCCTCCATAGTGGCACTCCTCCATAGTGGCACTCCTCTATAGTGGCACTCCACTATACTGGCACTCCTCTATAGTAGCACTCCTCTATAGTGGCACTCCTCCATAGTGGCACTCCTCCATAGTGGCACTCCTCTACAGTGGCACTCCTCTATACTGGCACTCCTCTATACTGGCACCCCTCTATAGTAGCACTCCTCTACAGTGGCACTCCTCTACAGTGGCACTCCTCTACAGTGGCACTCCTCTATACTGGCACTCCTCTATAGTAGCATTCCTATATACTGGCATTCCTCTATAGTGGCACTCCTCTATAGTAGCACTCCTCTATAGTGGCACTCCTTTATACTGGCACTCCTCTATAGTAGCATTCCTCTATAGTGGCACTCCTCTGTAGTAGCATTCCTCTATAGTGGCACTCCTCTATAGTGGCACCCCTCTATAGCAGCATTCCTCTATAGTGGCACTCCTCTATAGTAGCATTCCTCTATACTGGCACTCCTCTATAGTAGCACTCCTCTATAGTGGCATCCCTCTATAGTGGCACTCCTCTATAGTGGCACTCCTCTATATTGGCACTCCTCTATAGTAGCATTCCTCTATAGTGGCCCTTCTCTATAGTGGCACTCCTCTATAGTGGCACTCCTCTATAGTGGCACTCCTCTATACTGGCACTCCTCTATAGTAGCATTCCTCTATAGTGGCACTCCTCTATACTGGCACTCCTCTATATTGGCACTCCTCTATAGTGGCACTCCTCTATATTGGCACTCCTCTATAGTAGCATTCCTCTATAGTAGCACCCCTCTATAGTGGCACTCCTCTATAGTAGCACTCCTCTATACTGGCACTCCTCTATAGTGGCACTCCTCTATAGTAGCATTCCTCTATAGTGGCACTCCTCTATAGTAGCATTCCTCTATAGTAGCACTCCTCTATAGTAGCCCTCCTCCATAGTAGCACTCCTCTATAGTGGCACTCCTCTATAGTGGCACTCCTCTATAGTAGCACTCCTCTATACTGGCACTCCTCTATAGTGGCACTCCTCTATAGTAGCACTCCTCTATACTTTCACTCCTCTATAGTGGCACTCCTCTATAGTAGCATTCCTCTATAGTGGCACTCCTCTATAGTAGCATTCCTCTATAGTAGCACTCCTCCATAGTAGCACTCCTCCATAGTGGCACTCCTCTATAGTGGCACTCCTCTATAGTGGCACTCCTCTATACTGGCACTCCTCTATACTGGCACTCCTCTATAGTGGCACTCCTCTATATTGGCACTCCTCTATAGTGGCACTCCTCTATAGTGGCACTCCTCTATAGTGGCACTCCTCTATAGTAGCATTCCTCTATAGTGGCACTCCTCTATAGTAGCATTCCTCTATAGTAGCACTCCTCCATAGTAGCACTCCTCCATAGTGGCACTCCTCTATAGTGGCACTCCTCTATAGTAGCACTCCTCTATACTGGCACTCCTCTATAGTGGCACTCCTCTATAGTAGCATTCCTCTATAGTGGCACTCCTCTATAGTAGCATTCCTCTATAGTAGCACTCCTCTATAGTGGCCCTCCTCCATAGTGGCACTCCTCCATAGTGGCACTCCTCTATAGTGGCACTCCTCTATAGTAGCACTCCTCTATAGTGGCCCTCCTCCATAGTAGCACTCCTCGATAGTGGCACTCCTCTATAGTGGCACTCCGCTATAGTGGCCCTCCTCTATAGTGGCACTCCTCTATAGTGGCACTCCTCTATAGTGGCACTCCTCTATAGTGACCCTCCTCTATAGTGGCCCTCCTCTATAGTGGCACTCCTCTATAGTGGCACTCCTCTATAGTGGCACTCCTCTATAGTGACCCTCCTCTATAGTGGCACTCCTCTATAGTGGCACTCCTCTATAGTGGCACTCCTCTATAGTGGCACTCCTCTATAGTGGCCCTCCTCCATAGTGGCACTCCTCTATAGTGGCACTCCTCTATAGTGGCACTCCGCTATAGTGGCCCTCCTCTATAGTGGCACTCCTCTATAGTGGCACTCCTCTATAGTGGCACTCCTCTATAGTGACCCTCCTCTATAGTGGCACTCCTCTATAGTAGCACTCCTCTATAGTGGCGCTCCTCTATAGGATTCTCATTCACATTTGGACTAATATGTCATTGTATATAAGATTTTTTATATTGTGTGTGGTGTTGGGATAGCACAGGTGTGGGGCAGGGTGACAGGTGGGAGCAGCGTGATGGGGGCAATGAGATGGGGAGGGAGGGAAGTGGGACAGGTGGGGGGCAATGTGTCTGGGGGACATTGAGACAGGAGTGGGGAAGCACCAGTCCCCCAAGCTCTTACCTATCTGGCAATGGCTCCTCCAGATGGTGTCAGGACCACTCCAGAAGGGGCGCCTGTGTCCATCTCCCCCCAGGATCTCCGGCGGCAGCTGCAAAAGAGCGGGGGGCTCCTCCACCCTGACCTTGTCCTCTTCTTCCTCCTCCACAGGCCCTCCGCTGGCACCTCCTGACCATCCTGCACATCTCAGCGTGCACTGGCAGCCGGGCCCCGGCCCTCACACGCTCCCAGCGCACACCGGGGATTCGCCTACCACTCCGCCCTCCTCTGCTGCCGGTCCCTTGACCCGAGTGACCCTACTTGTTTGTCGGCTTGACTGTACCCCCACCCATGGCGGCCCTGCCACTGACACACAGTGTCCCTTCTGCCTGGGGGGCAGCGCCGCCTCCCTGTAAACCGCTGTCAGGAATGGACTCGCCAATGGTGGTGGGACTCACCTGCCTTGTAGGCTGCAGTACCAAGGCTGGCCAGCGGGTGCTCTCAGCAGCCAGAATCTCACTCCTGCAATCAGACCATCACCTGAGGCTGATTGCAGGAGGTGTATTTAAGCAGGACCAGGCATGTGATCAGTGCCTTGGTGTATGTTTCCCATGAGCCCCTGTACCTGCATCCTGTCTGCTTCCTGCCTGATCCTGATCCTGCTTTGATCCTGACTCTGAAAGAACGAACTCCGCCTGTCCTGACCTCGGCTATTCCTGACCACTCTTCTGCCTGCTCCTTTGTGTCTTGTCTGCCTGTTGGTTCCTGACCTGGCCCGCCTGACCACTCCACCTCACCAGCCCTGACTGCTCTTGTCTGTGTTCTTTCCGTTATCAGTTGGAGGTTTGGTTTTGTGCGTTTTATATTTGTGTATAACCTTTAATAAATTATATTGTTACACCATACTTGAGCCTGCGTTTCCCTGTGTCAGTTCACACATCTCTGGTCTTACCGGGAGCCCTGACAACTGCTATCCAAGGCAAACGCCTTGTTTGCCTCGCGGCATATATACGCCCCTGGCCACACCTCTGCGGCACCGTGCGGTTTGCAGCGTGTGAAAATGTGCAGATGTGTGGGGTGCAATGAACAATTAATGGCACCTCTGCGGCATCTGCTAAAGGTCAGCGCGATTCTGTGCATTGGATTTTGCACATCGTCCTGACGCACAGTAGTGTGGACCCTTTATTGGCTGCATATATATAAAGTGATTAGATAATGTATCCGTTTATTGCTACAATGTCGCTTTTATTTTTCCATATTCTGTAATTCAGTGTTCTCCTGCAAGTGGTGGATGGAACGATGATGGAACGATAAAGTATAACAATAAAGTGCAGCGCTATTGAAAAAGTCAGAGATGTAATTGGGGTATAATCAACATATAATAGTTTGTGAATAAATGATATGATCCAGAAGTGAGCAGAAATAAAAAAATGCTGGTGCTCAGAAGGAATGGTAAAATTGCGCACTCACCAGATGCGCATAAGACATACGCATTAATATATCCACCACAGAACACTTAGGGTGTGGGGTATGACAGGTGTATGATGATCTTCCTTCAAGGGATAGGGCAGCACAGCAGTGAATCAGTAGATGTAGGTGAGGTCTGCTTGTCCAGAGGTCCCCTTTAGGATAGATGGGTCTGCACCTGCTTACAGGGATTCCCTCCTCTGGTTACTGGATCAGTAAGGAACTTCCACTGGCTCTGTAATTTAATGGCTCCATAGAAGAGCCATAAAAAAGGTGCCCATAGTGTAGTATTCCTTTAAATTTTATTCCATGGAAACAGGTGAAATACAGTATTGCAGAGTGAACTGACCATACATAAAGATGGCCGCCGGACCTGCACGTGGCTCTGGCGGCGTGACGTCACAGCGTGTTGATTCCTCCTAAGGCCTTTCATGCCACGCACGTCCTCAGAGGGGAGACCAACACTGCTATGATGAATGCTTGAAGGAAGATCATCATTCACCTGTCATGCCCCAGACCCTAAGTGTACCGTGGTGGATATATTAATGCGTATGTCCTATGTGCATCTGGTGAGTGAGCAATTTTACCATTCCTTCTGAGCACCAGCATTTTTGATTTCTGCTCACTTCTGGACCATATCTCATCATTTATTCACAAACTATTATATGTTGATTATACCCCGATTACATCTCTGACTGTTTCAGTAGCGCTGCACTTTATTGTTATACTTTGTTTCTGGAGGTTTCATATGGTTACCTTAGAGCTTCAACTGCTATACTAGAGAGCGCTCACTTTGCTTTTATTTTTTACATCTGTCTGATGATGGAGCAATGATAGAACGATGATGGAGTGATGATAGAACGATGATAGAACGATGATGGAGCGATGATAGAAGGATGATAGAACGATGATGGAGTGATGATAGAACGATGAAGGAGTGATGATAAAACAATGATGGAGCGATGATAGAAGGATGATAGAACGATGATGGAGTGATGATAGAACGATGATGGAGTGATGATAGAATGATGATGGAGCGGTGATAGAGTGATGATGGAGCAATGATAGAGTAATGATGGAGCAATGATAGACCGATGATAGAACTATGATCGAGTGATGATAGAACGATGATGGAGAGATGATAGAGCAATGATAAAATGATGATGGAGCGATTATAAAGCGATGATAAAACAATGATGGAGCAGTGATAGAACGATGATGGAGTGATGATAGAATGATGATGGAGCGATGATAGAGTGATGGAGCGATGATAGAGTGATGATGGAGCAATGATAGAACGATGATGGAGCGATGATAGAACGATGATCGAGTGATGATAGAACGATGATGGAGCGATGATAGAGCAATGATAAAATGATGATGGAGCGATTATAAAGCGATGATAAAACAATGATGGAGCAGTGATAGAACGATGATGGAGTGATGATAGAATGATGATGGAGCGGTGATAGAGTGATGATGGAGCAATGATAGAGTAATGATGGAGCAATGATAGACCGATGATGGAGCGATGATAGATTGATGATCGAGTGATAATAGAACGATGATGGAGCGATGATAGAGCAATGATAAAATGATGATGGAGCGATTATAAAGCGATGATAAAACAATGATGGAGCAGTGATAGAACGATGATGGAGTGATGATAGAATGATGATGGAGCGATGATAGAGTGATGGAGCGATGATAGAGTGATGATGGAGCAATGATAGAACGATGATGGAGCGATGATAGAACGATGATGGAGCGATGATAGAGCAATGATAAAACGATGATGGAGCGATTATAAAGCGATGATAAAACAATGATGGAGCGATGATCGATCCCCCGTTATTCAGGGCATTGCATCTGGAAGAGGGGTGACCCCGGCTTGGAGGGGGTGAACACTGCGGTAGGTCCTGATGATTGTAGTTTTCTGTTTGCAGTGTCATTTACATTTCCAGCTTTCATCAGGGGGTCCCTCTGCCTCGTTCTTCTCAGTCCCAGCTGTACATCCTAAAACCGACACCGTCCGCTGATCCCCTGAGCGGGCGCGCTGCAGAGGTGGCTGCGGAGAGCATGCAGCAAAGGGCATCACGTGACAGCGTCACCCAACCCGGGGCACCTCTCTGGTTCCCTGCCCTCCGTTCCCATGGTGACCGGGGACAACCGAAAGCAGTTGTCAGTGTATCAGAACCCAGAGGAAGATGGGAGGGGAAGGGCAGAGCTGATTCCCAGGGACAGACAGTGAGGAGGAGGAGAGAGGACACCATGGAGAGGAGGAAGGAGGAGGAGAGAGGAGGGCGCAGCCAGCAGCTTATTGTCAATGCAAAGCAAGCTTCTGCAGAGAGAGACGGCACACAAAGAGCCAGCAGCAGCCGGCCACACTCACACCGCACTACCCAGGTATATTACACACACCGCACCACCCAGGAATATCACACACACCGCACCACCCAGGAATATCACACACACCGCACCACCCAGGAATATCACACACACCGCACCACCCAGGTATAATACCATACCACCCGAGTATAACAAACACCATGCACAGGGGGGACAAGGTGACAGCATCCAGGTGACACACACCATGCCGATATTCTGCAGACAGGTGCAGGACACACTCTGCAATACAAGTCACCAACACAACTAACACACTCCATGCAGGAAGGACACCTAGGATAATAATAACAGCGGTTCTATATATAGAGCATTACACACATTGCACTGTACTGCTATTACATGACATCTACACAGCTCAGCACACACCCACCGCGCTCCCAGCTACACACTCATTCACTATTCCCACACTCCGGAGTTTATTAGCATCAGCTGCAGAGGTACACCGCGCAATATTACACACCCCGCAATACTACACACCGCGCAATATTACACACCCCGCAATACTACACACCACGCAATATTACACACCCCGCAATACTACACACCACGCAATATTACACATCACGCAATACTACACACCGCGCAATATTACACACCCCGCAATACTACACACCACGCAATATTACACACCCCGCAATACTACACACCGCGCAATATTACACACCCCGCAATACTACACACCACGCAATATTACACACCGCGCAATACTACACACCGCGCAATATTACACACCCCGCAATACTACACACCACGCAATACTACACACCGCGCAATACTACACACCGCGCAATATTACACACCCCGCAATACTACACACCTCTCAACACTACACACCTCTCAATACTTCACACCACGCAATACTACGCACCGTGCAATATTACGCACCCCGCAATACTACGCACCACGCAATACTACGCACCTCTCAATACTACGCACCACGCAATACTACGCACTGCGCAATACTACGCACCGCGCAATACTACTCACCGCGCAATACTACGCACCGCACAATACTGCGCACCGCTCAGTACTACGCACTGCACAATAGTACATACTGCGCAATAGTACACACCATGCAATAGTACACACTGCTCAGTACTACACACCGCACATTATTATATACTACACAATACTACACACCACACAAAACTACACATGGCACAGTAATACACACCACACAATACCACATATTACACAATAATAATACACTGCACACAGCAAAACATAACACACACTTCACAAAAATACAGTGAAGTATAACAAACACTGTACAATACTACACAATATAATATACTGCACAACACTACACAATATAACACACAGCACAATACTACACAATATACCACGTGTACAATACAACACAATACTACACAGTGTACAATACTACACCATATAACACGCAGTGTGCAATACTACTCAATATAACACACACTGCACAGTACAACACAATAGAGCAGAGTGTACAATACAACACAATATAACACACAGTGCACAATACTACACAATATAACATACTGCACAATACTACACCATATAACACAGTGTACAATACAACACAATAGAGCATAGTGTACAATACAACACAATAGAGCATAGTGTACAATACAACACAATAGAGCATAGTGTGCAATACAACATAATAGAGCAGAGTGTGCAATACAACATAATAGAGCACAGTGTACAATACAACACAATAGAGCACAGTGTACAATACAGCACAATAGAGCATAGTGTACCATACAACACAATAGAGCATAGTGTACCATACAACACAATAGAGCATAGTGTACCATACAACACAATAGAGCGGAGTGTACAATACAACACAATATAACACACACTGCACAATACTACACAGCACACAATACTACACAATATAACACAGTGTACAATACAACACAATAGAGCGGAGTGTACAATACAACACAATACAGCACAGTGTACAATACAACAGAATATAACACAGTGTACAATACAACACAGCACAGTGTACAGCACAATATAACACAGTGTACAATACAGCACAGTGTACAATACAACACAATAGAGCACAGTGTACAATACAACACAATAGAGAGGAGTGTACAATACAATAGAGCACAGTGTACAGCACAATATAACACAGTGTACAATACAGCACAGTGTACAATACAACACAATAGAGCACAGTGTACAATACAACACAATAGAGAGGAGTGTACAATACAATAGAGCACAATGTACAGCACAATATAACACAGTGTACAATACAACACAATAGAGCACAGTGTACAACACAATAGAGCACAGTGTACAATACAGCACAATACAGCACAGTGTACAATACAGCACAATACAGCACAGTGTACAATACAGCACAATACAGCACAATACAGCACAATACAGCACAGTGTACAGCACAATAGAGCACAGTGTTCAGCACTGAGCACACTGTGGGCTCCTCTCCTCCCCAGAACACACACACTGTACACACTATCAATCCTCCTGCAGGGTGGTGGGCTGTCGGTGCGGACAGATCTCAGGTGGGACTGGTGCTGAGAACAATGGTTTGGGGATCCTGCAATGTCTCCGGGACCGGGAGGTGATGGGCGCACACTGCGCAATGAGGACGCACACCCCCTGATGAGGACGCACACCCCCTGATGAGGACGCACACCCCCTGACAACGGTAAGTCTCTCTGTCATCGCGGTCTCTTATTATTCAGGATGTTGTGACATTCCATTGTGTGTTGACCCCGAGGGGCCCCAACGCCTGGAATGATACAGTGCTGGGGGCCCCGGGGCCACTGGATACCTAACAAAGACAACCAGAGCTGACCTCTATCGTGTGCGAAGCGTGTGCAGGTATCCCGGTCACCGAGGGGTTAATGGCGAGGGCTGAGCCGTGACAACTCCACATGTGTAACGCGGAAAGGTTGTCACTTTGTAGCCGCCGATTCTTCCGTCTGTGACCCGTCCCGAGACAAAGGACGACCGGCCGCTCCGGGTCCAGAAAGGTCAGAAATTTCCCACTTTCCAGTTTTTCTAGATAGACGGAACGTTCCGGGTGACTTTGTAAAGACTTTCGGTTATTTCTGTCCCTGGAAATGTCTGTTTTCGGTGGAGCAGGGAAGGGTTGGAGCAGGGGTGGACTGACTATTTGGAAAGTCGGGCACTGCCTGAGGGCCCGGGGTCAGTAGGGGGCCCCATGAGATGCCCCTGGTACCTTTTTCATAGGCTTTTTTGAGTTTGGGCAAGGACACAGGGGCCCCATGATCCCCTATTGCCCGGGGCCCCATGAGTTGTCAGTTCACTCCTGGGTTGGAGCCCCCGCCAGGTTTTGGTTGCTGTTTCCCAAATTAGGTGATTTACCCCCCCACAAAAGCTGGCCAAACACATGTAGATTTTCCGACGAGAATATTCATAAGAAAAGTCGTATGAAAATCCTTCAATGAACGGACGAACGTCCTTCAAAAGTCGTCTTTTGCTTTTAACGATCGATTTTATAACGAATGTCATTTCTGAACGATAACCGCATACACCGGCCAAGAATTTGTCAGATCGAGAAAAGTTTTCCTTCCTGCCCCTTCGAATTTTCCCGTCACCGCTGTCAGAAACCATCATCGACCACACTAACAATTAGAGAATCAAACGAATATTCTTGAATCCTAAATTCTCAAACAAAAATCTATACGTGAATGGTCAGCTTTAAGTCCAGTACACACAGTAAGAAAATTGGATGAACGATCGTCCGGTTTTCCTCGATGTTTCACAGCAGGTCGAAACTGAGGAGGGTACTAATTGTATGAAAATTAAAGGCTTTTTGTTGTTGTTTCTGATCATATTTATTGTTTCTGATCATATTTATTGTTTCTGATCCTGATTATTGTTTCTGATCAGGGGCGGACTGACCATTTGGAAATTTGGGCACTGCCTGAGGGCCCGGGGTCAGTAGGGGGCCCCATGAGATGCCCCTGGTACCTTTCATAGGCTTTTTTGAGTTTTGGCAAGGACATAGGGGCCCCATTATCCCCTTTTGCCTGGGGGCCCCATGAGTTGTCAGTCCACCCCTGTTTCTGATCATAATTATTGTTTCTGATCATGAATGGTCAGCTAAGTCCAGTACACACTGTAAGAAACTTGGATGAACGATCGTCCAGTTTTCCTCGATGTTTCGCAGCAGGTCGAAACTGAGGACGGTACTAATTGTATGAATTAAAGTCTTTTTTTTGTTGTTTATTGTTTTTGATCATATTTATTGATTCTGATCATGTTTATTGTTTCTGATCTTGTTTATTGATTCTGATCGTGTTTATTGTTTCTGATCCTGATTATTGTTTCTGATCATGATTATTGTTTCTGATCCTGATTATTGTTTCTGTTCATATTTATTGTTTCTGATCCTGATTATTGTTTCTGTTCATATTTATTGTTTCTGATCCTGATTATTGTTTCCGATCATATTTATTGTTTCTGTTCATATTTATTGTTTCTGATCCTGATTATTGTTTCCGATCATATTTATTGTTTCTGATCATATATATTGTTTCTGATCCTGATTATTGTTTCTGATCTTGTTTATTGTTTCTGATCCTGATTATTGTTTCTGATCTTGTTTATTGTTTCTGATCCTGATTATTGTTTCTGATCATATTTATTGTTTTTGATCATATATATTGTTTCTGATCATGATTATTGTTTCTGATCCTGATTATTGTTTCTGATCATATTTATTGTTTCTGATCCTGATTATTGTTTCTGATCATATTTATTGTTTCTGAACCTGATTATTGTTTCTGATCATATTTATTGTTTCTGATCCTGATTATTTTTTCTGATCAGGGGCGGACTGATCATTTGGAAATTTGGGCACTGCCCGAGGGCCCGGGGTCAGTAGGGGGCCCCATGAGATGCCCCTGGTACCTTTTTCATAGGCTTTTTTGAGTTTGGGCAAGGATACAGGGGCCCCATGATCCCCTATTGCCCGGGGGCCCCATGAATTTTCATTCCACCCCTGTTTATGATCATAATTATTGTTTCTGATCGTGTTTATTGTTTCTGATCATGAATGGTCAGCTTTAAGTCCAGTACACACTATAAGAAAATTGGATGAACGATCGTCCAGTTTTCCTCGATGTTTCGCAGCAGGTCGAAACTGAGGACGGTACTAATTGTATATTTATTGTTTCTGATCCTGATTATTGTTTCTGATCATATTTATTGTTTCTGATCATATTTATTGTTTCTGATCCTGATTATTGTTTCTGATCATATTTATTGTTTCTGATCCTGATTATTGTTTCTGATCTTGTTTATTGATTCTGATCCTGATTATTGTTTCTGATCATGTTTATTGTCTCTGATCTTGTTTATTGCTTCTGATCATGTTTATTGTTTCTGATCATTTTTATTGATTCTGATCATGTTTATTGTTTCTGATCATTTTTATTGATTCTGATCATGTTTATTGTTTCCGATAATGTTTATTGATTCTGATCATGCGCAGTCTTTTGTATCCGATTTTTCTCGCATGAAAACCGCACACATTAATTGAAAGCCATTAGTTCTGTTCTCGTACGAGAAAAATGTTTGAGTTTGTCCCTTCTGAAATGTTCGTTTTGGAAAGTCTGAATCGGGTGTCAAAAGTTGTGTACGCACTATACGAAAATCGAACGATCGTGCCTCGTATGGAAATTTTCTTCTGATTTTCTCATAGGCTCCATTCACACCTTCACGTCTGGTAAATGAGTGCAATATCACCCTGAATGGGAGTCACGTTGTTCATGGCACCCTAAACACAGCCAGCAAGTACACGCAACAAACGCGGCAAAATGTGCGGTAAAAAAATGCCGCAAAAAGCGACGCGAGTTGCTTTGGCCAATTTTTGTTGCACATAGGGCGACCCATTGAAATGGATGGTCTGCCCCATGTACACCATGCACAAGAAACAGGGCTGGAGTGGCTAAATGGTTAGCATTTCCACCTGGCAGCACTGGGGTTGTTGGTTCAAATCCCAACCACAGCACTACCTGCCTGGAGTTTGCATGTTCTCTCTGTGCCTGCGTGGGTCTCCTCCGGGTACTCCGGTTTCCTCCACACTCCAAAGACATGCTGGTAGGCAGGGGTGGACTGACAACTCATGGGGCCCCCGGGCAATAGGGGATCATGGGGCCCCTGTGTCCTTGCCCACACTCAAAGCACACCCAAAAAAGCCTATAAAAGGTACTAGGGGCATTTCATTGGGCCCCCTACTGACCCCGGGCCCTTGGGCAGTGCCCGAGTGTTTGAATGGGCAGTCCACCCCTGCTGGTAGGTTCAGTGGCTCCTGTCTAAATTGTCCCTAGTATGTGTATGTATGAATGTGAGTTAGGGACCTTATATTGTACGCTCCTCGGGGGCGGGGACTGATGTGAATGTACAATATATATGGAAAGCGCTGTGTAAATTGATGGTGCTATATAAGTACCTGAAATAAATAAATACGTAGCAAACGCTAGTTTCAAAAGATCTCTCTGACAAGTTTGGTGGAGTGGAGGGGGGGGGGGGGGGGAAACTTCTGACAATGCGTCTACTGCTGTTCTAACTCCCTCTATCAGTGACTACCGCAACCCTCACTTCCTGTACGTGTGTCACAGGGACCGGAAGTGAGGGAAAATCTCCCCAATAAAAGCCTGACAGAGAATCAAGACTTTCTCACATTATCCAAAACTAAAAAAAAAAAAAGTTTGGTTTTAAAATAAATGTTTGCAAAGGTTTCTTGTTATTTTTGGAGTGTGGAATATTTTAAAACCTTGTCGGCTTTTATTTTTTATTTTTTATTTTTGTCATCTGTGTCCCATCAGGGAGAATTCCCTTCACTTCCTTTTCAGGGAAACACAACAGGAAGTAAGATGAAATCTTCCAGAGTGGATAAAATCCCTACCTGAAAGATTTCCCCTCACTTCCTGTTCAGATGATAGCTCCGCATTTTTGGATTTCCCATCACTTCCTGTACTGGGGTCAGCAGGGCACAGGGTGTATGGTTCATGTGCAAGCAGTGGAAGGTATTGTGATGTCACTGGATGGCAGTGAGCTGATTGGCTGAATTCATAGGTCCCAATTTTTTCGAACCAAAGCCCTTCATCCCTCTTTCCTCCTCAGTCATCCCTCTTCTTAGTCTCATGCATCCCCCTCTATAGATAATTCTACTATTAGAGGGTTGTAAAGGATGAAGGATTTTTGACCTTCATGCATTCTAATACGTCCTGTCCTAGGGCTCTAATACTGCTCCTCCATACATACACTGCAGTGAGTCAATGTATCCGTGGACTATAGAGCACCTCCTCCATGTTATGTACATGGGAATAAGTGGAGGTGTTCTGTAGTCCCTTTCTAGGGTGATAATGCTGCTGCTCCATAGATACAATACAGAGAGTGAGTGTTTTGTTCTCAAGTGTCTTTGTGGACTAAAAAACACCTCCATTGTGTTATGTACATGAGAAGAATCGGAGGTGTTCTATAGTCCCTTCCTAGGGTGACAATGCTGCTGCTCCATGTATACAGTACAGTGAGTGAGTGTTTTTCCCAGGTGTCTTTGTGGATTACAAAACACCTCCCCCATGGTATGTACATGAGAATAAGTGGAGGTGTTCTATAGTCCCTTCCTGGGGTGACAATGCTGCTACTCCATAGATACGGTACAGTGAGTGAGTGTTTTTCCCAGGTGTCTTTGTGGATTACAAAACACCTCCCCCATGTTATGTACTTGAGAAGAAGTGGAGGTGTTCTGTAGTCCCTTCCTGGGGTGACAATGCTGCTGCTCCATAGATGCAGTACAGCAAGTGTTTTGTTCTCAAGTGTCTTTGTGGACTACAGAACACCTCCCCCATGTTATGTACATGAGAAGAAGTGAAGGTGTTCTATAGTTCCTTCCTGGGGTGACAATGCTGCTACTCCATAGCTACGGTACAGTGAGTGTTTTTTTTCCCCAAGTGTATTTGTGAACTACAGAACTCCCCCCATGTTATGTACATAAGAAGAAGTGGAGGTGTTCTATAGTCCCTTCCTGGGGTGACAACGTTGCTACTCCATAGATATGGTACAGTGAGTGTTTTTTTTTCCCCAAGTGTCTTTGTGAACTACAGAACTCCCCCCATGTTATGTACATAAGAAGTGGAGGTGTTCTATAGTCCCTGCCTGGCATGACAACGCTGCTGCTCCGTAGATAGCGAGTACAGCGAGTGAGTGTTACATTGCTCCCAGCTACGTTTGTGGATGACAGAATGCTTTCCCAATGTTCTGGACATGAAGAGAGGGGAAAGTGCTCTATAGCCCAGGGGCGGACTGACAGCTCATGGGGTCCCCCGGGCAATGGGGGATCATGGGGCCCCTGTGTCCTCACCCATACCCAAAAAAGCCTATGAAAAAGCCAATGAAAGGTAGCAGGGGCATCTCATGGGGCCTCCTACTGAACCCGGACCCTCGGGCAGTGCCTGAGTTTCCAAATGGTCAGTCCGCCCCTGCTATAGCCCCTCCCCGGGGAAAAGTTGGGGGTAAACAAACCAAAGTGCTTGTGGCTTTAACCAATCATTGTGCGCCATAGTTCTTCCCAATTCTTGGAACTCTGCGGCAGGGGGCGTGTCCTATGCCTACGTGTTCCCCCTCACCCGCAGCAGTGCTGCTCCTCCATAGATACAGTACAGTGGGTGAACATTACATTGTTCCCAGCTATCTCTGTGCACTACAGAACACCTCCCCCCTATGTTATGGACATGGGGGGGGGGTGTTCATAAATCTTGGAAAGAGTGTGACTGTTTGTTCTTCTGTCTCTCAGTAAGTCTGGGTCCATAGCGGGGGACAGGTCCTCTTTATGAGAGTCGATGGTTGTGGATTCCTGTTATTACATTCAGATCTCTTTGTTGTTACAATGTATCAAATAAATTGCTACAAAGGATTCTCAGTGATACTGCCATTGTCTCCTCCTGCAATAAATGAGCAATGTGAGGATTAAAAGTGCACCTGTCATGAGAAAAATGTATCTGAGCCGGCCCTTCCTCTGAAAATGCTCATATCCTGGCAGTGAATGTATTTGTGAAACACAGAGAGCCAAACGAATGTGAAATCCGGAAACAAATCCAAACTCCTCATCTGAATTCTCACTTTCAGGTCAGTGACTGGAGGCGGAAAAGTCGAAGCTTCATTGTGACAGCCAGGCAGCTAGCATTTCCAGAGGTTTAGGCTGAAGCTGCAAGTCTCAGTATTGGTGATTTTTTTTATGTAGTTGGTAGGGTTAGCATCTCTGTCAGTTTTTTTTTAATGTACAAGATTATAATTTTTTTAAATATTTTTCAATATTGATTGTGCAATATTATTTCAAAGATCGCTTTATAACCATAAATTTTGTGTAATTGTTTTGGCAAATTCAACTTTTTGTTCTTTTGTCATTCTTTACAAAAAATTTTAATTGTGTTTATTATTATTATTTTTACTACTATTTTGTTTATTTTTATTATTATTGTTATTTTATATTTATTATTATTATTACTTTTTTTATTATTGTTATTGTTGTTATTATTTTATATTTCTTATTATTATTATTATTTATTATGATTTGAAGTTAATGTTTTATTATTACTGCTATTATTTTTTTTTTTTTTATAGAAATTATAAATATTATGTGTGTGTGTGTCTGTCTGTCTGTCTGTCTGTCTGTATCTGTCTGTGTGTGGGTGTGTCTGTGTGTGTCTGTGTCTGTGTGTCTGTGTGTGTGTGTGTGTGTCTGTCTGGCTGTGTGTGTCTGTGTGTGTCTGTGTGTGGGTGTGTCTGTGTGTGTGTCTGTGTGTGTGTGTCTGTGTGGGTGTGTCTGTGGGTGTGTCTGTGTGTGTGTGTGTGTGTGTGTGTCTGTGTGGGTGTGTCTGTGGGTGTGTCTGTGGGTGTGGGTGTGTGTGTCTGTGTGTGTGTCTCTGTGTGTGTGTCTGTGGGTGTGTCTGTGGGTGTGTCTGTGGGTGTGGGTGTGTGTGTGTGTGTGGGTGTGTCTGTGTGTGTGTGTGTGTGTGTGTGTGTCTGTGTGTGTGTGTGTGTGTGTGTGTGTGTGTGTGTGTGTGTGGGTGTGTCTGTGTGTGTGTGTCTGTGTGTGTGTGTGTGTGTGTGTGTGTGTGGGTGTGGGTGTGTCTGTGTGTGTCTGTCTGGCTGTGTGTGTGTGTCTGTGTGTGTGTGTCTGTGGGTGTGTCTGTGGGTGTGTCTGTGGGTGGGTGTGTCTGTGGGTGTGTGTCTGTGGGTGTGTCTGTGGGTGTGTGGGTGTGTGTGTGTGTGTGTGTGTGTCTGTGGGTGTGTCTGTGTGTGTCTGTCTGTGTGTGTCTGTGTGTCTGTGTGTGTCTGTCTGTGTGTGTCTGTGTGTGTGTGTGTGTCTGTGGGTGTGTCTGTGTGTGTGTCTGTGGGTGTGTGTGTCTGTGGGTGTGGGTGTCTGTGGGTGTGTGTGTGTGTGTGTGTGTGTCTGTGGGTGTGTGTGTGTGTGTGTCTGTGTGTGTGTGTGTGTGTGTATGTGTGTGTGTGTCTGTGGGTGTGTCTGTGTGTGTGGGTGTGTCTGTGTGTGGGTGTGTCTGTGTGTGTCTGTCTGTGTGTGTCTGTGTGTGTGTGTGTGTGTGTGTCTGTGGGTGTGTCTGTGTGTGTGTCTGTGGGTGTCTGTGGGTGGGTGTGTCTGTGGGTGTGGGTGTGTCTGTGGGTGGGTGTGTGTGTCTGTGGGTGTGTCTGTGTTTGTGTGTGTCTGTCTGGCTGTGTGTGTCTGTGTGTCTGTGTGTGTGTGTGCCTGTCTGTGTGGGTGTGTGTCTGTCTGTGGGTGTGTCTGTCTGTCTGTGGGTGGGTGTGTGTGTCTGTCTGTGGGTGTGTCTGTCTGTGGGTGTGTCTGTCTGTCTGTGGGTGTGTGTGTCTGTCTGTCTGTCTGTGTGTGTCTGTCTGTGGGTGTGTCTGTGTGTGTGTCTGCGTGTCTGTCTGTCTGTGGGTGGGTGTGTGTGTGTGTCTGTGTCTGTCTGGCTGTGTGTGTGGGTCTGTCTGTGTGTCTGTCTGGCTGTGTCTGTGTGTGTGTCTGTCTGGCTGTGTGTCTGTCTGTGTGTGTGTGTGTGTCTGTCTGTCTGTGTGTCAGTCTGTGTGTGTGTGTGTGTCTGTGTGTCAGTCTGTGTGTCAGTCTGTGGGTCTGTCTGTCTGTGTGTCAGTCTGTGTGTCAGTCTGTGTGTGTGTGTCTGTCTGGCTGTGTGTGTCTGTGTGTCAGTCTGTGGGTCTGTCTGTCTGTGTGTCAGTCTGTGTGTCAGTCTGTGTGTGTGTCTGTCTGGCTGTGTGTGTCTGTGTGTCAGTCTGTGTCTCTATGTGTGTGTGTGTCTGTCTGGCTGTGTGTGTCTGTGTGTCAGTCTGTGTGTCTGTCTGTGTGTCTGTTTCTATGTGTGTGTGTGTCCCTGCTTGGTGTGTTTAGGGCAATCCATCCATGTCAATATTCTGCCCTGTGGACGTGGATCATGCAAAAATAGTTGAGGCATAATTTGTAAAGTCGCTCCGCACCAAACCGCATGGTACCGCGGTCCTGTGGGTCTGGAGAGGCAGTGCTTTTTCGTGTGGTGCAGGTAAACGTGCGGTTTGAGGAGCGTTCGTGCCCCACAGGAGGTGTGAATGAGCCTTGAAACCTTTTACTGTTTTCAATCCTGAACTTTACATTTTGGATGGGGCCGTAACATGAGGAAACGTGGCAGAAGTTGCGCACTGGGGATACTTTCTGGATACTTTCTGGAATAGTTCTTTTATACATTGATTGCTTTTCATGTATTTATTGTGTCTTATGAAAGCGTATGCTGGTTTATTTTATCCTGTGTTGTACTTGTGGCCCTGATGAAGGGAGTTCTGGACCCCGAAACGTGTTGGTTCTGTTAGAACGTTCAGTTTGATCTTACCTTGGAATAAATTTGTGTTTGGATTATTCATTTGAGGTGTGGCACCGCTCTCTCGGATCCATTTAGTCAGGTTTTTATTGCTGTCTGTGATATGTCTCCCTTACTTCCTGTCCTGGTGACACCCTGATGCACCCTGACATGCATGGTGTCACCAGGACAGGAAGTGAGAGGAAAGCCAAGACAGGATCTCGTTCTTTTCCAAGATATTCAAAACAAAAGAACAGCCAGTCACTTGTGAAGAATGTCAGATCCGAGGAGCTCAGTGTGGTTACATTGTGGCACGGCTCTTACAATACAGGAATACCTTTCTCTGAGGTTATTCTGTTACATTTGTCAGTGTGATGGAGTCGGGGGTTGGGCACAAGAACACAAAATGTTTTATGGTGTCAGTCCTGGGTGTGCATTGTTATGGAGAAGAGGAGAGGGGGGAGGTGTTCTGTCGTCCTCTCCTAGGGTGACAGCATTGGTACTCCATAGATACAGTACAGTCAGTGAGTGTTACATTGTACCCAGCTCTCTGTGTGGACTACAGAACAACTCCCCCTTGTTGTGGACATGAGGAGATGGGGTGAGGAATTCTATAGTGCTATCCTTGGATGGCAACACTGCTCCTTCGTAGATACAGTACAGTAAGGGAGTGTTACAATGTATCCAGCTATCTCAGTGGACTACAGAGCACCTCCCGCATGTTCTAGACATGAGAAGAGGGGGAGGTGTTCTGTAGCCCTTCCGTAGGATGACAACACTGCTCCTCCATAGATACAGTACAGTGAGTGAGCGAGTACCCAGCTATCTCTGGACTACAGAACAACTCCCACATAGTAGAGACATGAGGGGAGGGGCAAGGAGTTCCTAGGATGACAACACTGATCCATCTATACAGTACAATGAGTGTTACATTGTACCCAGTTAGCTCTGAACTACAGAACACCTCCCCCACATTGTGGACACAGAGAAGTGGAGGTGTTCTATAGTCCTGTCCTACAGTGACAACACTGCTCCTTCATAGATACTGTACAGTCAGTGAGTGTTACATTGTACCAAGCTCTGTGTGGACTACAGAACAACTCCCCCTAGACATGAGGAGAGGGGGTGAGGAATTCTGTAGTGCTGTCCAGGGATGACAACACTGCTCCTCCATCTATACAGTACAGTGAGTGTAACATTGTACCCAGCTATCTCAGTGGTCTACAGAGCACCTCCCCATGTTCTAGACATGAGAAGAGGGGGAGGTGTTCTATAGCCCTGCCCTAGGATGACAACACTGCTCCTTCATAGATACAGTACAGTAAGTGTTACATTGGACCCAGCTATCTCAGTGGTCTACAGAGTAACTCCCCCAATGGGCTAGAAGAGGGGGAGGTGTTCTGTAGTCCTGCCCTAGGGTGACAGCACTGCTACAGTGAGTGAGTGTTGCATCGTACCCAGCTATCTCTGTGGACTACATAACAACTTCCACATAGTAGGGACATGAGGGGAGGGGCAAGGAGTTCTATAGTCCTGCCCTAGGGTGACAACACTGCTCCTCCATCTATACAGTGAGCGAGTGTTACATTGTACCCAGCTAGCTCTGTGAACTACAGAACACCTCTGTAGTAGACATAGAGAAGTGGAGGTGTTCCATAGTCCTGTCCTAGGGTTTCAACACTGCTCCTCATTAGATACCGTACAATCAGCGAGTGTTACATTGTAGCTCTCTGTGTGGACTACAGAACAACTCCCCCATGTTGTGGGCTCCTTCAGTGGCAATAGACCCTCCAGCACACCCCAGCACCCCTCGCCATTACATACATTCAGTGCTGGAGGTGCCGGAACTGCGTTCCTCCGCGTTCCCCCGCAATCCCCCGTGTTCCCCCGCGTTCCGCCGCAATCCCCGTGTTCCCCCGCGTTCCCCCGTGTTCCCCCGCGTTCCCCCGCGTTCCCCCGTGTTCCCCCGCGTTCCCCCGTGTTCCCCCGCGTTCCCCCGCGTTCCCCCGCGTTCCCCCGTGTTCCCCCGCGTTCCCCCGTGTTCCCCCGCGTTCCCTCAGATTCCACATGATGCAAACCAACATTCTATTATCGCCCGTTACATTGATGATTCGGAGTCGCTCGGCTGATCTCGGGCCGCAGAACATTCTGGCGTGACCAGCCCGACGGAAAGCTGCCGCTGCCCCTTTAAGCCTCTGCTGCGGGCATTGTCTGCGAGACATTGATAGGGGAGCGCGTCGTTCTCTGGCGGCCTCGTGTTACAGGAAAACAATGCGGATTGTTACAGTATACACAAGGCAGCTGCTACACTATCCAGAGCCGCAGAAGAGGGAAGCGGACGCACCCTTCACCGCCGCGCACCTCCTGTCTGCAGACATAGACACCCCTCCAGGAAAGGGTTAATGGGCGCCTCAGCAGCAAGACAGCCCAGAGAGCTTCCTATTGGCTGGAGACAGAAAGACTAATGCAGGCCATAGACGGGTCGAAAACCGGACGTTTTTTATAAAAAAAAACCCAGAAAAATCGGTCATTCGATCGGCCGACATTACCACCAACGGTAAAAAAAAAAAAAAAAAAATCGGCCGATTTTTGTCCCGTCTACGGCCGGCATTTAATTACTTCTGTCCCTGCAGAGAGCTCCGCTATTATATTTTACATGCAAAGTCTTGCAGTTGCAACAATGTATCCATTTGTGTCCATTTCGGATACAGATGTTTTTATTCAGATACAAATAGATACATTGTTGCAACCGCAAGACTTTTTATATACAATGCAATAGCGGACTGGAATTCTTCCTCTTCTTCTTTTTCTTCTTCTTGCATGTCACGGCTCATGCGCAGTATTTTTATCCATAAAACGAGCGGCCAATTTGCCCATCATTGCCGGGAAAATCGGCCGATCGTCAAAATCGGCCGCAAATTCTCCAACTTGACAGATAAAAAAAATTTGCAAAAACCATTTCCTCAATCTCCCCTCCCCCAGTGATCAGACTGTACATTGTAACTTTGTAGAAGGAGGAGGAGGCATTTCCTCAGTCTCCCCTCCACCAGTGATCAGACTGTACATTGTAACTTTGTAGAAGGAGGAGGAGGCATTTCCTCAGTCTCCCCTCCACCAGTGATCAGACTGTACATTGTAACTTTGTAGAAGGAGGAGGAGGCATTTCTTCAGTCTCCCCTCCACCAGTGATCAGACTGTACATTGTAACTTTGTAGAAGGAGGAGGAGGCATCTCCTCAGTCTCCCCTCCCCCAGTGATCAGACTGTACAGGGTAACTTTGTAGAAGGAGGAGGAAGCATTTCCTCAGTCTCCCCTCCCCCAGTGATCAGACTGTACATTGTAACTTTGTAGAAGGAGGACGAGGCATTTCCTCAGTCTCCCCTCCCCCAGTGATCAGACTGTACATTGTAACTTTGTAGAAGGAGGAGGAGGCATTTCCTCAGTCTCCCCTCCACCAGTGATCAGACTGTACATTGTAACTTTGTAGAAGGAGGAGGAGGCATTTCTTCAGTCTCCCCTCCACCAGTGATCAGACTGTACATTGTAACTTTGTAGAAGGAGGAGGAGGCATCTCCTCAGTCTCCCCTCCCCCAGTGATCAGACTGTACAGGGTAACTTTGTAGAAGGAGGAGGAAGCATTTCCTCAGTCTCCCCTCCCCCAGTGATCAGACTGTACATTGTAACTTTGTAGAAGGAGGACGAGGCATTTCCTCAGTCTCCCCTCCCCCAGTGATCACACTTTGTAACTTTGTAGAAAATCACAAGGTGAGAGGCTGCAGCAGGGGGCTGATCTGTGTCAGACATTTGTGAACACAGCCAAGAACTGCACAGACATCAGAATTTCCATGATGGTGTCATCTCTGAGCCGACATCTCAGTCCATGAAATAGATGGTGACCCTGGATGATACCTGAACAAAGATGGAGCCGTCCTTGTGGAGGGAAAAGCAGATGAGAGCATTGTCAGGGGGAGTCCTGTGGTCTGTGGGGGAGGTAATCAATACCTGGAGGGGCGACACTGACACATTGATGATCAGAAGATGGGATGTTGGGCTGTCCTGGTTGATATCTCATTGGGATGTGCGCAGTTTTCGCTATAAATGGGTGCCGCCATTTTCCTGGGATATTTGTGGCGTCTCTTCGTAGTGATAGATCCGGCCGGAAGGTGAAGGACACTCCTGGAGGGAGAAGTAAAGCGATCCCGCTATTATCTGCTGGCGGCCTGTGACTCCGGAGATGACGGCTCCGCCTCCATGAACCTCCGACGGGAACGGCGCCATAATTACCTTGTCACAGTTTTATTTCCCATCTTCCTCCGCTATGTACTTATCCCATTCTCCTCCGGCAGAGAACTGCGATTATTCATACGGGCGCGCCGCGCTTACCTTTCAGAGGGTTGTCAGCAAAAGAATGGTTCTGATTGGTCGGTTCAGTGCCAGGGCATGTTGTACTGGCATCCACAGGGGGGGATGCCAACATGCCTCCTCCGAGCTCTTTAATTGGTTCGGCACTACAAAAACTAAACACAAAAAATAAAGGAGGAGGAAAGCGAATGAAGGAAAGCGAATGAAGGAAAGGGAATGAAGGAAAGGGAATGACGGAAAGCGAATGAAGGAAAAAAAATTATTGAACTACGAAAACTAAAAACACAAAAAATAAAAAGAGGAGGGAAGCGAATGAAGGAAAAAAAATAATTGAAGTTAAAGTAAACTATAGGCAAAACTTTTTCTCTTTCTAGGGGGGTTCTAACCCTTGTCAGGTTTCTTGCCATCTTTGTGTCCCCATTGGGGAGATCTCCCTTCACTTCCTGTCCCATAGCCACAACAGGAAGTGAAAGGAAATCCTTCCAAAGAGAGGGTCTTCTTCAGACGGCTGCCTCTTCTGGGTTCCAGCAGCCCAGCCCCCGAGGAGACATGTAGCTCCACCCCCTTGGCTGCTCTGTAAATGGGCTCCCGCAGCCTCCTGGGAAATGTGACACTCTGCACATTTTGCCTCTCTTTTTTTTTTTTCTTTTTCCTGCCTAAATTTACTAAGACTGGAGCAGCTGTGCATGGCGACCTATCAGGTTCCAGCCTTCTCTTTCAAAGCCTAGCTGAGCAAGTGGCAGATAGAAGTTGATTGGTTGCCATGTCAGGTGCTCCAGTTTCAGTAAATTCCCCCCCCCCCCCAATGGCCTCGTCTGTGACCTTTGACCCCCTGATCTTGACACGGATTCTGACAGTAACCTAGATCAGTGGTCTCCAAAGTGTGGCCTGGGGGCAGGATGTGGCCCTTTGCTTGCTTTTATGTGGCCCTTGGGGCATTATTCCCCTGACTGTCAGCAACAGTGGGGCGTAGTTCCTGCCTCTGACACAAGGACACTATTCCTCCCACTGACTCCAATGATGGGGAACTATACCTCCTATGACACCAGCGATGGGGCACTATTCCTCCCACTGACACCAATGATGGGGCACTATTCCTCCCACTGACACCAATGATGGGGCACTATTCCTCCCACTGACATCAATGATGGGGCACTATTCCTCCCACTGACACCAGTGATGGGGCACTATTCCTCCCACTGACACCAATGATGGGGCACTATTCCTCCCACTGACACCAATGATGGGACACTATTCCTCCCACTGACACCAATGATGGGACACTATTCCTCCCACTGACATCAATGATAGGGAACTATTCCTCCCACTGACACCAATGATGGGGCACTATTCCTCCCACTGACACCAATGATGGGGCACTATTCCTCTCGCTGATACCAATGATGAGGCACTATTCCTCCCACTGATACCAATGATGGGGCACTATTCCTCCCACTGACACCAATGATGGGGCACTATTCCTCTCGCTGATACCAATGATGGGGCACTATTCCTCCCACTGACACCAATGATGGGGCACTATTCCTCCCACTGACACCAATGATGGGGCACTATTCCTCCCACTGACACCAATGATGGGGCACTATTCCTCCCACTGACACCAATGATGGGGCACTATTCCTCCCACTGACATCAATGATGGGGCACTATTCCTCCCACTGACACCAGTGATGGGGCACTATTCCTCCCACTGACACCAATGATGGGGCACTATTCCTCCCACTGACACCAATGATGGGACACTATTCCTCCCACTGACACCAATGATGGGACACTATTCCTCCCACTGACATCAATGATAGGGAACTATTCCTCCCACTGACACCAATGATGGGGCACTATTCCTCCCACTGACACCAATGATGGGGCACTATTCCTCTCGCTGATACCAATGATGGGGCACTATTCCTCCCACTGACACCAATGATGGGGCACTATTCCTCCCACTGACACCAATGATGGGGCACTATTCCTCCCACTGACACCAATGATGGGGCACTATTCCTCCCACTGACACCAATGATGGGGCACTATTCCTCTCGCTGATACCAATGATGGGGCACTATTCCTCCCACTGACACCAATGATGGGGCACTATTCCTCCCACTGATACCAATGATGGGGCACTATTCCTCCCACTGACACCAATGATGGGGCACTATTCCTCCCACTGACACCAATGATGGGGCACTATTCCTCCCACTGACACCAATGATGGGACACTATTCCTCCCACTGACACCAATGATGGGGCACTATTCCTCCCACTGATACCAATGATGGGGCACTATTCCTCCCACTGACACTGATGATGGGGCACTATTCCTCCCACTGACACCAATGATGGGACACTATTCCTCCCACTGACACCAATGATGGGGCACTATTCCTCCCACTGACACCAATGATGGGGCACTATTCCTCCCACTGATACCAATGATGGGGCACTATTCCTCCCACTGACACCAATGATGGGGCACTATTCCTCCCACTGATACCAATGATGGGGCACTATTCCTCCCACTGACACCAATGATGGGGCACTATTCCTCCCACTGACACCAATGATGGGGCACTATTCCTCCCACTGACACCAATGATGGGGCACTATTCCTCCCACTGACACCAATGATGGGGCACTATTCCTCCCACTGATACCAATGATGGGGCACTATTCCTCCCACTGACACCAATGATGGGGCACTATTCCTCCCACTGACACCAATGATGGGGCACTATTCCTCCCACTGACACCAATGATGGGACACTATTCCTCACACTGACACCAATGATGGGGCACTATTCCTCCCACTGATACCAATGATGGGGCACTATTCCTCCCACTGACACTGATGATGGGGCACTATTCCTCCCACTGACACCAATGATGGGACACTATTCCTCCCACTGACACCAATGATGGGGCACTATTCCTCCCACTGACACCAATGATGGGGCACTATTCCTCTCGCTGATACCAATTATGGGGCACTATTCCTCCCACTGACACCAATGATGGGGCACTATTCCTCCCACTGATACCAATTATGGGGCACTATTCCTCCCACTGACACCAATGATGGGGCACTATTCCTCCCACTGACACCAATGATGGGGCACTATTCCTCCCACTGACACCAATGATGGGGCACTATTCCTCGCTCTGACACCAATGATGGGGCACTATTCCCTTTTATTATTTGTTTGAATGTTTATTTAGATTTATACAAATGTAAACGGTCCGACAACTGACTGGAGGACCCGATCTGACAATCCAGAAACCTCTATGGTCCGCCAGGTGTCACTGACACCCACCAGCATCCAATCCGATCCTGTATGCCAAAAACATTGGGCGGATTGGATGACAGTCGGGTGGAAACATACAGGCGGTCCATTTCCATCTGATTGCCCCATAGCAGCACGCAGACCTGTCATCCATCTGCTTTCTCAGCAAGGATCAGCAGAGAGATCCCTCGCTGAGCAAATGGATCCTCTGGCGGGTCCGCACCGTCTGTAAGGGGCCTTGGACACAATCTCCTTCCTGCATGGAATGTCAACAGGATGCTTATAATATAGAGTCATGGACAAAAATTTTGTCCCCCCCCCCCCCAGCATTTCTGTCAGATAACGCACCACGTCACCCAGAAAATTGTTGCAATTACAAATGTTTCGGCATTCTTGTGTTTATTTCTTTTATTTGTATCGGTGACACAAAAAAAAGCGAAGAAACAAAAAGCCAAATCTGACACATTCCACCCAAAACCCCAAAAATGGACCGGACAAAATTATTGGCACCCTCAATGTAATATTTGGTCGCACAGCCCTTGGAAAAAATAACTGAAATCAATGGCTTCCTGTCACCATCAATGAGTTTCTTCCACCTCTCTACTGGAATTTTGGAGCGCTCTTCTTTCTCCAACTGCTCCGGGTCTCTCAGATTGGAAGGGTTCCATTTCCCAGCTGATGTTCTGAGATCTCTCCACAGGAGCTCTATGGGATGGAGATCTGGATTAATTGCTGGCCAGTTCAGTCCTCTCCAGCACTTTGTCTGAAACCATTTCTGGGGGCTTTATGAAGTGTGCTTTGGGTCATTGTCCAGCTGGAAGACCCATGACCTCTGACGGAGACCCAACTTTCTGACACCGGACCCTACATTGCACCCCAGAATTCTTTGGTAGTCCTCCGATTTCATAATGCCATCCACACGGTCAAGACATCCAGTGCCTGAAGCAGCAAAGCAACCCCAAACCATCAGTGACCCCCCACCATGTGTGACTGGAGGGATTGGATTCTTTTCTTTAAAGGCCTCATTGCTTTTTCTGAAGACAGCAGAATGATGGGCTTTACCAGTGAAGTCCTCCTGGGTCTCCTACCATATTTCTGTGTCAGCAATGGGGTCCTCCTGGGTCTCCTACCATATTTCTGTGTCAGCAGTGGGGTCCTCCTGGGTCTCCTACCATATTTCTGTGTCATCAGTGGGGTCCTCCTGGGTCTCCTACCATATTTCTGTGTCAGCAGTGGGGTTCTCCTGGGTCTCCTACCATATTTCTGTGTCAGCAGTGGGGTCCTCTTGGGTCTCCTACCATATTTCTGTGTCAGCAGTGGGGTCCTCCTGGGTCTCCTACCATATTTCTGTGCCAGCAGTGGGGTCCTCCTGGGTCTCCTACCATATTTCTGTGTCAGCAGTGGGGTCCTCCTGGGTCTCCTACCATATTTCTGTGTCAGCAATGGGGTCCTCCTGGGTCTCCTACCATATTTCTGTGTCAGCGGTGGGGTCCTCCTGGGTCTCCTACCATATTTCTGTGTCAGCAGTGGGGTCCTCCTGGGTCTCCTACCATATTTCTGTGTCAGCAATGGGGTCCTCCTGGGTCTCCTACCATATTTCTGTGTCAGCAGTGGGGTCCTCCTGGGTCTCCTACCATATTTCTGTGTCAGCGGTGGGGTCCTCCTGGGTCTCCTACCATATTTCTGTGTCAGCAGTGGGGTCCTCCTGGGTCTCCTACCATATTTCTGTGTCAGCGGTGGGGTCCTCCTGGGTCTCCTACCATATTTCTGTGTCAGCGGTGGGGTCCTCCTGGGTCTCCTACCATATTTCTGTGTCAGCGGTGGGGTCCTCCTGGGTCTCCTACCATATTTCTGTGTCAGCAGTGGGGTCTTCCTGGGTCTCCTACCATATTTCTGTGTCAGCGGTGGGGTCCTCCTGGGTCTTTCACCATATTTCTGTGTCAGCAGTGGGGTCCTCCTGGGTCTCCCACCATATTTCTGTGCTAGCAGTGGGGTCTTCCTGGGTCTCCTCCCATATTTCTGTGCTAGCAGTGGGGTCTTCCTGGGTCTCCTCCCATATTTCTGTGTCAGCAGTGGGGTCCTCCTGGGTGTCCTGCCATATTTCTGTGTCAGCAGTGGGGTCCTCCTGGGTCTCCTACCATATTTCTGTGTCAGCAGTGGGGTCCTCCTGGGTCTCCCACCATAGCGTCCCTTTTCATTCAGATGGTGACGTATAGTGTGAGCTGACACAGTTGTACCCGGTACCTGAAGGTCAGCTTGGATTTGTCTGGAAGTTGATGGAGGTTCTTTATCCACCATTCCAACAAACCTTTGTTGCAATCTTTGATGATTTTTTCTCCTTTGTCCACGTCCAGGGAGATCAGCTACAGTGCCGTGGGCTGTAAACTTCTTGACAATGTTGTGCACAGTGGACACAGGAACATTAAGATCTCTGGAGATGGATGTGTAACCTTGAGATTGTCCATGCTTTTCCACAATTCCTGTTCTCCAATCCTCCGACAATTCTTTGCTGCTCTTTCTCTCCTCCATGCTCCATGTGGCACACAGAGACACCCAACAGAAAGGTGGAGGCCATTTTTCTCCATTTTAGCTGGTTTCCGATGTGATTTCTATATAGTCAGCACCTGGTCATGGATATGGGGGAGCTTAGTTACAAATTACAGGAGCATCACAAATTCAGAATGCAATTATTTCTTACAATTTTGAGTAGGTGCCAATAATTTTGTCCAGTCCATTTTGGGGGTTTTGCGTGGAATGTGTCAGATTTGGCTTTCTGTTTCTCCATTTTTTTGCGGCATTAAATACAAACCAAAGAAATAAACATGAGAATGCCGAGACATTTGTCATTGCATCAATTTTCTGAGCCAAGTGGTGAGTTATCTGACAGAAATTCTGGGAATGGGAGGGCAATATTTTTGGCCGTGACTGTACAAAGTTTCAAAATATATGACGTCATCTAGCCATAGAAGATCGATATTAAAGGCCCCTTTCACATGGAGTATGTAGCCGCTGTGTGTCCAAATTATTATTATTATTATACAGGATTTATATAGCACCAACGAGGGACGGACTGACCATTTGGAAACTCGGGCACTGCCTGAGGGCCCGGGGTCAGTAGGGGGCCCCATGAGATGCCCCCGATACCTTTTTCATAGGCTTATTTGAGTTTGGGCAAGGACACAGGGGCCCCATGATCCCCTATTGCCCGGGGGCCCCATGAGTTATCAGTCCGCCCCTGGCGCCAACAGTTTGCTCGGCGCTTTACAATATAACGGGAGACAATACAGCAACAATACAGTTCAATACAAGAGGGTTAGGAGGGCCCTGATCCTGGGAGCTTACAATCTAAGAGGGAGGGGCTAGTGGTACAAAAGGTAGTAACTTTGGGGGATGGACTGGTAGGAGGAATAGAAGAATCCATTATTAGCTGAAGAGAGAGGTTTTCAGAGATCGCCTAAAAGTGAGCAGAGCAGGCGATAGTCTGATATATTGGGGTAGAGAGTTCCAGAGGATGGGGGAAGCTCTGGAGAAATCCAGCACTTTAGTGCACCTGGGAGGGACGGGTGCAGCATCTTGTTTCTTCCGGGCACACTAAAATGTAGGGATCATTGGACCCACAGGGACTAGATGTCCTGTTTGCAAGAGCACCTTATATCCATTGCTTCTTGATAAAAGCTGATATGTGCTCAGGAACCCCCGGAGATGATTGGCTCATCTCCAGGAGCCTGTGATGTCACCATTCACGGCTATACTATTCAACTGCAGTATTCCATCCTCTGTACTGACCCTTTAATAAGTCCTTTTCAAGGATCATTGACTGTTCAAAGGGACATTTGTGGAATGCGGTAACAAGTCAAAAGTAATCATGACATGAGAAATGGGGGCTCTTCATTTGGCCATTGGTAAGATTTTAGCGTCCTCTTCGGTCCGGCGCTGTGCGGTGAAGCGGAGGGAGTCCGGTGGCTCTGCCTACGTCCCCGGATTGTAGGACTCAGCATGGAACGTTTAGCATAGACCGCTGCGGGCTTTTTTCACATCGGAGCTAACTGGGCCGTGAAAATTACCTTCTCGGCCATCAGCGTGTTCAGGAAACTTTGTCTGATGAAGTTTTGTGTTTAGGAAATAGAGAGTCAGATGAGAGATTAGGAGGTGAAAATACAGAAAACTGTAAAAGCTGAACGCTAGTTAAACAGCTCAACACAAAGAGGTAACATACAGTATCCCCCAGAAGTGAGTCCCCCCTCCCCCAGATTGTATACAATGTGTATATATATATATATACATACATACATACATACATACACACACAGTATCCCCCAGGAGTGAGTCCCCCCTCCCCCAGATTGTATACAATGTGTATATATATATATATATATATATACATACATACATACATACATAAACACACAGTATCTCCCAGAAGTGAGTCCCCCTCCCCTGGACTGTATACAATGTGTATATATATATCCCCCTCACATTTGTGTCAATATTTGATTCTCTCTTTTCATGTGACAACACTGAAGAAATGACACTTTGCTACAATTTGACGTAGTCAGTGTACAGCTTGTATAACATGGAAATTTGCTGTCCCCTCAAAATAACTCAACACACCGCCATTCATGTCTAAACCGCTGGCAACAAAAGTGAGTCCACCCCTAAGTGACAAGGTCCAAATTGGGCCCAATTTGCCATTTTCCCTCCCCGGGGTCATGTGACTCGTTAGTGTTACAAGGTCTCAGGTGTGAATGGGGAGTGGGTGGGTTACTTTTGGTGTTATCGCTCTCACTCTCTCATACTGGTCACTGGAAGTTCAACATGGCACCTCATGGCAAAGAACTCTCTGAGGGTCTGAAAAAAAGAATTGTTGCTCTACATAAAGATGGCCGAGGCTATAAGAAGATTGCCAAGACCCTGAAACTGAGCTGCAGCACGGTGGCCAAGACCATACAGCAATGTAACAGGACAGGTTCCCCTCAGAACAGGCCTCGCCATGGTCCACCAAAGAAGTTGAGTGCACGTGCTCAGCGTCATATCCAGAGGTTGTCTTTGGGAAATAGACATGTGAGTGCTGCCAGCATTGCTGCCGAGGGTGAAGGGGTGGGGGGGTCAGCCTGTCAGTGCTCAGACCATATGCCACACACTGCATCACATTGGTCTGCATGGCTGTCGACCCAGAAGGAAGCCTCTTCTAAAGATGATGCACAAGAAAGTCCGCAGTTTGCTGAAGACAAGCAGACTAAGGACATGGAGTACTGGAACCACGTCCTGTGGTCTGATGACACCAAGATCAACTGATTTGGTTCAGATGGTGTCAAGCGTGTGTGTCAGCAACCAAATGAGGAGTACAAAGACAAGTGTGTCTTGCCTACAGTCAAGCATGGTGGTGGGAGTGTCATGGTCTGGGGCCCTATGGTGGTGGAAGTGTCATGGTCTGGGGCCCCATGGTGGTGGAAGTGTCATGGTCTGGGGCCCCATGGTGCTGGGACTGTCATGGTCTGGGGCTGCATGAGTGCTGCCAGCACTGGGGGGGCTACAGTTCATTGAGGGAACCATGAATGCCAACATGTACTGTGACATACTGAAGCAGAGCATGATCCCCTCCCTTCAGAGACTGGGCCGCAGGGCAGTATTCCAACATAACGACCCCAAACACACCTCCAAGACCACCACTGCCTTGCTAAAGAAGCTGAGGGTAAAGGTGATGGACTGGCCAAGCATATCTCCAGACCTAAACCCTATTAAGCATCTGTGGGGCATCCTCAAAACGGAAGGTGGAGAAGCTCAAGGTCTCTAACATCCACCAGCTCCGTGATGTCGCTATGGAGGAGTGGAAGACGGAAGGTGGAGGAGTGCAAGGTCTCTAACATCCACCAGTTCTGTGATGTCGTCATGGAGGAGTGGAAGAGGACTCCAGTGGCAACCTTTGTGACCTCCATGCCCAAGAGGGTTAAGGCAGTGCTGGAAAATAATGGCGGCCACACAAAATATTGACACTTTGGGCCCAATTTGGACCTTGTCACTTAGGGGTGGAGTCACTTTTGTTGCCAGCAGTTTAGACATTAATGGCGGTGTGTTGAGTTATTTTGAGGGGACAGCAAATTTTGGCATTTATATTGAAAATCTGACTGATCATGCCAAAAGACCTAATTTAAGGAGAGTGATGATATGAAGCCATTTATTATCACATTGTTGTTTGACTCATTTTTAAATCATAATGATACCAGAAATCACCCAAATGGCCCGGATCAAAAGTTTCCCTCCCCTGGAATGTTCGGCCTTGGTACAGACACACAAGGTGACACACACGGGTTACAATGGCAATTAAAGGGTCATTTCCCACATCTTTGGCTTTTTAAATTGCAATTATTGTCTGTGTATAAATAGTCAATGAATTTGTTAGCTCTCATGTGGATGCACTGAGCAGGCTAGATACTAAGCCATGGGGAGCAGAAAAGAACTGTCAAAAGACCTGTGTAATAAGGTAATGGAACTTTATAAAGATGGAAAAGAATATAAAAAGGATGGAACAGGAAGGGGCCATCCCCAAACTGTTGCCACAAAGTTGGGAGCATGAAACTTTGCCTTAAGAGTTCCATTCACTGGAACTAGGAGGCCAAGTTCAACCCCTGAAAATCAACCCCACACCATAATCCCCCCTCCACCAAACTTTACACTTAGCACAATACAGTAAGACAAGTACTGTTCTCCTGGCAGCCGCCAAACCCAGACATGTCCATCGGATTGCCAGACAGAGAAGCGTGACTGGTCTCTCCAGAGAACACGTCTCCTCTGCTCTAGAGTCCAGTGGCGGCGTGCTTTACACCACGGCATCCGACGCTTTGCATTGCACTTGGTGATGGAAGGCTTGGATGCAGCTGCTCGGCCATGGAAACCCATTCCATGAAGCTCTCTACGCACTGTTGTTGGGCTCATCTGAAGGCCACACCAAGTTTGGAGGTCTTTAGCTATTGACTCTGCAGACAGTTGGTGACTTCTGCGCACTGTGCGCTTCAGCATGCGCTGACCCCGCTCTGTCATGTGACGTGGCCTACCACTTGGTGGCTGAGTTGCTGTTGTTCCCAGTTGCTTCCACTTTGTTATAATCCCACTAACAGTTGAGCGTGGAATATTTAGTAGCCAGGAAATGTCACGGATGGACTTATTGCCCAGGTGGCCACCTATCACGGGACCACGCTTGGAGTCACTGAGCTCCTGAGAGCGACCCATTCTTTCACCAATGTTTGTAGAAACAGTCTGCATGCCTAGGGGCCTGATTGTATACACCTGTGTCCATGGAGGGGATTGGAACACCTGAATCACATGATATGGAGGGGATTGGAACACCTGAATCACATGATTGGGAGGGCGGGGCCAATACTTTTAACGAAATAGTGTATGCGGTATCGCTGTGAATGCCAGGATTAGGAGAACTTCATTTGCAGGTTTTCTTTGATGGTGGGTCATGGTAACGGCAAGAAATATACATCTAAATAAAGAGATATCCATCACTGCCAATCAGAGCCCCTATTCATCCTTATAAAACGCGGTATAATCCATCTGGATACACCAAGTAGTTGCGATGATATGTAACACATGACAAAGTTGCAAAACTGCGATCGTGCAATCAGATGTGTGTTACCTTTGTCATTGTGGGGTTAACGTGGCGTGTTTATTATGACCTTTGTATGCACAGGACCTGTGTCATTCCAGTTCAGGACTTTTACGCAGAGGCGTCCCTAGGGTTGGTGTCACTCGGTGCGGTAACACTTGGTGACACCCCTTCCCACGATCCACACAGGACTCCGAACCATTATGCTCAATCCGCAGATCCGATCCATCCTACGGGGATCGTCGGCATGCAACCTATGCGGGGTGACACCAAACCCGCTCCAAGAAAAAGGTAAGTTGCAAAGAAAGCTGACAATCCCCGCAGGATGGATCGGATCCATCCTGCGGGGATCGTCGGCTTTCTTTACAACTTACCTTTTTCTTGGAGCGGGTCCGGTGTCACCCAGTGTGGTCGGTGTCACCCGGTGCAGACAGCACCCCCCCCGCACCTGCCTCGGGACGCCACTGCTTTTACGGGACTTCTTTTTTTTAGCTGGTCCTTTTTGCTCCATTGTTTCCTGTTGGATACATTGTTTGGGGATCATTTGAAATGATTTTCCCTGTTTGTTGGATCTTTCTGTGCCCCCTGTATACAGATTGTTTGCCCTCTTATCAAGGAAATGATCTTGGTGTCTATGAAGGATTAGGCAGGTTTTCTGGAGATCATGGAGTGTTGTGTTTGTGAGGATCAAGCTGTCATCTCCGGATACAAAGGGCCTTGATTGTCATCATTGAACCCCCCTCCCGGGGGAACCTCCATCCACCCCACCCCCATGTGTCACTCGCTGTGCCATGTGGTCACAGATTATCCGCACGCTTTGCTGACAATGGGGTTAATGTCATTCCCCAAATCAGGCTTGTATTTAGCTAAAGGGAGGAAAAAGCGCGGCGTCCCTGTAGGGTTCAGCACACGGGTGGCGGGAAATGTTTTCTATACGGCGACTCTACCTGCACAGCCTGTTCCCCTCTTTGTCCCGGAGTACATTCATAAGAGGTGCTAGATCCCCCATTATTAACCCCTTCAGGCCACCTCTACTGTATGTGGCCCATTAAGGCCGGCCAAACACGGGTCGATTTCTGAACGATATTTAGTTCGAAAATCGGACCTAAGAATAATTGGCTGTTAGTGGGGCAATGGCACCGGCAGATTTTCGTGGTTCTTCTCCATTTCTTTTATCAAGCATGCTGGAAAATTCATAAAAAACAACCGATTTTCGAAATCATTGGTGGCACCATCGGATTACAGAACGAACGACGTTTTCAATCAAAAAAATTATTCGGAATTCGACCTGTGCATGGTCTGCTTGACCTCTTGGATCCGGCCGAACGCAAATGTGCGGCCACCCAGCGTCCAGGCCTAGACGCCAAGTGGCCGCACATTTGCGGTCAATTAAAAAAAAACATGTGCCGAGAGCACTCCCAGCACACATGTCTGGTACTCACGGAAAGGTCCCGATCTCCTCTTTCGATCGGGACCTTTCCCGATCATGTGACCGCCGTGACGGCGTGTCATGCGGTCACATGACCCTAAACCCCGGCTTCTGAAACCCTTAAAGGGCTGGAAGGCTCCGGCAACAAGGGGTTAAGTGGGCAGAGCAACTTTACTGTGATGTGACTGCTGTGAGAGCCAACGCAGTTCGATGTTTACACCTCCATTCGTTAGGGTTTATAGCAGACCTACCCTCAACTCCTCCCCCCCCCCCATATTTCATCTTTCCTCCAGTCTCCATTTTTTTTTTACCTGCACCGCCATCTTTAAAAAGGATCAGAATACAATGATCACTGCTGACAGCTATAGCCGCTGGCAGTGATCGGGCAAAAGCACCCAATGGGCCGCTTGTACTGAAGTTGATCAATAGATGGACTTCAGTACAGCGAGACTGCCTATAGATTGATCGAAATTTGTCCGGTTCCTGCCAAACCTATCTGCAGAGATAGGGCCTAGGGAAGTCATTGTCTTCTTACACTTCAAAAGACTGGAAAATCATCCTCTGTACTGCGATTAGCTGAAGTAAAATTGTGTTGGATTCAACTTCTGTGTCTTATTGAAGAGTTAAGCTGCCTGTTGATGATGCCAAGTCAGCAGGTGACCATACCGTCCAGACAGACTGGGTCTAGGAAGGAATGTCAATACTAACACTCACTTCTCCTTCCATGACATATATGTGTTACGCAGTCGGGAAGAGCATTTAGCATATAGAGCTGTATGCATCCGTTTTGTTTTTTATTGGTTGGGGGGGGGGGTTACTTTAATTGTGACTTCAAGTCTGGACTGGAGTAGTTGGGAAATATTTGAACACATATTATACAGGATTAATGCTGCTGCCAGACTCACCCACCTTACTAACCATTCCATATCTGCCATCCCTCTCTGCCAATCCCTCAACTGGTCTCCACTCAGTGTCCTCCACCCCTCTCTGCCAATCCCTCCACTGGCCTCCACTCAGTGTCCTCCACCCCTCTCTGCCAATCCCTCCACTGACCTCCATCCCTCTCTGCCAATCCCTCCACTGGCCTCCACCCCTCTCTGCTAATCCCTCCACTGACCTCCATCCCTCTCTGCCAATCGTCCACTGGCCTCCACCCCTCTCTGCCAATCCCTCCACTGGCCTCCACCCCTCTCTGCCAATCCCTCCACTGGCCTCCACCCCTCTCTGCCAATCCCTCCACTGGCCTCCACTCAGTGTCCTCCACCCCTCTCTGCCAATCCCTCCACTGGCCTACACTCAGTGTCCTCCACCCCTCTCTGCCAATCCCTCCACTGACCTCCATCCCTCTCTGCCAATCCCTCCACTGGCCTCCACTCAGTGTCCTCCACCCCTCTCTGCCAATCCCTCCACTGACCTCCACCCCTCTCTGCCAATCCCTCCACTGGTCTCCACTCAGTGTCCTCTATCCCTCTCTGCCAATCTCTCCACTGGTCTCCACTCAGTGTCCTCCATCCCTCTCTGCCAATCCCTCCACTGGCCTCCACTCAGTGTCCTCCACCCCTCTCTGCCAATCTCTCCACTGGCCTCCACTCAGTGTCCTCCATCCCTCTCTGCCAATCTCTCCACTGGCCTCCACTCAGTGTCCTCCACCCCTCTCTGCCAATCCCTCCACTGGTCTCCATTCAGTGTCCTCCAACCCTCTCTGCCAATCCCTCCACTGGCCTCCACTCAGTGTCCTCCACCCCTCTCTGCCAATCCCTCCACTTGCTTCCATTCAGTGTCCTCCACCCCTCTCTGCCAATCTCTCCACTGGCCTCCACTCAGTGTCCTCCACCCCTCTCTGCAAATCCCTCCACTTGCTTCCATTCAGTGTCCTCCACCCCTCTCTGCCAATCCCTCCACTGACCTCCATCCCTCTCTGCCAATCCGTCCACTGGCCTCCACCCCTCTCTGCCAATCCCTCCACAGACCTCCATCCCTCTCTGCCAATCCGTCCACTGGCCTCCACCCCTCTCTGCCAATCCCTCCACTAACCTCCACTCAGTGTCCTCCCCCCCTCTCTGCCAATCCCTCCACTGGCCTCCACTCAGTGTCCTCCACCCCTCTCTGCCAATCCCTCCACTGACCTCCACTCAGTGTCCTCCATCCCTCTCTGCCAATCCCTCCACAGACCTCCATCCCTCTCTGCCAATCCGTCCACTGGCCTCCACCCCTCTCTGCCAATCCCTCCACTAACCTCCACTCAGTGTCCTCCCCCCCTCTCTGCCAATCCCTCCACTGGCCTCCACTCAGTGTCCTCCACCCCTCTCTGCCAATCCCTCCACTGACCTCCACTCAGTGTCCTCCACCCCTCTCTGCCAATCCCTCCACTTGCTTCCATTCAGTGTCCTCCACCCCTCTCTGCCAATCCCTCCACTGACCTCCATCCCTCTCTGCCAATCGTCCACTGGCCTCCACCCCTCTCTGCCAATCCCTCCACTGGCCTCCACCCCTCTCTGCCAATCCCTCCACTGGCCTCCACCCCTCTCTGCCAATCCCTCCACTGGCTTCCCATTGCCCAACGGATAAAATTCAAAACATTAACAATAACATATAAAGCCATTTATAACTCCGCCCCAAATTACATCAACGATCTTGTCTCCAAATATCACCCAAACCGTACTCTCCGCTCCTCGCACGACCTCCTGCTCTCTAGCTCCCTTGTCTCCTCCTCCCATGCTCATCTCCAGGACTTCTCCAGAACTTCCCCCATTTCTGGAACTCTCTACCCCAATTTATCAGACTATCGCCTACTCTGCTCAATTTTAGACGACCTCTGAAAACCGATCTCTTCAGGGAAGCCTATCCTGCCCTCAGCTAATAATGGAATCTTCTACTCTTCCAGCCACTCCATCCCCCACAGTTACTACCTTTTGTACCACTAGCCCCTCCCTCTTAGATTGTAAGCTCCAAGGATCAGGCCCTTCTAACCCTCTTGTATTGAACTGTATTGTTGCTGTATTGTCTCCCGTTATATTGTAAAGCGCTGAGCAAACTGTTGGTACCAGGGGCAGACTGACAACTCATGGGGCCCCCGGGCAATAGGGGATCATGGGGCCCCTGTGTCCCTGCCCAAATTTAAAAAAGCCTATGAAAAAAGGTAACGGAGGCATCTCATGGTGCCCCCTACTGACCCCGGGCCCTCGGGCAGTGCCCGAGTTTCCAAATGGTCAGTCCGTCCCTGGTTGGCGCTATATAAATCCTGTATAATAATAATTTGGACACACAGCGGCTACATACTCCATGTGAAAGGGGCCTTTAATATCGATCTTCTATGGCTAGATGACGTCATATATTTTGAAACCTTGTACAGTCATGGCCAAAAATATTGCCCTCCCATTCCCAGAATTTCTGTCTTCTTTATATTGTAAAGCGCTGAGCAAACTGTTGGTGCCATATAAATCCTGTATAATAATAATAATAATATTGGTCTCCACCAATGATTCAGCATGAAGCTCCAGGCTCATTTATATTGTTGAGGATCCTATAAAATCTCCTCCTGGTTCGCCATTGGCTGCATTTTCCGTATGTGGATTGTCACTGTGCAGTAGATGGGGAACGAGGGGAACATGGGGTCCCCAGGTCCCTGTGCCTCGTGCCTCAGCCCCGGATAACAAAAAGCTGATTAATGGCTGCAGACACCATCCTGTGACCTAGAAGAGGAGAAGGACGGGGAGTAAATCCCTCCGTCACCGAGGCCGGATCTGCAATCTCACAGCCACCAGCTGCGTGCCAATAATTGTCCTTGACTTTCATCTTTGCTGATTCCCAATCACATGCTGAGCCTGGAACCCCCGACACTCCCCATCAGATGTGAACGCGCCGCGGCGGGACTGACCCAGAGGACGCGGTGTGGGGAATCTTAAAGTGGACCTGTCATTAACTTGAAGTGAATACATTCCTGACATGTCACAATATACAACTACAGTATCATGTTTTACAAAAAGGTTCTCCTATTTATAATTCAAAGGCAGGGGCGGACTGACCACTCAGGAACTCAGGCAGTGCCCGAGGGCCCGGGGTCAGTAGGTGGCCCCATGAAATGCCCCTGGTACTTTTCATTGGCTTTTTTGGGTGTGGTTTGAGTGGCCCACTATCTCCCCTCCCCCAGTGATCAGACTGTACATTGTAACTTTGTAGAAGAAGGAGGAGTTATTTCCTTAGTCTCTCCTCCTCCTTCTACAAAGTTACAATGTACAGGCTGATCACTGGGGTAGGAGAGACTGAGGAAATTACTCCTCCTTCTCTCATTTTCTCGGTCTCCCCTCTCCCAGAGATCAGACTGTACATTGTAACTTTGTAGAAGGAGGAGGCATTTCCTCAGTCTCCCCTCCCCCAGTGATAATACTGTACATTGTAACTTTGTAGAAGGCATGAGGAAGTATTTCCTTGGTCTCCCCTCCCCCAGTGATCAGACTGTACGTTGTAACTTTGTAGAAGGCAAAAGGAAGCATTTTCTCAGTCTCCCCCAGTGATCAGACTGTACATTGTAACTTTGTAGCAAGTCACTAAGTGAGATCATCTGTTTTCTTTATTTTGTGTATTTTTTTTAGTCTTGCATTTAGTTTACTATTGCATTGTGCATCTTAAGCAGTAATCATTCTGTGATATAAAATGTATTTTATTAATTGTAATTGTATAGTGCACACCATTTACACACACTATATTGCCAAAAGTATTGGGCCCGCCCTCCAAATCATGTGATTCAGGTGTTCCAATCCCCTCCATGGACACAGGTGTATACAATCAAGCCCCTAGGCATGCAGACGGCTTCTACAAACATTGGTGAAAGAATGGGTTGCTCTCAGGAGCTCAGTGACTCCAAGCGTGGTTCCGTGATAGGTGGCCACCTGTGCAATAAGTCCATCCGTGACATTTCCTGGCTACTAAATATTCCACGCTCAACTGTTAGTGGGATTATAACAAAGTGGAAGCAACTGGGAACAACAGCAACTCAGCCACCAAGTGGTAGGCCACGTCACATGACAGAGCGGGGTCAGCGCATGCTGAAGCGCACAGTGCACAGAAGTCACCAACTGTCTGCAGAGTCAATAGCTAAAGACCTCCAAACTTGGTGTGGCCTTCAGATGAGCCCAACAACAGTGCGTAGAGAGCTTCATGGAATGGGTTTCCATGGCCGAGCAGCTGCATCCAAACCTTCCATCACCAAGTGCAATGCAAAGCGTCGGATGCCATGGTGTAAAGCACACCGCCACTGGACTCTAGAGCAGGGGAGGCGTGTTCTCTGCAGTGACCAATCACGCTTCTCTGTCTGGCAATCCGATAGACGTGTCCAGGGGCGGACTGACAACTCATGGGGCCCCTGGGCAATAGGGGATCATGGGGCCCCTGTGTCCTTGCCCAAACTCAAAAAAGCCTATGAAAGAGGTACCGGGGGCATCTCATGGGGCCCCCTACTGACCCCGGGCCCTCGGACAGTGCCCGAGTTTCCAAATGGTCAGTCCGCCCCTGGACGTGTCTGGGTTTGGCGGTTGCCAGGAGAACGGTAATTGCCTGACTGCATTGTGCCAAGTGTAAAGTTTGGTGGAAGGGGGGTTATGGTGTGGGGTTGTTAATCAGGGGTTGGGCTTGGCCCCCTAGCTCCAGTGAAGGGAACTCTTAAGGCGTCATCATACCAAGACATTTTGGACAATTTCATGCTCCCAACTTTGTGGTAACAGTTTGGGGACGGCCCCGTCCTGTTCCATCTTTTTATATTCTTTTCCATCTTTATAAAGTTCCATTACCTTGTTACACAGGTCTTTTGACAGTTCTTTTCTGCTCCCCATGGCTTAGTATCTAGCCTGCTCAGTGCATCCGCATGAGAGCTAACAAATGAATTGACTATTTATACACAGACACTAATTACAATTTATATTTGGATTTATATTGTCTGTGTCTATTAAGGAACATATTACAGCGAAAGTTTTTGTTCTTTAATGAGTTAAAATGATTAAAAATGATGCAAAATGTTTAGGATTTATTCACATCTAGAGGTTTTGAGAATACGTGCAAAATCGTTCCGTGTTTTGTGCACATTTTTCGGCGCTATGCGCATAAGGCAGCCCATTCATTCAATGGGCTGTCCTACACACACAACAGACATATCCAGGGGCGGACTGACCATTTGGAAACTCGGGCACTGCCCGAGGGCCCGGGGTCAGTAGGGGGCCCCATGAGATGCCCCTGGTACCTTTTTCATAGGTTTTTTTTAGTTTGGGCAAGGACACAGGGGCCCCATGATCCTCTATTGCCCGGGGGCCCCATGAGTTGTCAGTCCGCCCCTGGACGTATCAAAGTAGCTCATCTAGCTTTTGCGCATTTTGAACCGCGCATTATGACACATTTCTGTGCGCGTTTACAAAAAAAAAACACGGTTCGCCGTTGCGGGCGTCTAATCTGCGGCTCTGTGCACTGATTGAGAATTTGGTATAAATTTGCTGCAGTTTATTGGAGGAAGACGATGTAAGAGGTTCAATGTCACCGCAGCATCTGCCCGTGTTGCGCGTGACGTCCCGTTCCACCACACACAAACTTTTATTTCTCTGGTCTGCTGATGTAAATACGTCACGTGCGCGCCACCCCCCCCCCCCCCGTCTTTGTTTGCCGGATGCCATGATGTTGTTAATTAGGACTCCAATTAAGGAGCTAATAGCACAAAGCTGCGTCTCCATCTGAACGCCGACCCGGGCAGGTACAGGGTGACGGCCAGCTGTCGCAGCATGCGTCAGCGCCTCCTGCCAGCTCGCAGCGGCATTTCCATCAAGAATTCCATTCTTTGCGGCAGCGAGAGGTGCGGGAACATAGTGGGCGGATGATGGAGGAAATTCCTCATCATCAGCAGGAAGAACAAACACCCGGCGAAGCAGTGATGTCACTGATCCATGAGGCGCTTTGCAATGACCACCTGAGCCGGGTGACTGTAGGTACTCCTGGAACAGCAGCTGCCCGGAAGACGTCAGCAGACAGGATAGAATTCCCTGTTTTTTTCCACATATGTAGCAAGTCCTCTCTCGTGTCTGAAATCTTGCTTCTCCACATTATAAGTCCTCATGCACACGGGACGTTTTGAGAACACTGGTAAAGTCAGCTGCGTAAAGTCACGTTAAAAAGTTGAGTTTTTCAGCTTTTTTAGCATTTTTGCGTGTTTAGTGGTGTTTTCCTGCGTTTTTTCCGCGTTTGCGGTTTTTAGCATCTTTTTTTACTAAAAAAAAAAATTGGGGGGTCAAAAAAATGTCCAAAAATGCTGGTTTGTGGCATTTTACAGCATTTTTCAGCGTTAAAGCGTTTTTACAGCTAAAAAACTTCTCTAGAAACTGTACCGGAACCAGACCCGACTGCACTGGGGTATTTCCGTTAGACTCCCGCTTCCCTGTCCGAACACAGATCCACGGACACCACTCTTGAACGAAACCAGGAAATAGACGGCTTTATTTGAACACAGATACAAGATATATACATTCAAGGGAACAACCCCCCTCCCTGCATAATGACACAGGGCGGGGCAAACCAAATCTAGCAACCAGAGACACATCAGCAGACACCCCCCACCAAGCCAATACACAAACACATACATCCCATAATAGTTTGCTCCCAAGCAAGACACACAATAGAACAATGGAATGTACCACATGGCAGTAAACAATGAACAACCCCCCACCCCACCTAGACATGTCTACACAATATTAGGACAGATCACCCTGTACCCCTAACAGGCACAGGGTGACTTACACATAGGAGGGATATGGGGAGCCGAGACAGGGGTCTCCCCACCTCTCCAAAGTGAGCTGGGTTCCATGGGCCCCCACCCAAAGTGACACCCTAGTTCTAGTCCTGGGGTTTTTTCCACTCCAAAAAATGTTGATTCCAGTCTGTGTGTATGGACACCGAGGATAACATGCTGGGGGGTTTACTAGCTGTAGAAAAAAAAAACGTCAAAAGCCAAAAACAGCCGCTGTAAAACTGTTAAGTGTGCATTAGGACCAGGGGCGTCCCTAGGGTTGGTGTCACCCGGTGCAATAACAATTGGTGACACCCCCTCCAACGATCCCCGCAGAATGGATCGGATCTGCGGTTTGAGCATAATGGATCGGAGTCAGATCCATTATGCTCCCCAATCTGCAGATCTGATCCATCCTGCGGGGATCGTCGGCTTTCTTTACAACTTACCTTTTTGTGGAGCCGGTCCGTTGTCACCCCATGTAGGTTACATGCCGATGATCCCCGCAGGATGGATCGGATCTGCGGATTGAGTATAATGGATCAGAGTCCGATCCATTATGCTCCACAATCCGCAGATCCGATCCATCCTGCGGGAATTGTCAGCATGCAACCTATACGGGGTGACACCGGACCGGCTCCACAAAAAGGTAAGTTGTGAAGAAAGCCGTGAAGAAAGATCAGATCCATCCTGCGGGGATCATTGGCTTGCTTTACAACTTACCTTTTCATGGAGCGGGTCCGGTGTCACCCCGTGCGGTAGGTGTCACTCACTGCGGCGCGCACCCCCCGTACCTGCCTCAGGACGCCACTGATGAGGACTAAACCTTGGATATTGCAGAAGCTATCATCATCAATCCCCTCTCCTCCTTGTTGGCCCGCCTATCACAGCTATTTAGTTTTCTCCATCAGTCATTTTTTTCCGCTTTCGTTATGTGTGGATATGATCTTTAGAGCTGGCATCAGTCTCTGTTCTGCAGCTTCTGAGCATTATATGAAAGAACACATCCCTGGATCCCTTTAGACATGCATTCCTGCTGGAGACTGGGTTTTGCAGGTTTTAGCTGTGCAATATGCAATTTTTTAGAGTGCAATCAGGGAACTGATCTGATGGAAATCTCTTCCTTATTCCTCACTGAAATTCATCCACATCCCCTGTGATGTCTGCTCGGTTATGTGGTTGACCTCCGTCTACTCTCAGCAGATCTTGAAACAATTTGCAGACTCTTTTTTATGGCCCTCATATGAAATATCCAAACACTGACTTTCTCTTGACCCCTTCAACCCCCCACCCACCTCCGCACTAAGCAGGCTTGGATCAAATATGGTCACCTCTTTAATACCCCTAGAACATTGCATATGCAAATCTAGAGGCCAACTTAATTTGTATCATTCTATTTGGAATGGTTGGTTATACTGTATACCCATCATTCTATTTTTGCAATCCTTTCCCTACCAGGATAATCCTTGGCATTATTTTTGTGGAATGTCAGCAATCTTTTTCTATTTTAGGTTCAATGTGTATACTCAACAGTTTGTAGTTGTGCACTTCATTATACTTTGTATTAGTGCACTGTTGTTATGCTGTTGTACCGTGGCATGGTGATGTGCACATTTGTTTTTAATATGTAAAATTGTATCTTTAAAACCTTATATGAATTAAAAAAAAGAAAAAAAGGAACTGATCAGCAGATAGCACAGCTAACGTCTGCAGCACCCAGTAACCAGCATCAATGCACATCTAAAGGGATGCTGGAAATGTGTTTTTTCATATAATACTCAAAACAGGGTGCTGCGACAGGTACAGCAACCTTCCAACCCCTCATACCACACTTGCCCTTACATCAGAGCAAAGACCAGCATAAAAAAGACCCAGTGATACCAACAGAGGAATTTACAAGAGGTATTTCTTGAAGTCATTTGATTGAAAAATTCCACGTTGATGGGGGGGGATAAATGAAGGTAATATATACATACATCGCACTTCAGCTTTAATCAGAAACTTTCGCTTTTTGGCTTCTTCAAATATACAGCTGTAACCCATTTTATACAGAGTCCCTGCTTTCTGCCTAGGTGTGCTGCACAGGGATTGTGCTTTACTGTTCCTTTCTATAGGTCAGGTCTTACCTGACTGCAAACAATAGAGACCTTTATAGACGGAGTTCATCTCCTAGAAAAAAGACAGCACTAAAGTATTGTTGACACTACAGATGAAGTATTACAGTAATCTCGTAAAAAAAAAAATGTGTTTTAAGGGTTCCAAAGGGCATAACAGCCAGGCAATTTGTATTTTCTGAAGAAAGTCATTTTCAGAGGTGCATCATGAATACTTCCATGTATTTTTTGGAAATGCAGGCAGTGCAGGGGCGAACTGACCACACCTTATGAGGTCTGCTATTATCAGGGGCAGACTGACCATTTGGAAACTCGGGCACTGCCCGAGGGCCCGGGGTCAGTAGGGGGCCCCATGAGATGCCCCTGGTACCTTTTTCATAGGATTTTGTGAGTTTGGGCAAGGACACAGGGGCCCCATGATCCCCTATTGCCCGGGGGCCCCATGAGTTGTCAGTCCGCCCCTGAGGCAGTGTAAGCACTTACGTTTGACCTGCTTCCTCTCCTCTCCCTTCTTATTCTGTCCTTTCCTCCTCTCTTTTTCTCTCTTTTCCTCTCCTCTCTTGTTTTTCTTCCCTCTTACCACTTCTTCTCCTTTCCATTCTTATTCTGTCCTTCCCTCCTCCTACTCTCCTTTCTCTCCTCCTTTTCCCCTTCTCTTCTCTCATCTCCTCTTCCTTTCTTAAACTTTTTTCCTCTGCCCTCCTCTCCTTTCCTCTTCACTCCTCTTCTCCTCTTTGCCTCCTCTCCTCTGCCCTCTTCTTCTCCCCCTCTGCCCACCTCTTCCTCTGCCCACCTCTTCCTCTCCTCTCCTTTCTTCTCCTCTCTCTTATCCTCTTTCCCCTCTCCTGTCTTCTCTCCTCTCCTCTTCTCTTCCCCTGCCCTCCTCTCCTTTCCTTTTCATTCCGCTCTTCTCTTTGTCTCCTCTTCCTCTGCCCTACTCTCCCTATGCCCACCTCATCCTCTCTTCTATTCTTCTTTCCTTTCTTTTCCTCTCCTTCTGCCCTCCTCTCCTTTCCTCTTTTCTCCTCTTCGTCCCCTCTCCTGTATTCTGTCCTCTTCCTCTGCTCTCCTCTTTGTCTCCAAACCTGCCTCCTCTTCTTATCTCCTCTCCTCTCCCTTTCTCTCCTGTACCACTGCTCCCTTTGCTCTATTTTTCTCCCTTCCTCTCCCGTCTTACTTCTCATCTCCTCTCCCCTCTTATTCTGTCCTTCCTTCCTCCTCCTCCTTTCCTGTTCTCTCTTCCTTTTTTCTTCTCCTCCACTACCCTCTCCTCTTCTTCCCCACCCATCCTCCACTCCTCTTTCCACTACTCTTCTATTCTTCGCCCCCTCCCGTCACCCTCTCCCCTCCCATCCTTCTACTTTCTTCTCCCCTTCTCTCCTCCCTGCTCCTCTCTATTCTTCCCTCCTCAGTTCCCCTTTCTTCCCCTCTTTTCTTCCTCCCCTGAGGAACCAGAATAGATTAGAAATGTAAGTACATGTTGGACTTTGGAATTCCATATGCATTAAACACCACGGAGTTGAGCAAATTGCTTCTAATTCCATTTTCAATAGCAATAAAGGGAAGATTTAAGCATAAAATTACATGGTGGGAATATTGGGCCTATGGAACAGACGGCACGTGGAAGCAATGACTGTCCAGAGCCAGGCACGGTACCATTCATACACCTGCCTGTATCCAGTTATGAGGTTCTCTCGGTTGGGTTTCCGGGGAGAAGCCTCATTAAGAGCTGGATTTGGGTGATTTGTGGCCGGTGGAGGATCCAGTTATGAGGTTCTCTAGGTTGGGTTTCCGGGGAGGAGCCTCATTAAGACCTGGATGTGGGTGATTTGTGGCCGGTGGAGGATTCAGTTATGAGGTTCTCTAGGTTGGGTTTCTGGTGGGAAGCCTAATTTAGAGCTGGATGTGGGTGATTTGTGGCCGATGGAGGAAGCCGTAGGCCAGTGTCTGGTCACCTGTGACTGTAGCATAAATAACGGACAATTAGTAGGACATGTCATTGTATAGAGAATCGGTGAAAGATACACAGTGAGAACATAATCACCTATCACTTCCCACCATTCCAATTGGTTGCGATGGATTACTGCACTTCCGCATTGTTTTTGCCTGGAGCCTATTCACACGTTATTATCTCTTAAAAATGCTGGTTGGATAGATGTTGCACCATTCATCCCGATGGAAGACACACGTGTGGGAAAAAATCCTCAACAGTATATTTTAAAGACACGTTGTGGAGAATATCACTGCAGGTTCAGTTATCGAAGAGTCCCCAATTCCATCCAAAATTATTTTTTTCATTCTATTTGGAGTGAAAAGCTCTGGTCTTCTGAAAATTGAATGGAAGAAAAGAGAGTCAATTGCGGTCTACCTGTTGATCTTGTGCATGTAATGGGTAGACTACGACCAACCCTCCCATGCTGCTAGCTCCTGACCCCCCTTGTTGCCTCTTAAACGTCCGAGGAATGGCAATGTGAATTTAGAGGAAAGTCCTAGGCTCCTTCATATGGGTTGGAGGTCTTGGAGGATCAGTGCTGCTGCCTCTGAAGTCTGGTGGATTATTTTAAGGGCTTTTTTAAACTTGAGGCTGAGGGGCCATAAAAAAAAAAAAAAATTACAGCTGAGCTGTGATGGGTAGACTATGACCAACCCTTCCATGCCGCTAGTTCCTGACCCCCCTTTGTTGCCTTTTAAACATCCAAGGAATGGCAAAGTGAATTTAGAGCTGAGGAAAGTCCTAGGTTCCTTCATATGGGTTGGAGGTCTTGGAGGATCAGTGCTGGTGCCCCTGAGGTCTGGTGAATTATTTTAAGGGCTTTTGTACACTTGAGGCTGAGGGGCCATAAAAATAAAAATCACAGCTGAGCTGTGATGGGTAGACTACGACCAACCCTGCCATGCCGCTAGCTCCTGACCCCCCTTGTTGCCTCTTAAACATCCAAGGAATGGCAAAGTGAATTTAGAGCTGAGGAAAGTCCTAGGTTCCTTCATATGGATTGGAGGTCTTGGAGGATCAGTGGTGCTGCCTCTGAGGTCTGGGGAATTATTTTAAGGGCTTTTTTACACTTGGGGTCGAGGGGCAGTAAAACTTCACAGCTGAGCTTTAGCTATAGAGGCATGCATGTTGGTAAACAGCTAATATTAAACAGGCAACGCGTTTAGAGGGCTAAACCACTCCCCTTCATCATGGTTCAACAGAGAAGAAAACAGTGACCACACAAATCTACATATGTTAGCACCAAAATGAAACTCTCCTTGCGGAATAACAATGCATCAGCTTGAGAGCAGCAAGCCATTGTTTATCTTCTGTTGAGCCTGCTGAAATGGGAGTGGTTTGGACCCAAAACACATTGGCTGATTTTGTACGAATTAATCACCAACAATTAAAATGATCTTGGACTGTTTTTCCATTTTTTGGTCTGCTGCTCCTTTCTGTATTTCTATGGTTTAAGTTACTGCTGGGTACCCATTGAGGGAAGCCTTGCCATGCGAGAGCCGGCATGCCAGAGCTACTGATGAAGAAGGAATGGTTTGGTCCTGGCTCGCATTGGCTGTTTTTATTTGATTTATTTACCAACAGTTAAATCTATCTTTGGACTCTCATCTGTTTTTCTGGTCTGCTGCTCCTTTCTGTATTTCTATGGTCTGAGCTACTGTTGGGTACCTATTGGGGAAAGCCTTGCCGTGTGAAAGCCAGTTCACTAGAACTATTGAACTTGTGTTGAACCCTGATGAGTGGTTTGGCACTGAAACGCGTTGGTTGTTTTCAATAGGACTTATTTACCAACAATTTCATTTTATTTTTGACTCTTTCATGAGTTTTTTATCTACCTCCCCTTTCTGTATTTCTATGATTTGAGCTAGTGTTGGCTGCCCATTAGCAGAAGCCTCGTGGTGTAAGCCCTCACTCACCAGAGCTATTGATCTTGTGTTGAGCCCTGATGAAGTGGGAGTGGTTTAGCACCGAAATGCGTTGGATTTTGTTATAGAACTTAGTTACCAACTATTAAAATTATCGTGGACGCTTTCATCTGCTTTTCTGGTCTGCTTCTCCTTTCTGAATTTCTGAGGTTTGAGCTACTGTTGAGTACCCATTGGGGGAATCCTTGCTATGTGAGAGTCGGCTCACCAGAGCTATTGACCTTGGAGACATTGCTGGAATTGGCAGTAGAGGAGCTATTAGGGTTGCAGGTCACCCCCATTGATTTTCCACAACCAGAGGAAGGGAGCCCTGTACTCAGGCTGAGCACCTAATCCATCCTTAACCCTTTGAGGACCATAAGATTACGGAACGCCAAAAGAAGACATTTTTTGTTTTTAAAGTTCATACACTAAGCCATTTCATGAAATAATTGGCAAAAAGCTAGATCCATTTGTTGATAAGAACTAATATTTTGACTCAAACCAAAAAAAAAAAAAAGTATTTTAAGTTCTTAATCAGATGATACAGGCAATTAAAAACATGGGACAAATACGTCCCTTGGTCTAAAGGGGACCTCTGGATCCAGCAGATTCCAACCATTTCCTAAGGCTTGATGACCATTCCGTAGATGGAAGTTCACCTACCTGTCTCGCCTACGTAAAGTCATCCTGGTGGTTATTATATTACATGCGCATTACCTATGCGCTTCCGGTGAGTGCGCACTTTTACTACTGGTTGGTGTCACAAGTCTACTCTATATCTGCTGCTGATTTTACTACCCTTTGGATTTATCACATTTATTTATTTTTTTTATTTTCATAATACCGGACTATTTTATACATCATTTGCTTTTATTATTGGATATTCATTTATCATATATACGGTATTTATTAGCGCTGCACCTATATATTTTTATTGAGAGCTATTGACCTGGTTTGAAGTTTTCCTTCCGCCAACCTCACAAGATTTGAAAACTCACAGTGTCTCTTTCATTTTTTTTTTTTTTTTTTAACTTCTGTGTCTATGGGCACATTAAGACTGACTCAACCAAATTGCCTGTAAATCAGCGGTAGCCCGCCATTGTCTCCAGAATCCGACCAATGAGATCACTGGAGTTCCTCCACCCACATGGCTAGGTACAGCCTCACTTTGATGTGGCTATTAAGCAGTCAGGTAAAATAGGTTCCTAAGTGTTAGCAGCTTTACATCAGAGGCACGGTGACAGGCTGTGATATTAATATCCCCGTCATGTGTCACCGCGTGTAGAACAAGCGTCGGTGAGTCACGGCGTGAGAGATGAAAGAGCAGACGCAGGAGGACATTAATGAAAACTCTCTTATTGTTTGCGGTTGGTAATCTGTTGTTTATTATATTTTAAAGGCACCGTCTACCTTTTACAGTCATGTATTAGATGCACCCACATTAATAAAAATACAAAATGTGCGTTTATTACATTTTCGCATTCAAGCCTGCAGAGCATTGCAGCCACAATTAGTGCATCACGTCTAATGCATGGGCTCCTGCATTGCTAGCCCCCGACTTTCTGCATTTGAGGAATGTGTGTATCCAGTGGTGTATTTAGGTTTTGTGCTGCCCTCCCCCCCAATGGAGAGACCCTGACAAGGACCAACACCCCCCTCCCCAACGAAGAAAGCTTGACATTGACCAACAACACCCCAGCTCCCCCAACCCCCACCCGAGAGAGCCTTCCACTACCACCGCCCCCCATACACTGGCAACCCCCTCCAAGAGAGAAGACACTCACCTTCACAGTTCCGGATATCCCCGGAAACGAGAGTTAGGCTCTGCATACACCATCAAGCAGCTTCTCTCAGATCCCACCTGGTCCCCATGCTGTGTGTCCCTTCTTCCATCCCTTCTTTCAGGGGATGGTTCTGCCCCCCTGAAAAATGCCACCCTAGGCAAATGCCTTGTGGTAAACGCACCCGTCTGTATCCATATGACCTGGCAGACTGACCATTTGGAAACTCGGGCACTGCCCAAGGGCCTGGGGTCAGTAGGGGGCCCCATGAGATGCCCCTGGTACCTTTTTCATAGGCTTTTTGAGTTTTGTCAAAAACACAGGGGCCCCATGATCCCCTATTGCCCGGGGGCCCCATGAGTTGTCAGTCCGCTCCTGCCTGTACCTGAATATCGCTCAGCTGTATTCCACTTTGTATTCGCTACGCTACCCTCACCTCTGGCGTGGCCATTATGGCATGTATGCAGATGTGACGCAGGGCTCAGCCCAGCCTTTGGGTCTTGGCACATCTGTGCACACCCAGGATATTTCCTGTACATGCGCAAAGATAACAAAGGTTTGGGGCTTCCATAATCGCCATCTTTGCACGTGCATGAGGACCGTGACCCGTGTGCATTCAGGTGTGCCGCAGAGCTCACTCAGAATCCCAAGCCCTGCGACACATCTACGTACATACAGGGGGCAGGGCACACAAACGCCATTGTCGCCTAGGCCCATGATGTTGCAACGTGTATGGCCAGTATATGTTACATGTCTGGTGCTGGGATGATCCTGCTGGGTCCAATGTGAGATTAGAGTTCTGCTCGGATAAACTCTCTACAGATTTATTATAATACAAATTTATTGATTTGCTGATCCTCTTTTATCGAAATTTAGGAGCTTTGAAGAAAAATGTAAGATTGTCCCTTTAATGAGTCCTGCAATCTTCAAGGTGAGCTCAGTGTCACTGCAGCAGCACTGCCGGAGTCACAGGCCTGGTACTGCCATAGAGTGCTAATTGTTTCTCAGACGCATACAGCTCATTGATGGGCGGCTGGGTCATTCCGCTGGGCCTTAGTGATGTGCCGCTAATGGAAAAAGAGAAAAGCCGGACGGCAACACCTACAGATTAAAGGGGCACACTTATTTTATTCAACCAATGGAGGAAATTCATAATCACATCTGACGTTCGGGCTGCGGGTTCTGCAATTTAGTGCATGTGACCTGCTTCAGTCTTGCATTTGATTTGCTTCAAGAGGTTTTTGCATTCCCATTGATTTTTGTGTGGGAATGCCAAACCCGACTAAAGTGATAAAAAGCCCATCAAAGCAGACTCTTCAAATGTTTGCCCTTTGAAAGTGATGCCTCTGTGGTTACATTATTACCGAAAATTCCAGGGTTTTTTTGTAATGGATAACACATCCCCAATGTGCACTAGTGTCCCCTCTCCATTAGGCACTATCAGGAGCGGACTGACAACTCATGGGGCCCCCGGGCAATAGGGGATCATGGGGCCCCTGTGTCCTTTCCCAAACTCAAAAAAGCCTATGAAAAAGGTACCAGGGGCATCTCATGGGGCCCCCTACTGACCCCGGGCCCTCAGGCAGTGCCCTAGTTTCCAAATGGTCAGTCCGCTCCTGGGAACTATTGCTCTTCCCACCCCTCTCTGTGCATTATTGTTCCCTCCACCTCTACTAGGCATTATTATTTGCCCCCACCCCTCACTGGGCACTCCCCACCCCTCTCTGTTCTCTGTGCATTATTGTTCCCTCCACCTCTGCTAGGCATTATTGTTTGCCCCCACTCTTCACTGGGCACTCCCCACCCCTCTCTGTTCTCTGTGCATTATTGTTCCCTCCACCTCTGCTAGGCATTATTGTTTGCCCCCACCGGGCACTCCCCACACCTCTCTGGGCACTATTATCCCCCCCCCCGATGGGCACTATTGTGTGCCCCACCCCCTGCTGTGCATTATCCACCCCCCAGCATGCACCTCCTGCTGCGCACTATTGTTCCTCCCCTCTCTGAGCAGTTACCCCACCCCCCACTGGGAATTATTGTTTGCCCCTACTCCTCATTTGTCACTCCCCACCCTAGATGGGCACTATTCCATCCACACCTACCCACCACTGGACATTATTGTTCTTCCATCCCCTACTGGACACTATTGTTTGCTACCACCCATTGCTGGGCACTATCCCTCCCCACTCCTTCTTGGGCACTATTATTCCTCCTCACATCTCCGCTGGGCACTAATGATCCCTCACCTCCCACTGGGCACTGTTGTTCCCACCAACTCCCCTGGGCACTATTGTTCCCCCCACCTTTGCCAAAAACTATTGTTTTCACCCACCCTAACCCACCTTCCATTCACCTTCCATTGGCACACTATTGTTGTCCGACTTCCCACTGGACACCAATGTTCTCCCACCTTCCGCTGGGCACTAATGATCCCTCACTTCCCACTGGGCACTGTTGTTCCCATCAACTCCCCTTTACACTATTGTTTGCCCCCACCCCTCACTAGGCACTATACCCCACCTTCCTCTGCTAAGCACCAATGCCTCCAACCCCCCTAGAGTATTAATATGGCGTTCCCATCCCCTACTGAGCACAATGCCCCTCCACCACACCCCACTGACACAAACACTCCCAAATGGCCAACAACCTCAGGTCATTCTACCTCCCATGGACAGAAACAACAGATATTTTTTTCCCTTATACTCCAATAGAGTCCCCCTTACATCAGAGTTCCCCCCAATCAGAATTCCAATTAGATCCCCTTTACACATGATATTCTCCATCAGTCTACCCTTACATTAGAAAACCCCGTATATCAGGGCCCCCTTACATCAGAGTCCTTCCTTACTTCTCACACAGCAGGACTGGAAACCTAGAGAACCCTGTAGCAGCAGGTGGAGGCAAAACAGTCTTGAACAGAGGAAGTGTAGTCCTCCTGCACATTTGGGGGCATGTGGATGCTAGGATGCTGGTGATCCTAGCAACCAACGGAGTTATAAGGACAGTGCAGCCATGGGAACCTTCGCTGGAGACCATGGTGGGGAGTTGTCAACGTTAGGAGACATTAGGCTGACCTGAAGATCTGTGTGAGAGGCCACTGACCCCAGCTGAGGGCTGGATAAAATCTTGCAGCCGATTTTGGCTCGTGGGTCTTGGTTTGGATACCCCTGACTTAGAACAATGGAATAAGGACTTGAAGCTAAATTCATAGAAATATATATTTGTTCTGATTTAAACACTCCTGCTGGACTACAAATATTCACTGTGGTCAGAAGCTTCTTTGGTTTGGCAGCCATCTTTGTATGTCTTCCCTTTAAAAACAAGTCATCAACCCCCATAATTCTCTGACAGGTCCTCTTAAATTGATAATATTGTTAACAGAAATTCATAGAAGCCACCAAATTCTTATGCAGTAAAATGAAGCATCAAAGTAATTTCAGAAGTCAGCTTTTCTCCGATCTCCTAATTAATTTTATTAGGCGTAACAGGGTTTTTAATTACACAGGGAAGAGCTGGCGGCTCCGGGGGCCTCAAACAAAACCAAGTTCTCCACATAGAAATTAGAGACAGAAAGATGAATGTATGAATCTGGAGAAGGAGACGTTTTCTAAGTAATGGCGGAGAGTGGCGGGCGGCGATTAGGAGTCCAACGAGGCCAGGAATTTGTACACTACATTAATCTGCAATGGGATACATTGTAGCGGGACCGACTGCCACTTTGTTCCGGGGATCAAATGGCTGTAGAGCCAAATGAACTCCCATTCTTATCTCTTTATATGTTCTGACCAATTACTCTCTGTATTGAGGCCAAAGCATCAGAATGAAAGCCAGGGACCTAGCATTTTCAGAAGAAAAGTCAGTAATGACAGACCCCATGAGAAGGTACAAATGAGGTCACATAACTTCAAAAGGTGAAAAAAAATCATTACGTGAGTCTGATAGCTTGGGTTCAGCTTTCCACAAAACAGGGTCCCTCTGAAAAACTGGGGTCACGGAGACTGAGAAATCCACAAAGAAGTTAATAAGAGCACCAAATGTCTTTTAATAATACAACCAATGGCCGCAAGAAAAAAAAAAAACACTGACGCATTTCGGGGACCAAAAAAATCCCCCTTCATCAGGGCTTAGAGAACAGCCAGTTGGTAAATATGCTAGCAGCATCAGCAGAGTAATGCCATGACAGCCAGGGCGCTAGTATTTTCAGAAGAAGGGTAATAGCCAGGGGTGGACTGGCAACTCATGGGGCCCCCGGGCAATAGGGGATCATGGGGCCCCTGTGTCCTTGCCCAAACTCAAAAAAGCCTATGAAAAAAGGAAACGCAACTGTACTGGGGACCGAGGACTTCTTCCCTGCGTGTCATGGGCATGGGAGTCCATTCAAATGAATGGTCTCTCGTGCCCATGCCAGGGGCAGACTGACAACTCATGGAGCCCCCGGGCAATAGGGGATCATGGGCCCCTGTGTCCTTGCCGAAACTCAAAAAACCCTATGAAAAAGGTACCAGGGGCATCTCATGGGGCCCCCTACTAATCCCGGGCTCTCGGGCGGTGCCTGAGTTTCCAAATAGTCAGTCCGCTCCTGGTAATAGCAGACCTCATAAGGTGCTGGTCACAAAGTCTTCTAAAGGTTTAAAAAGTCATTACTTGAGCCCAATAGCTTGGGTTTGGCAGCTCTCCACAAAAAGAGACCCCTTGGAAAATAGGGGGGGTCACACAGATAGAGAAATCCACAAATAAACAAGTCAAAAAGATGCCAAACTTCTTGAGAGGAAAATCCATTTGCTAAGTCTACCAAGCACACACCCATTGTAACTATTAATGCACCCTTTTTAGACACAGAACATCCTCCAGGAATTTTATACTCATACTTATATCTACAGGAAGCTTCTTCATATCTCATTCAAGCCTTGATGAAGGAGGATTGTCCCCTGAAATGCATTGGCATTGGCTACCTTATATCTCCATTTCAATTTTATTGGCAATAAATGATTACAACTTGACCAGCTGGTGCTATTTGTTGATCTTATCTTGAAGAAAAGGAAAAGTTTATGGTGGTGATAAAATTACATATCAAGAGATAAAATAATGTTTGATTAGACTTTTCATGGTCCTTCAGAGATGAGAAAAAGAAATAGATGTCTTTGTGACATTTATCTTTGTGAACTGAACTTTTTAGGAGAAATTATCATTAAATAAGGACATAACTCAGACAGTGTGATGACTACTTCGGTCAAAAAGACAAAAAGTAACCTTCTGTCACTTTTTTTATTATTAAACTTTCAGACGATCTTTAGTGAGATTTGCACTTCCTTCCTGCAGACACAATTGTGAATATGCAGGTGTTCCGTGCAAAACATTTTTTTGAAAGAAAAAAACAGCATTTAACCCGTTCTGGCCGACCTGTCGCAGACAAAGCGCCCCCATGGCTCCATTTGCTGTGAAGCCGCACCCGCGCTTGGCATCTTCCTATCTTTATACTCTGTTGTCATCGGCCACTTCACAAATGACGCAGAGCGAGTGTTGGAGACCTTTACCAGTCTGTGCTCAAAGGAGGGAGGCGTAATCCCTCCAGATGACTGGTAATGAACTTGTCAGGTTTTTAATGAGTATATCACAGAGAGATGAAGAATGACTCTTTAACCTCCTTCCTGACATTTGTCATCACTCATGTGTGTGTCGATGTCAAGATCTAGAGTGAGAATTTCTCTGGGGGCTTCTTCCTTTTCTAAATTGAGTGAAAGATTATTGAAAACTGCTAAGAAGACACACATGATCCTCTACAAAAAAAAGACCAAACCCAAGGATGGCAAAATATCTTCACTTATGCTAAAAAAAAAAAACTAGGCTGTTCTTCCAGTTGGGTACTAGACTGGGGAGCTATGCTTCTACTACTCATCAGTAGCCTCTCTATAACTGACCCATATCTCCTTAGATATGCCACTGTTCTCTAGGAATCCTCTGTCATTATCATGTACCTGGTTGGAGGCCTGAGAAGACAAGCTGTGGTCAAGAACCTGCCAAAGTCAGCAATCAGCAAAGGCCAGCTATGGGTAGGAACTAGTCAAAGTGAAAACTTGAATCAGTGAGGACAAGCTGTGGTCAGGAATTATCTGATGTCAAGCCAGAAATCTGCAGTGACAAGTCATGGTCAGGAACTAGCTGAGGTGGAATCATGAATCAGTGGAGACAAGCCATGGCCAGGAATTATCCGAAGTCAAACCAAGAATAAGCAGAGACAAGACATAGTCAAGAACTAGCTAAGATCAAAACAGAAATCAGAAGAGACAAGCCTTGATCGGGAACTAGGCAAGTCCATACTAGGAATCAGCCGAGACAATCTATGATCGGGAATTAGATGAGGGCAAACCAGGAATCAAGAGACAAGTCATGGTCAGGCATTATCCAAGGTCAAACCAGGAATCAGCTGAGACAAGACATAGTCTAGAACTAGCTGCGGTCACACCAATAAATCAGAAGAGACAAGCTGTGAACTAGGCGAGACCGTACCAGAAATAAGCCGAGACAATCTATTGTCAGGAATTAGGTGAGGGCAAACCAGAAATCAAGAGACAAGCCATGGTCAGGAACTAGTCAAGGTCGGGTCAGGAAAGAGCAGAGATAAGCTGTGGGCAGGAACTAGCCACGATCAAACTGGGAATAAGAAGAGGCAACCCATGGTCAGGAACTAGCTGAGGTGGAACCATAAAACCAGCAGAGACAAGCCATGGTCAGAAATGATCCAAGGTCAAACCAGGAATCAGCAGGGACAAGCCATGGTCAAGAACTAGGTGAAATCAAACCAGGAATCAGCAGAGAAAATCTGTGGTCAAGAACTAGTCGAGGTCAAACCAAGAATCAAGAGAAAAGCCATGGTAAGAAAGCCAAGATGAGCTGTGGTCAGGAATTAGCCAAGGTCAAATTGGGAATCTAGCCAAACTCAGTAGCAGGCAGGCACTGCAATGGGAAATGAGTTGTCATGAACAAGTTCAGGGGTTCAGCCCTGTTCCTCAAACGGGCCACCTGACACCAAGATTGATATTAGGCATGCAAGCCTATGCATTTATATGTAATATAAATATAATATTAATAAATATAATAGGAATACAAATAATACAGTATATATACAATATATATAAAGTATGCGGACAACATAAGTATATTTTCTCACCCCCTTTACCAGCCATTGTGACAATGCAAGAAAATTCAGACCTCATTACAGTAAATTGTAATGTGGTGGTCCTTATCCACCCTAATACCTCAGCACTGCAAAAATAAAACAGATACATGGATTAAATTTCCTGGAGCGCCCTTTTTAAACAGTGCTGCAGAAAACCCGAATGGGCTGAGGCAGAGCCCAGGAGCCATAGTCATGTGACGTCAGCTTGCTTTAATGGTTTTGGAGTTTGCTGAAGGTTTTGGGTGCATTATCTTTCATCTTTGTATACATTTTTGACGATGTATACAGTATCTTTTGACTTATTGTTTATTTTGTACATTAATTGATTGCTGCAAGTTCGGTGGGGAGGATATGATCGATAGTTCTGGTCTGTGGGGTGTCCACCTTCCAAAAAGGGGTGATTTTGGGGGTGTTTGTAATGTTTGGACATTTTAGGGCATTAAAGCGGAGTTAAACTCAGACATCCATTTTTTATTCTTCCCCTCCCTCCTACACAAATGATTAAATGCTATTATTATTATAATATAGGACTTATATAGTGCCAACAGTTTGTGCGGAGCTTTATGACATGAAGGCAGACAGTACAGTTACAATACAATTCAATACAGGGGGAATCAGAGGGCCCCAGGGGCGGACTGACCATTTGGAAACTCTGGCACTGCCCGAGGGCCCGGGGTCAGTAGGGTGCCCCATGAGATGCCCCTGGTACCTTTTCATAGGCTTTTTTGAGTTTGGGAAAGGACACAGGGGCCCCATGATCCCCTATTGCCCGGGGGGCCCCATGAGTTGTCAGTCCGCCCCTGGAGGGCCCTGCTCGTTAGAGCTTACAATCTAACTTTTTACCCGTGGGTTGCTTTTTGCGCTGAAAGACAGCAATTCCAGGTTTCCAACTGTCTGGCCCCACTGCCACCTGGAATGTCACAGTGGGTTACTAAGCTGCAACTTTGTGGGCATGTGTGCATGCATGGCCAAATTGTGCGCATGTGCACAAAAGCCGCTGGGCACTATTTTACCTATCCACTGAAAGTTGGTGGCTTTTGTGCACATATGCAAAAATCTGCCGCACATGAGCAGATGAACTGCCGTTCTTTTTCAGCTCCCAAATGCCTGGAGGAGACCGGCGGTGCATCTGCGCATGCATGGGTTGTTTAAAAATAGCAGCGTGGAAGAGGGGTTGGGGAGGTAATTCAGGAGCAGTTAATACCGCTTGAAGAAATCCAATATTTATTTATTTATTTAAGGTACTTATATAGCGCTGTCAATTTACACAGCGCTTTAGATATATATTGTACATTCACATCAGTCCCTAACCCTCAAGGGGCGTACAATCTAAGGTCCCTAACTCACATTCATACATACACATACTGGGGCAAATTTAGACAGGAGCCGATTAACCTACCAGCGTGTCTTTGGAGTGTGGGAGGAAAACGGGAGTACCCGGAGGAAACCCACGCAGGCACAGGGAGAACATGCAAACTCCAGGCAGGAGGTGCCATTGTTGGGATTCAAGCCAACGACCCTAGTACTGCCAGGCGGAAGTGCTAACCATTTAGACATTGTGCTGCCCATAATATAGGCAGATAATTAGGTTTCTGCTTCCAATTTTTGGTCATTTTTCCTTTATATAGTAAAAAATAAAAAAAACTCAGTAGTTAATAATACCACCCAAACCAATCACTCAAAAAGATGATATAAAATGGATTTGGGTACAGTTTTGCATGGCAGAGTAATTGTCAGTCAAAGTATCACAGCACTGAAAAATGGTCTGGTAATCAAGGGGTATATACAGATTGGTGCTCAACTGATTATATAAAGAAACATTTATACAAACTATACTTTTTATGTAGTACGGATAACAGCTAATTATTGACATTTCTTTAAAAGCCCCTGAAAGCAGGGAAGCCTTGTTTCTCTTTCCACACAATTCTATCATTAGTTACAATGGCTTCTTGTTATAATGGCGCACGGCGGTTCTGCACTCGGGGAATACGTACACACTTGTGTTTGTCATATCATCACCAGCAGAATAATCTGAAGAGGAGATTAATTTGATTGTCTTGACCGTAGAGGACAGATCTCGCCGATGGCACACATCCTACAATGAGGAGAACGCCAGCTCTGCTCAATTTATAATGAATAATAAACAGATATAAAATGAAAGTGCTCCTTGTTCAGGTACAGAAGATGACACATGGAACGCTGTAAATGAATGCTGTAAATGAGCGTTCACTGTGACTCAGTCTGTTCTGTATGTACAATGTAGCGTCCATTATTATGGTGATTGTAAAATATAGAATCACTCCGGTTCTAAATTCTCACACTGCACTGAAACAGAACTCCAGCCCAAAAAAAAGCTAAAAATGAATCGCCCATTAAAAGATCAAATAATGCCAGATTTTGTTGCAAAATTCTCCTTCAAGACAGAGATTTCCTCTGCAGTACTTTTTTTCTGCCAGAAAAAATGAATAGCCCATTTAAAGATAAAATAAATCCAGATTTGGTTGCAAAATTCACCTTCAAGATGGAAATTTCCTCTGCAGTACTTTTTTTCTGTCACTAGATGTCCTCTGTTGATGGCCAGCATGGTTTACCCATTTCCTTGGAGCCCATGTCATCCTGGAGACGCCCCCTGACCTGTGACTGGACAGTGAAAGGAGACGCAGCACAACAGTGATCTCCTCCCTCTGTCTCTCTGCTCACTCCTATCAGTACGCTTCTTTTCAGCACATGAACTGGTTGGCTCCTTGTGTTGCTTCTTCCTCTCACACTCCAGCCCTGCTCTACAAAAAGGTGCATTTTGCCCACAATATGGGTTTAGTCATAGGGCCATGGCCACATACAATGAATACAGTCCAACCAGTAGTTATTGACATCCAAATGATCTCCAGAAGAGAAAGTGTAACATCTACAGTTTTGCAGCTCCCGCCAGACTGGAAGCTCACTGGCCATAAAACTTTATTAAAATATATCTCATGCAAAAGTGCTGAACACAGATGAACAAATATATTACCTGTTCTGAAACTCCTAGTTGCTGCCTGTGCACAGAGCTAACGCATTTCAAGGGCAAGCTCTCTTTCTCGGAGCTCCTAGAGCTCCATAGTCATGATCCCTATGACTAAGCCCATACTGGGGGCAAAATTCATCAGTGGAGCAGGGGCGGACTGACAACTCATGGGGCCCCCAGGCAATAGGGGATCATGGGGCCCCTGTGTCATCACCCACACTCGAACCACACCCATAAAAGCCTATGAAAGGTACTAGGGGCATCTCATGGGGCCCCATACTGACCCTGGGCCCTCGTGCCCGAATGGTCAGTCCGCCCCTGGAGTGGAGTCATGTCTGGTGGGAAAGGACATCTCTGAGTGACCTGGTTTTGTGCCAATAACATTGCAACCTAACAAAAACCAGAGCTGTGAATTCTGATGTGTTCTGTGAGCAGGACGTGGATCTCTGAAGGCCAAGCACCCATGCCCGGTTGCTGCTTAGTTGCCTGAAACGGTGTCACTTGTATTGATCACCAGAAGACCAGGCTATGTGTAACCTGTTGGATGGATTTTTAGCAATACATCAGAAAGGAAGGAGTGAGGAATTAAAAATGGCACCAAGATGGTGCACAAGGGGGAAGAAAAATGGATAGAGTGCGGCTTGTGGAACGTCTTCAAACCACCTTTTATGGTTGAGTCAGTTTGACCATAGCTAGCAAAAATGCCTTCAAACCAAGCAGAATGTTCTAGAAATTTTCTAGAAATGGTTCAGTTCCTAACATGTATGTTTTTGAGTCTTTATTGTTGTACACCAACCATCACTAAGTAGTCTGGGCCCATACCAAGTGACAGTCCTATTGGGACTTCCATGGCTGTGGAACTTAGCAGCCTGGGTGTCCTCTCCTGGTTCTCCCTGCTGCCAAACCTGTCATCCTCACAGGAAAGCAGGAGGAGCAGCAGGTATGGGGGGGGGGAATGCCAGCAACCAATCACACACTTGTTAACATGAAAAGCTAGGCAGATCCTGCCCTTTCTCCAAACCTGTTGAATCTCCCACCCCCTGCCCTGCGGTGTAAGGTAACACTGTGAAGCAGGGGGTCTGTGATGGGAAGAGGAGGGAGTGTGGTGTAAAGGGGGAACTAGGTACACTGATGTAAATGGGAGCTGTGATGTGAAGGGGGAATGAGGGGTAATAGGCGGGCTGTGATGTATAAGGGGGGTTGTGAAATGAAGAGGCCTGTGATGTAAAGGGGGTGCTGTGATTTAAAGAAGGGGGGCTGTCATGTAAAGAGGGGGTTGTGATGTGAAGTGGGGAACTGAAGACACTAATATGGAAAGGGCTGTAATGTAAAGGGGGGACTGTGATCTAAAGGGGAGGCTGTGATTTAAATAGGGGGGGGGGTTGACATAAAAGGGGCTGTGATGTGAAGAGGGGGCTGTGATTTATGGGGGGGTTGTGATTTATGGGGGGGTGGTTGTGATTTCAAAGAGGGGACTGTGATTTAAACAAGAGGGCTGTGATGAAAAGAGGGGGTTGTGGTGTAAAAGGGGCTATGATGTGAAAAGGGGGGCTGTGATGTACAAAGGGGCTGTGATGTAAATAGTTGGTTGTGATTTAAAGGGGGGGGGCTGTGATGTGAAGGAGAGCCGTGATATAAACGGGGGGCTGCAATGTGAAGCGGGGGACTGAAGACACTAATGTGAAGGGGGGCTGTGATGTAAAGAGGGGGCTGTGATGTAAAACGGAAGTTGTGATGAGAAGAGGGGCTGTGATGTAAAGGGAGGGGGTGGCTGCGATGTAAAGAAGGAGCTGTGAATTAAAGAGGGGGGATTGTGATGTAAGGAGGGAATTGTGATGTTGTGGAGGAGGGGCTGTGATGTAAAGGGGAGGGAATCAGTAATATGAAATGGGTGACTGAGGACTCTATTGTAAAAGGGGGGCTGTGATGTAAAAGGGAACTTTTGATGAGAAGAGGGGCTCTGATGCAAAGGGGGGAGGGGCTGTGGTGTAAAGAAGGAGCTGTGAATTAAAGAGGGGGGACTGTGATGTAAGGAGGGAATTGTGACTTTGTGGAGGAGGGGCTGTGATGTGAAGGGGAGGGAAGCTGTGATATGAAATGGGTGACTGAGGACTCTATTGTAAAAGGGGGGCTGTGATGTAAAAGTTAACTTTTGATGAGAAGAGGGGCTGTGATGCAAAGGGGGGGGGGGGGGGGCTGTGGTGTAAATAAGGCGCTGTGAATTAAAGAGGGGGGACTGTGATGTAAGGAGGGAATTGTGACGTGGAGGAGGAGGGGGGGCTGTGATATGAAATGGGTGACTGAGGACTCTATTGTGAAAGGGGGGCTGTGATGTAAAAGGGAAGTTGTAATGAGAAGAGGGGCTGTGATGTAAAGAGGGGTGCTGTGATATGAAGTGGGGGACTGAGGACGCTATTGTGAAAGGGGGGCTGTGATATAAAAGGGGGTTGCAAATCAGAAACAAATTTTACTGTCCATAGCTTTGTGAATTCTAATACCATGCCCCTGCTGTACACGTGTGAGAACTACTGGGATGTAACTGGAAGAGGTTGATGTTTCTCCTAGATTACCCTATTATGTTTGTTGACACACCAGGGAGAGCCGATTCATTTCAAAAGGGCGTGCTTTGCATTGCTGAGTTTCCTGAAAAGCTGGCCTAATTAGGCCTAATTATGTTACTGGTGTGGTTATCCTTTATGGAGAAAGCAATTGCCTTCAAAGACAAAGCTTTCAATCCTTGGAGAAGAAAATCCAATATCAGCCTGCAGCAAACATCGTTATTTAGGGAATGGGGCTTTAGAGGCAACAATACTGAACAACATCAACACAAAAACTGTATTCAAAATCGAAAATCATTTATTCTCTTTTAAAAAAGCATTACCAGAGTAGTACTTCATGGGATACAATGCCATTACAAAGATCCTCTTTACATTCTGCAAACTATATGGATGAATACAGTATCCTCCTGTCATCTTAAGGCCTAGGGCTTGGAATATGTTCGACGTACAATAGATCCACTTGTTGATATCCAGATCCAATTCTCTTCATGTTTTCAAGCCACTATTTGTGGAGGGATGAGACCACTTCTCACATGGTATTAAATCTGTTTCCTCAAGAGACAAATAGGAGGTAATAAATCAGTAGATACTTGATACAAAAATGTAACAGAGACTTGATACTGATACAAGTTAACAGTAGATACTTTTAATATAGTTTTTCTGGCCATGTTTTAGGTATCGGAACTCCTACAGCCCCCTTCCCTCACCCCCAGTTCACATATATGCGGTTGTGCGGGCCATGTTTTGCATGGGCCAGGGGCGGACTGACAATTTGGAAACTCGGGCACTGCCCGAGGGCCCGGGGTCAGTAGGGGGCCCCATGAGATGCCCCTGCTACCTTTTTCATAGGCTTTTTTGAGTTTGGGCAAGGACACAGAGGCCCCATGATCCCCTATTGCCCGGGGGCCCCATGAGTTGTCAGTCTGCCCCTGGCATGGGCACGAGAGACCGTTCATTTGAATGGACTCCCATGCCCGTGAAACGCAGGGAAGAAGTCATCGGTTCCCAGTACAGTTACGTTTCCCAGTGTGGGCGGCGTGCCATTAGAACTAATGTCACCCGCCCGCGGGTCTGCATTTCTCTGTGCGGGTGGTGCGGCTGAATGGATCCGCAGCCGCACCACCCGCACAGATGTGAACTGGGGGTAAATAAGTGTTTGTAGCTACATAAAATCAGGAAGTGATGCCGCCATTATCAGCAATATTAGTGAAGTTTTATATTGGCCTGCAGAGAGAGAGACTGTGTGATGGCAGCCTTGTAAGTACAAACCTGTTGTTAGGTGGAGCTGGAAACAAGGTCCACTTACATGTTAGAGAGGTAAGTGAACCTTCCAGGGCCACACAGGACCCCAAAAGGTCCTGATGAAGGGCATGCAATAATCACATTCTGTTCTCCAGGCATGGTATTATCACATGCCTGATGAAGGGATTCTGCATGACCCCGAAACATTGCAACCTACTTATGTGATGTGATCATCTAAATAAACGTTCACACATTTTCTCAAAGATCAGTGGTGTGCTGGCGATGGATACTTTGAATAAAGAGTACCTGTCACCTGCACAATGTTTGTTAGGCCCCCCCCCCCTTCCCCGTGATAGCAATAAAGTGAAAACATTTTTTTTAGTTTATAACCACTTGCCCTCCAGAGGATTCCCTCCCCCCTCCCCCCTTCCTGACCAGGCCATTTTTTGTGATACGGCACTGCATTACTTTATTATTATTATACAGTATTTATATAGCGCCAAAGGGTTTGCTCAGCGCTGTACAATAGCAAGGGGGACAGAACATGAGACAAAACGGTAACAATACAATACACGAGGGGTTCGAGGGCCCTGCTCTTTCGAGTTTACAATCTAGGAGGGAGGGGATAGTGGTACAGGAGGAAGTGGCTGTGGGGGATGGAGTGGCGGGAGGAGTGGAGGAGATCAGTTGTTAGGTGTGGGTGGGGTAGGCTTCCCTGAAGAGATGGGTTTTCAGGGTGCACCTGAAGGTGAGGAGGGTAGGTGACAGTCTGATGGATTGGGGTAGGGAGTTCCAGAGGATGGGGGAAGTCTTGGAGAAGTCCTGCAGTCGGGCGTGGGAGGAGGAGACCAGGGAGCTAGAGAGTAGGAGGTCCTGTGAGGAGCGAAAGGCACTTTAACTGACAATTGCGCAGTTACGCAATGCTACACCCAAATTAATGTATGGAATTTTTTCTCCTACAAATAGAGTTTTGTTTCAGTGGTATTTGATCAGCTCTGCAAATTTTATTTTTTGCACTATAAACAAAAAAAAAAAACAACAATTTTGAAAAAAAAAACCCTATATTTTTTACCTTTTGCTATATGTTTAGCCCAGTAAAAAAAAAATTAAAATATAAAATTTTTACGGCGCTGAATTATTTTAACTGACAATTGCGCAGTCATGCAACTCTGCACCCAAATTAAATTTATGTCCTTTTTTTCCCCACAAATAGAGCTTGGTGGCATTTGATCGTCTCTGCATATTTTATTTTTTGCGCTGTAAACAACAAAATAACTATTTTGAAAAAAAAAACCTATATTTTTGACTTTTTGCTGTTAAACATGCCCAGTAAAAAAAAAAAATTAAATATCAAATTTCATCATAAATTCAGACCAATATGTATTCTGCTCCATGTCTTTGCTAGAAAAAAATCCCAATGTTTTTTGATGGATGTTGCTTTATGGCTGCTTGTGTGAAACCTGAATGACTGAGTGTGGACACTACCTGTATAAAACCTGGATAGTGTGGATACCTGTATAAAATACCCCATTGTGGTCATCTACCCCAAGAGAAAGCAAAGGTGAAGCTGCTATCATTACAGAGCATTCAGGGTGCCTGTGTCTCGCGCTCGTGCAGTTGCTGCACACGTGCAGGAAGAAGAAAGAGGGAGAAATGTTGGGTATTAAATTCAATACATCTCGGCTGCCTATGAATAGGAAAGAGATTACAGGAAACATCATTCATCCTCGACAGCAATTTCTATAACGTCCCGTTCTCTGGGGACACATCCGTGTAATAGCTGATTTCTTCATCTGTGGCATCTATATAAGCCCTGCGTACGTCGCTGGCTCAGTGTCCCGGGGACATTGACATTTTCAGAAGGCTCACATTTTCATAAGATCGTTTACTTATAGGTCTCAAATTTACATATGCAACGTGCTTGTTAATTTAGAGAATGGCATCGGCAGCTCCTAAGTGTTGAGGGCACAATGTGGTCATTTGTATGCCGCAATATGAGGCTGATATGGAGAACATCTTGAACTAAGGACAGCTATGCTAAAACTGCTGTATGGACATTTCCCATTTTAATGCACGCATGCTGACAAACTAGAATGTACGTGTTGTACATCCCCACAAATAAAATAATATTCCAAATTCAGACTGTGCATTGTGGAAAAAAAAACCCTACATATCTGCTTTTTCTTTGTTTTCGTACATTGCGAGGCCCATTGGAAGTCAATGGCCCATTGCACACTGTTTTCTCATCTGCCTTCAGGGCTTGAGCTTTTGGCTAGAACTGGAGGAATTTCTTATTTCTGGATGAAAGTCCCCCCCATTTTATTGCACATGAAGGCACTTGAAGCACTTATCCCTTTCCCTTATTATTCGTGTGTGTGAACAGCACGTGGCACTTTACACATACCGATTAGTAGGGTGTAGGTCTTCGGACCTGAACAAGCAAATCAGAAGGAATGAGGGGGGTGTATCAGCGCAATCACTGCTGAGAGCCTTTAGTAGTCTAGTTGGGGGTAATGGTGGTCCGTGTAGCACTGAGGGCAAAGCTTCAAAATAGGCCGTAGCAGACTCTGTGGATGAGAGAAGGAGAGAAGCGCCTCTAAGTGCAATATGACTCTTTATTAAAACTTTATGTGTAGGAACACTCACATAGATAGATTATGTATGGGCATAAAAACCGTGGTGAAAAGGTAGGGTGGTCTTCAGGGGGAGAAGCCGTCATCTGTTGCGGTGTGGAGCGGTCAGCTTGTCGCTGGAGCTGCGTGGTAGCTGGAGGAGAACAGCGGTGAGGCCGGCCGGCGTGCACGCCCTCCCTCTGAGCTTTGTGGAAAGCATGCTGGAGCGCAGCGGCGGCATGGCCGTGATGACGTCAGACACCCAGGATGCACTGCGACGCGTTTCGGAGTATGCACTGGCCGTGGAAGGCGGAAGTGCGCTCCTTTTTCCTGCTTGAACTCCGAAACGCGTCACATTGCATCCTGCGAAATGAAAGTGCATACTCTGAAACGCGTCGCAGTGCATCCTGGGTGTCTGACATCATCGCGGCCACGCCGCCGCTGCGCTCCAGCATGCGTTCCACCAAGCTCAGAGGGAGGGCGTGCACGCCGGGCCTCACCGCTGTTCTCCAGCTACCACGCTGCTCCAGCGACAAGCTGACCGCTCCTCACTGCAGCAGATGACGGCTTCTCACCCTGAAGACCACCCTACCTTTTCACCACTGTTTTTATGCCCATACATAATCTATCTATGTGAGTGTTCCTACACATAAACTTTTAATAAAGAGTCATATTGCACTTAGAGGCGCTTTTCTCATTCTCTCTTCGGACCTGAACATCTTGTGGGAAGGGAATGTGGCTTTTTGGTCAGGTTCTCCACTGCCCATGGTGTCTCCCTGTCATGATCAGGGGTCAGTCTTGAAGATCAGTTTCTATAGCAGTGGAAAGGCTCACCTGAAACCAGCAGGATAGGTGCACAGGCAGGTCACCATGGCGGAGGAGTGGGCTCACCTGAGGTTCGGAGTCTAAGTACCAACTGGTGCTCACCAGAGCTCCTGATGGTGGAGATGGATTTTGCTGCGTGTTAGCACCAGGTCATGGTCCTCAGGATCACCCCACCAGGAGGTGAGCAAGCAGAGGCCCAGTACCATAAGGATCAAACGGAAGCATGGTCAGTAAACAAGCTAAGGGTCGGTAAGGAGCAGTCGCAGGTTGGGATCAGGCAGAAGCGTAGTCGAGAACAAGCCAAGGGTCAATAACGAGTGGTAGCAAAATATGGATGACAGCAGAGAAGGCAAGGAGCGAGATACTGGCTGGAGAGCACAATAATCTGGCAAACAGGAAGTGCAGAGACATGGCTTATATCAGGAAGTTCATGGGAGGAGCAAGGGGTTCAAGGTTCATGACAAACAAGATCAAGGTAGGATCATCCAAATAATTGTCAAGGGAGCTGTCCAGCATTCCAGGTGGCTCACCAAGAAGAAACATTGCCACTTACAGCAGAAGGCCAAGGTTTGGACCCAGGCTCTGACACTCCCTTTGGGGGAGCCCCATCTAGTACTTGGATTGGCCTTGCTTTGGCAGGCCGCTCGAAGAAATGGGTTTAACTGGGTGGTGCAGAGACATGGCTTATATCAGGAAGTTCATGGGAGGAGCAAGGGGTTCAAGGTTCATGACAAACAAGATCAAGGTAGGATCATCCAAATGCTTGTCAAGGGAGCTGTCCAGTATTCCAGGTGGCTCAGCAAAAGAAACATTGCCACTCACTGCAGAAGGCCCAGGTTTGGACCCAGGCTCTGACACTCCCTTTGGGGGAGTCCCACCTAGGACTTGGAATTGGCCTTGCTTTGGCAAGCCGCTCAAAGAAATGGGTCCATCTGGCTTCGACTGGGTGGACCACGACTACTCCAGTGCACATCGCTGGATCGATGGGGCTTAGGTGAGTATTAGGGGTGCTGGGGGGGATGCTGCACAGAGAAGGTATTCATGCATGAAGCCTTGAGCCTCTACAACCACTTTAACTGTTGACTTTTCAAGACCAACAAAAGGAACTTCTTTGTTTCCATTTTCAAACTTAATCGGAAAATTGCAGCAGAACCTTTGAACCAAAATGTATAGGTGATTTTGCCTTAGTGATCATTACTTCTCAACAGGGGCGGACTGACAACACATGGGGGATCATGGGGCCCCTGTGTCCTTGCCCAAACTCAAAAAAGCCTATGAAAAAGGTACCAGGGGCATCTCATGGGGCCCCCTACTGACCCCGGGCCCTCGGGCGGTGCCCGAGTTTCCAAATGGTCAGTCCGCCCCTGCTTCTCAATGTATCAGCTTTGAAAACAATGGAATTAAAGAAGAAATAGGTTTCTGGTATTTAGAACATCTCTGTGACCCACCAATCAAATCTCATGGAGAATCTGTCACCAGTCAGTGTGCTGAAAGCAGACAATAAACTCGTTTGCAGGTTTCAGCTGGCTGACTGGTAAAGGTCGTCCTTGTTATGAAAGTCTGGGGGGAGATGGCGTCCCCCCCATCTATTAATGACAGACCCTCGGACTGCGGAGTCCCTTGTTTATGGTGCCCAGCCAAGCCTTCAATTATAGGACGGCTGCCGTGTACCATTGGCTGATTAGCTCATTTGAAAATATCTGAGTGCGCCGGCTGCCGGGGCGTTGGAGGGTAAATGTCTCATTAAGAATGTCATTCATTGCCGGGGATGGGACGTGCCTGTCATGGGCTCTGCCATCTGCCACCCGTCATTTCGCTGCCTAATAACTGAGTTTGTTGTCTGTAAACAGTGAAGAGCGTTCAATGGCGGCTCGCAGAGCATCCATTAATAGTAAAGCATCGCTTAAAGCAGAACAGCAGGCCAAAAAATGTCATTAAAATAAAATCCTCTGTAGCCACAAAGGATATAAATCAAATGCATCAAATGCTATTGCAAACCTGGATATATCCTTGTAAAAGTAGCAGTGACATCATCACTGTTCTATACATAGCCAGTGCAGAGAGCAGAGCTTTAGGAGGAGCCCCGGAGGCTCTACCTACTACAGCCTGCCTGCAGAAAAATACAGGAGGGGGCGGAGACAAGACCAGTCCCCCTGCACAAGGAGAGAGATCAGCAGTGAGCGGTCTTTATTACAGGAAGTCTCAACCTTGATTACTGCACAGATCTGGAAGAAATAGACAAAGCTCACCGAGATTCAAGAACAAGACACATAACCAATGGATTGAGACAATATTTGCTGATCCCGGAATTTAGCTTTAACCACTTCCGCGCCGCCCTATAGCAGAATTACTGCTACAGGGCAGCACGAGTGTGCAAAATCACGTATATATACATGATTTTGCATTTCCAGGTAGGGGGTGCGCGCGTTCTCTACCCGCGCTGCCATTTGTGGCCTTGGCTGGCAATCGGTCGCGGACGGTGTTTTTTTTCGTTGGCACCCGTTTATCGCTGAGTATTACCGACAGCGGAGAGACCTGTGTATAAACAAAACAGATCTCGCCCCTGTCAGCTCCTGCACTCTGCTTTGTGTGGCTCTGCATAGCACAGCCACACAAAGCAGTGTGCTCACAATGTACGCACACATTGTGTGCTCACAATGTAAAGCACACACACAGCTCACATAGTGAAACACACACAGCACACAGTTAACCCTTTGATCGCCCCAGATGTTAACCCCTTCCTGCCCAGTGCCATTAGTACAGTGTCAGTGCTTTTTATTAGCACTGATCACTGTATTGGTGTCACTGGGGATGTCAGTGACAGCACGTCAGTTCCCCCCAGTGTCAGAATTACCGCTGCAGTCCCTGATCACCGCCATTACTAGTAGGAAAAAAAAATTTCCAGTATATCTATATATCGTCATTTTTGGACTTTCACGTTAACCAATTAATTTACATGTATTGGGATTTTTTTAGCAAAGACATAGAGCAGAATACATTAAGGCCTAGATTTATGATGAAATTAATTTTTTTTTATATTTTTACAGGACATGTTTAATAGCAAAAAGTCAAAAATATAGATTTTTTTTTCACAATTGCTGGTCATTTTTTGTTTATAGCACAAAAATATAAAAAATACACAGGCGATCAAATACCACCGAAAGAAAACTCAATTTGTGGGAAAAAAAGGACATAAATTTCATTTATGCGCACCGTTGCATGACCGCGCATTTGTCTGTTAAAGTAATGCAGCGCCATATCACAAAAAATGGCCTGTTCAGGAAGGGGGGGGGGGTAAATTCTCTGGAGGGCGAGTGGTTAAAGCAGATATAACCCCCCGTCACTGAAATTTCATAGAACAAGTAAAGTATATAGTAATCCAACACCTATTTTATCAGTAGTTTGGCATCAAGTCCTAGTGTAGGGAGTTCAGAAAATGATTTTGTTGCAATGTTTGCTACCTGAGGATCCTGCCATTACCAGCACGTCTTGTTGCAGGCTGACAACACTAAGCTGCTACCTCGCAGTTAGCTCACAGGAATACAAATGGGTGCCAGACCAGAAAGTAGAAGAGTACAAAGTGCCTTTACCCCCCTTTCACACATATGCTGTGCGGGCCGCGTTTTGTTCAGGCACGAGATTCCATTCATTTGAATGGACTCCCGCGCCCGTGACACGCGGGCAAGAAGTCCCGGCACTACTTTGGAAAACTCAGCCCTCGGTTCCCAGTACGGTTGCGTTTCCCAGTGTGGGCGGCGTGCCATTAGAACTAATGGCACCCGCCCGCGGGTCCGCAATTCTCTGTGTGGGTGGTGCGGCTGCACGGATTTTCGTTCGGATCCGCAGCGGCACCACCCGCATAGATGTGAACCGGGGTTAATTGTTGGTAAACCCTTAACATCAAAACATCCAAACTCCCCCTTTCTCAGGGCTTTGTCTGATCTGGTGCAAAACCTCATTTTTGGTTGAAATGAAAACTATTGTGCCAGTTTTATGCTGTTTAGATTTTCACATTTGTTATAATTCCCATCCAAAAGGAGTTTTTTTTTTCTTTTTGCCAGATCAGATATACAGTGACCCTGATGAAAGTGGAGTTTTGTTACCCCTGAAAAGCATTGGCTGTTTATTTTATTTATTTATTCCAGGTACTTATATAGCGCCATCAATTTACGCAGTGCTTCGCATATATATTGTACATTCCCATCAGTCCCCGCCCCTGAGGAGCGTACAATCCCTAACTCACATTCATACACACACATACTAGGGCTAATTTAGACAGGAGCCAATTCACCTACCAGCATGTCTTTGGAGTGTGAGAGAAAACCAGAGTACGCAGAGGAACCCACACAGGCACAGGGAGAACATGCGAACTCCACTCAGGTGGTGCCGTGGTTGGGATTCGAACCAACAACCTGAGTAATGCCAGGCAGAAGTGCTAACCATTTAGCCACTGTCCTGCTCTTTCTGATGGCATTACTGTAACGGAACCGGACCACGACAGCACTAGGGTATTTCCATTAGACTCCTGCTTCCCTGTCCGAACACAGATCCATGGACCCCACCGCTGTCCATACGAGACTAGACGAGACCAGTCTTGAAGTAAATCAGGAAATAGACTGCTTTATTTTAACACAGACACAAGATATATACATTAAAGCGAACAATTCTCCCCTCCCTGCATAAGGACATAAGGCGGGGCAAACCAAATCTAGCAACCAGAGACACACCAGCAGACACCCCCCACCAAGCCAATACACAAACATATACATCCCATAATAGTTTGCTCCCAAGGAAGACACACAATAGAACAATGGGATACAACCACATGGCATTAAACAACCCCCCACCCCACCTATACATGTGTACACAATATCAGGACATCTCACCCTGTACCCCTAACAAGCACAGGGTGACTTACACATAAGAGTGATATGGGGAGCTGAGACAAGGGTCTCCCCACCTCTCCAAAGTAAGCTGGGTTCCATGGGCCCCCCACCCAAAGTGACTCCCTTCACAATTACGAACAATGAAAAGAGCTTTGAACTCCTTTACACTCTGGCTTGGCACTCATTTGCATGCTTTGAGGTGCTTCCAGATACCCATTAACCCTTTTAACGGTACCAATACTTCCATGCAACCCCTTGGTACATTTGCCCCCTTCATGCACTAATACCATGGTTCTCAGGCCCCTTGGCAGGTCCTGTCGGCTAGAGGAGAAGGAGACCACCGAACATCCATTTACCAATCTCCCCTCCCTAGGAAGAACCCAGAAGCAACTTGCATTACATCACTTCTGTGTTCATCTGCCTCTTTCCCTGGCCGCTGGGACGAGGGAAGACGCTAAACGGGCATGATCTGCACTCCATTACCTTCAAAGTAGGGCAGGTGAGACATCAGGGGTCAAATTAACCCTTGATGCTTAGAGTTGAATGAAATTTAGGGTACAAAGGTTTGTTGGGCGCACTCAGTTTTAAGGTTTGACATGTTGGGTATCTATTTACTTCAACCTCATCTTTTATACCTAATAGTAGGAGATACATTGTGATTGTGTGCCCCAAAACCAACTTTAGCATATTGTTTACTGAAATTTTGCTCTTGATAAACCATTGTGTCAATATCATGTGATATCACATGTGTCAATATCATGTGATATAATATATTGCAATTCCCAGCATTTGATTCTCTGCTGTGCATCATCCTCTCTCTCCGGTCAATGGGTCACCAATCATCCAAGGCAGCTTTGAATCTTATTGGCAGCTGTAAGGAATGTTTTACCGCTGACATTGTGATATATCAGACTTCCTGTATGTGCGAGATAGTGAGCAGCCTGCAGTGGGAGTGTCCTGGAATTATGCCCCCCCCATCAAAAGATGGTGTTCCCAGATCACCAGATGACCAGCACAATGGAGTGGAGCTGTCTGAGGCTCCATTCACAAAGGCCAAATAATACGATAATAAAATCTGACAAAATTACCTCTCCCTTAATAGGGGGCCAGGTACAAATTGCTATTGAAATCACAGACTCACCTTAATTATTATTAATGGTGGGGTCCTCAAAAACCAAGGCAGGACAGAAGAACAAGTAGAAGATCAAAGGGACCTCCTCAAAAAAGAGGTTTTAAAAGAGAACCAACAGCGGTGTAGATAAAATCAACAGCTTTATTGAAATCACAAATAGGAAATAAGGCCAATGGGCCAAAACGACCATTGTGAATGCCACTGATCATTAGGCCAAGTTCCATGGACAATGTTATATAAAGTGGACCTTTTCTCTGATCTATGTTGAATATATTGAATCAGCATATAATTCTAGTATCACCATAGATGTCTAAAACTGTTCTGTACCTTTATCTATTTTTTTTAAGTAAGGATTTGTCTAAGGCAGGGGTGGGCAACTGTGGCCCTCCAGCTGTTGGTGGGCAGCACAGTGGCTAAATGGTTAGTACTTCCACCTGGCAGTACTCGGGTCGTTGGTTCAAATCCCAACCACGGCACCACCTGCCTGGAGCTTGCACGTTCTCCCTGTGTCTGCGTGGGTTTACTCGGGGTACTCCGGTTTCCTCCCACACTCCAAAGACATGCTGGTAGGGTAATTGGCTCCTGTCTAAATTGGCCCTAGTATGTGTATGTATGAATGTGAGTTAGGGACCTTAGATTGTACACCCCTTGAGGGTTAGAGGCTGATGTGAATGTACAATATATATATGTAAAGCGCTGCGTAAATTGACGGCGCTATATAAGTACCTGAAATAAATAAACTACAAGTCCCATCATGCCTCTGCCTTTGGGAGTCATGCTTGTAACTGTCAGTTTTGCAGTGCCTCATGGGACTTGTAGTTCTACAACAGCTGGAGGGCCACAGTTGCCCACCCCTGGTCTAAGGCATTAGTATGCTGTCCTTTTAAGTTTGGGTCCGTCCCCGGCCATTATAATTGGTTAAATCGGAAGTCAGTCTCTTCAAAAGGCTGGAAGCACGTACGTATTGCCGTCCTGACGAAGCTCACAGTCACATGGGCGAAACGCGTCGATGTAGGCAGCGTCAGCTATCCCTGGGCCACGCCCACACAGGTGGTAATGTTTGTACCCACCTCGCGCCATATCGAGCATGGCGGCAACTTCAACACCACCTCCGCTACACTACTGATACGCTTTGATCTCCTACTTGTTCTTCGGTCCATTCACAAAGGTGTCTGCACTACTTTGATGCGACTTTTAAAAGATCAAAGTCACGCTGGTAGTCGTGCGACTTTGGAGTCGCCCAAGTGTGATTGAACCCTGAAACTTTACAGAAATGTGCTGATAAATCCTTGAGCAGATTAGCTATGCTCTCTCTATGCCTCTCAAGGCTTTAGTTTCACTTATGACTGGAGTGCCCCTTTAATGATTGCACAGAATGAACGGCCCCAATGATACAATAGCGGCTCAGAATGATATTAATTCTTTAATGTGGAAATACGTGCTGGGATTAGGGTAATACAGGATTGCGCTCTCTCTAGAACAAAAGGTAATAGTGTTCTATTTATAGCGGGCTGGATTTGTGATATTTGTTCAATTTAAAGGCACGGAAGCGCGGCGGATCAATGATTAGCGCATTCACCTCTCAGAATAGTCCTTTATTTTAATTCTTGTTTCTCTTTGGGGTGCACAGGTGTCCCCTCCAATACTGCAGGTCCATTGGTTTATACATACATTGACTCTAGACTATAGACTATATCTGTATGCATTAGATTGCAAGCTCTTCAGGGCAGGGACTCATTTCAGTGGCCCTGTGTCCATGCTGCCGAATTTGCTGGTAACAATGTTGGGTTCCTAGTTCCTGCACTTCTACAGCCTCTTTCCTATTCTTATGAACTCCGTTATAGCCCACCACATTGATGTACAAGTGTAGGATCGCCACCCTTCTGACAGCCCGGTCTCAAGGACACCACATTTTCGGAGAACCAGCATCTGATGGAACTCTTGCCAGTCATGGACTTACACCTCTTTAAGGTATGCCTGGGCAGCCACAAGAGTAGTTAGATAGGGATGTAATGCAATGAACATGCACTTGTAATGTTTGAAAGTTCTCAGTAAAGTTTGTTGAGCTGTCTCCAAAGCCTGGTCTGAAGTCACTTTAAAGGGGTGCATGAAGGTTCCTGTTGTATAAAAGAACTTGGGTCAGTAAAAACACCCAGGGTACGAAGCAAGCCCGTTAACTCAGCATCAGGAGGGAAGGCAGAGAGCAGTTGCCATGGGTAACCAAGGACTGGTGTAAAGTGAATAGCAACCTGTCGTGAAGTGGGTACCTGGGTAAGGTGAGGTGTCCTCCTGTAGCTAGGGGGTCAGTGCTTTGGTTCCCTCCCCAGCACCAGAACTGAACCCGCATTACAGAGACACCAACATCACCATCCGGTACAGGAGAAGGAGCTAACTAATGCATGAGGTCCGCGTGTAAAGGTCCTACCTTTTCCCAGAGGTTATGTTACTCCATGTGCTGGCATCCATCTTGGATTTCTGCTGAGCATGGTGGGAATCCTTTATGCCTTCAGGTCTCTGTGGTCCATCCCCCAGAGGGGTGTGGCTGATGACATATAAGCCTGTGGTCCGCACATGCTCTTTGCACTTGTGTCTTGTGTCTTTCTATTACTCTGTTCTGACTCTCGTGACTCTCCTGGAATCTGACTCGGCTTGTGACTCGACTGTTCTTTGTGTTCTCCTTTGATCTGACCCTCTGTTGCTGAACCCGGCTTGTGACCTGTGATTCTCGTCTGCTGTCCTGTACCGTTTTGTCCCGTTGTTGTCGACCCGGCCTGCCTGACTACTCTATTGTCTTTTCCACCAGCTACACGCCATTGGCGGTGGCCATTACCACAACTGAGGTGTCTCGGGGGCCGCGACCTGGTTCCTGGCTGCGTCAAGTCCATCCCCACCATCAGGGGCCCTGGTGAAGGGCAGCCTGGGACTTAGACTCTGCGCCCTGAGGGACTTCGGTCTGTGGGTGGTGGTTGTCGTCAGCCAGTGCGTTACATTGTTATTAGGCCTGCCTGTCCATTCCTCAGCTCCTGCCCTGACACCGCTGGTGCATGGCGGGACGCCATTCTGTCACTGGGAGTAGGGTGGTGCCCTTCCACCTTTCCAGAAACTAGAGAACTTTTCGTAACGGGGAGGAAGCCCAGATCTGCTTGTTTGAGGGACCCTGGCCAATCCCCTGGCAGGAGGCTGGGCATGGTAACCAGGGAAGCCCTCAAATATGACAGAGCCTGAGGAGATAGGGGAGTTGGGTGAAAGATGGAGGTGACAGGGGTATGCTGGACGGGTGGAGAGGGCATGGGCTCAGCGGTGTCCCTCCCAAATGCAACAGTTCACAGTGAAGGTGTGTGGTGACACGGAACAGCAATTTGTAGTGGAACTCAGCAGATAATCACTGCGTGCAGTGCACTGCTCATCTCTAAGTCGGGGTGCCACTTCAAGGTTGATGTCACCTGAACCGCCTGGTCCTGGGGCTTTGATGGAGAAGGTACCCCATGTGCAGGGTGTGTGACCCCGGCAAGGATATGCCGTCCCACGCCCCATGCCCCCAAAGGCACACGTGTTAACCCATCACAAAGAAGTAAATAGGTCACTAAAAAAAAAAAAGCAAAAAAACTTTAATTAGTAATTTTGTATTAAAGAAAAGTATCGAAAAAGTTCTATATTATATATTACTTTATTATAATATTTAAAGGTGGAAGCGCTGACACTTATGAAAAGCAGCTGGAGCAGCATGGAACTGCGACTGGTCGGAGCTGGAACAATCATTTCTGGATTAGCTCTACAGAGGTGCTGAGGTTCATCTAGATTCCAATATGGAAGATTAACTGCTGCAGACTGGCGATGAGCCAAATTAAAGTCATATTAAAGGATCATTTTTATTCTCATTTTCATATGCTGTTGAAAAATCTGACTATACCGCTCCTTTATCTTGCCAAGATTTCCTTTCCATCTTCATTGAATGTTTCCCACAGCATGCGCTGCGATAATTGAGGGTGGCTGCAGTTCCCTTGTAGGGTCCTAAGATGCCACCCTTTTGTGCACGCTCCTAGTGGTCACCTACATGTGTCCATTGAAAGAGACAGACTGTTGGGAAGCCATTCCCCTGCTTATCCCTCCCCCCCCCCTTCTCCCTGCACTAGCGCTGTCATTTCTGGGCCGTGCGTGTGAAATACTCAGTTCAGGCACTCCCCTACCTGGAAGTTCAGGGAAGTGGCACTCTGAGACCTGGAGGCCGAGGCAGCGTTTAGATAGCTTGGTGAGTGTTTGTACACACATACCGAGCTAATCATTTACAAGACTGACCATCTCTTGTAGCATGTCTGCTTTCCCTGACCATCTCTTGTATTATATCCACAGTCTCTGACCACCTCTTGTGTTATATCTACAGTCTCTGACCATCTCTTGTATCATGTCCGCAGTCTCTGACCATCTCTTGTATCATGTCCACAGTCTCTGACCACCTCTTGTGTTATATCTGCAGTCTCTGACCATCTCTTGTATCATGTCCACAGTCTCTGACCATCTCTTCTATCATGTCAGCAGTCTGTGACCATCTCTTGCGTTATATCTACAGTCTCTGACCATCTCTTGTATCATGTCCGCAGTCTCTGACCATCTCTTGTATCATGTCCGCAGTCTCTGACCATCTCTTCTATCATGTCAGCAGTCTGTCACCATCTCTTCTATCATGTCCGCAGTTTCTGACCATCTCTTGTATTATATCCACAGTCTCTGACCATCTCTTGTGTTATATCCACAGTCTCTGACCATATCTTGTATCATGTCTGCAATCTTTGACTATATTCTGTTGTGTGTCTGCTGTCTCTAAACTTTTTAAACAAAGGGCCAGTTTACTGTCCTTCAAACTTTAGGGGGGCCGGACTGTGGCCAGTGGGAGTAAACAATACCCCATCTTTGGTATTAGTGGGAGGAATAGTGCTCCATCATTGGTGTCAGTGGGAGGAATAGTGCTCCATCATTGGTGTCAGTGGGAGGAATAGTACCTCATCATTGGTGTCAGTGGGAGGAATAGTGCCCCATCATTGGTGTCAGTGGGAGGAATAGTGATCCATCATTGGTGTCAGGGGGAGGAATAGTACCTCATCATTGGTGTCAGTGGGAGGAATAGTGCCCCATCATTGGTGTCAGTGGGAGGAATAGTACCCCATCATTGGTATCAGCTGGAGGAATAGTACTCCATCATTGGTGTCAGCTGGAGGAAAAGTACTCCGTCATTGGTGTCAGCTGGAGGAAAAGTGCTCCATCATTGGTGTCAGCAGGAGGAATAGTCCTCCATCATTGGTGTCAGCGGGAGGAATAGTGCTTCATCATTGGTGTCAGTGGGAGGAATAGTGCCCCATCATTGCTATCAGCAGGAGGAACAGTGCCCCATCATTGGTGTCAGTGGGAGGAATAGTGCTCTATCACTGCTGTGTGTGGGGGGAATAGTGCTCCATCATTGTTGTCAGTGGGAGGAATAGTGCCCCATCATTGGTGTCAGTGGGAGGAATAGTGCTCCATCATTGGTGTCATCGGGAGGAATAGTGCTCCATCACTGGTGTCAGTGGGAGGAATAGTGCCCCATCATTGGTATCAGTGGGAGGAATAGTGCCCCATCATTGGTGTCAGTGGGAGGAATAGTGCCCCATCATTGGTGTCAGTGGGAGGAATAGTGCCCCATCATTGGTATCAGTGGGAGGAATAATGCCCCATCATTAGTATTTGTGGGATGAATAGTTCTCATCATTGGTGTCAGTGGGAAGAATAGTTCCCCACCATTGCTGTCAGCAGGAGGAATAGTGCTCCATCATTGGTGTCAGCGGGAGGAATAGTGCCCCATCATTGGTATCAGTGGGAGGAATAGTGCCCCATCATTGGTGTCAGTGGGAGGAATAGTACCTCATCATTGGTGTCAGTGGGAGGAATAGTACCTCATCATTGGTGTCAGTGGGAGGATTAGTACCTCATCATTGGTGTCAGTGGGAGGAATAGTGCCCCATCATTGGTGTCAGTGGGAGGAATAGTGCCCCATCATTGGTGTCAGTGGGAGGAATAGTGCCCCATCATTGGTGTCAGTGGGAGGAATAGTGCCCCATCATTGGTGTCAGTGGGAGGAATAGTACCTCATCATTGGTGTCAGTGGGAGGATTAGTACCTCATCATTGGTATCAGTGGGAGGAATAGTGCCCCATCATTGGTGTCAGTGGGAGGAATAGTGCCCCATCATTGGTGTCAGTGGGAGGATTAGTACCTCATCATTGGTGTCAGTGGGAGGAATAGTACCTCATCATTGGATGAAATTGAGGATTTCCACTTCCATTCTTAAATTAAATCACCCCATTCATTTCTATTGGAGACAGAACTGAGACGCATGGAGCACTTCCGGCCTATGTGTGATGCCCATGGATCTCCACGGTATTTGGAGCACCATACATGTCAGAATTATCCAGTAACTGCAGAGTTAAGTGGGATTCTGGGACAGCTCATGCATTGCTAAGTACTTTGATCTCAATCTCGAGGCCTCGGTATTGTACGTCTAATTTCCCTCATTATGGCACATGGTTCCTCTGATGAAGATAATGTGATGGATAATTTATCTTCAAGGCGCTTTGTATCACAGCTGGTCAAAGACAACATTTTTGGGGGTGACAGAGCTGATAGTGAACCTGTGAAGTTGTAAGATTTTTGGTGCTGAAGGTCCATCTAATTAGCAGTCTCAATTTAAGCGCAGAGCTGAGGAAGAAGAGATGTAACTTCAGGGATACTATCCTGACATAATATACTTTATATCCCGACATAATATACTTTATATCCTGACATAATATACTTTATATCCTGACATAATATACTTTATATCCTGACATAATATACTTTATATCCTGACATAATATACTTTATATCCTGACATAATATACTTTATATCCCGACATAATATACTTTATATCCCGACATAATATACTTTATATCCCGACATAATATACTTTATATCCTGACATAATATACTTTATATCCCGACATAATATACTTTATATCCTGACATAATATACTTTATATCCTGACATAATATACTTTATATCCTGACATAATATACTTTATATCCCGACATAATATACTTTATATCCCGACATAATATACTTTATATCCTGACATAATATAATTTATATCCTGACATAATATACTTTATATCCCGACATAATATAATTTATATCCCGACATAATATACTTTATAATAATTTAGGATTGTTGTGTAATTTTTTCATGGGTTCTTTTAATCTTCAGATGTCTCTTTTGTAACACCCTCTAGGTTAGCTAGATAGGTTTTGTTGTTTTCTGTTTTTTAGATAGAGTCTGAATCGCAGTCTGGGATGAGCCAACCTGGGAGTGAGGCAGGAGTTCACCTCAGGACAGGCCAGGAGGTTCTACAGGTTCTGGAGCCCTTCCACCTTTCCAGAAACTAGAGAGCTTTCTGGAACAGGGGAGGAAGCACAGATCTGCTTGTTTGAGGGACCTTGGCCAATCCCCTGGCAAGAGGCTTGGCATGGTGACCAGGGCAAACCTCAAATATGACAGAGCCTGAGGAGAGAGGAGAGTTGGGTGAAAGATGGATTGAGAGAAGGCTGGAGTGTGGAGTCTGGGAGGGGGCCTACCTAAGGGCAGGATGCTGGATGGGAGGATGTCTACTGCCTCAATGTCTCCTTAGGAGGAGAGCCTGTTAGCGGGGAAAGAGACAACCCAGCATGAGGCCTGTAGGTGGCCACCAACCCACCATGCTAGTAGGTGAGGACAGTGAGTACTCTTACACCCCTTGGGCCGGAAAAGGGGAGAGGGTGGTCAGGTGTAATACCGAACTAGTCTTCACCCACAACTGCTTATCTACAAGCTCTTGGGACCTCCTTGCTCAGGAATACCCTCAGCACAGCTGTGTGAAGAGGAGGATTCATACGGGGTCTGAGGAGGTACACCAGAAAGGGACAGTGCTATATTTTTGCTAGTTCACCTTTTTTTGTACATAGATGCTAAGAAGTTCATCCTCATGTTCTACAGATCTTTGGACATTCCATATACCCAGGGGCGAACTGACCATTTGGGAACTCGGGCACTGCCCGAGGGCCCGGGGTCAGAAGGGGGCCCCATGAGATGCCCCTGGTACATTTCATAGGCTTTTTTGGGTGTGGTTTGAGTGTGGGCAAGGACACAGGGGCCCCATTATCCCCTATTGCCCGGGGGCCCCATGAGTTGTCAGCCCGTCCCTGCATATACCCCATCCAAGTTGTTAACCCATTAATACCCAATCAAATCCAGCGGCTCTTATGAGGGTAGTGCTACACTATTGCAGTCTCTCTCAACCTGTTTACCCCAAAGGAGCCCTTGAAATAATTTTCACGTTGTCAGGGAACCACTGCTTAGATTAGTCCATCAGGACTATGTGTAGTGGGTGGATGAGGGCAAGTGGCTGTAGACAGGAGTGGGCAGGACAGAGGTGAGATTTTGTCATAGAAGCCCTCAGAATAAAGAAGGGGATCTAGGCCAGGGTTTCTCAACCAGGGTTCCATGGAATTCTAGGGTTCCTACGGGTTCCGTGAGCTATGAGCAATTTCTTCCTCTCAGATAAGTTCCCACTGACACCACTGATCTTTGTAGCTTTCAGTAAGGGGAGAATGCTTCCAACAACCACAAGTGTAAGAAGCATTCTTCCCACTGACCATCACACTATTGTACCATGAGTTGTAGATAGTCATTTTTTAGCAGAGGTTCCGAGACCAGAATGTTATTTCAAGGGTTGCTCTGAAAAGATTGAGAAAGGCTGCTCTAGGATGTGGTGGTCACCTCAGGTCCAGGGGGTTTGGTCCTGAAGGACTGGCCAGTGGTCTCTGGTTCAGCTCAGGCTGAAAAGAAAAGAGGGAGGTGGGAGAGCTATTCTAGTAGGGTTTCTCCACCAGGGTTCCTTCAGAGATTGCTAGGGGTTCCTTGAACGATGACTACAACTTTCACCAATCATCTTTCTATCTGCAAGGGTGATTCTTCCTGATGACCACGTAAGGGGCATTCTTCCCACTGAAAACTTATTAGTAGGGGTTCCCGGAAGTCAAAAAGTTATTTCAAGGGTTCCTCTACGTCAGTGGTGTCTATACTGCGGGCTGGGAGCCAGATGCGGCCCTTTGTTTGCTTTTATCCGGCCCTAGGGCCACTATTTCATCCACTGATACCAACAATGGGGCATAATTCCCTCCACTGACACCAAGGAAGGGGCACAATTCCTCCCAATGACGCCAAAGTTACAACATCGCTGGGGAGGGGAGATTGAGGAAATGCTTCCTCCTCCTTCTACAAAGTTACAATGTACAGTCTGATCACTGGGGAGGGGAGATAGTGGGCCACTATTTCATCCACTGATACCAACAATGGGGCATAATTCCCTCCACTGACACCAAGGAAGGGGCACAATTCCTCCCAATGACACCAACAACGGGGCACAAGAACACCAATAATGGGGCCCCATGACACCAATGATGGGGCACAGTAAATTGGCCCTTTGTTTAGAAAGTTTGAAGACAAATAATCTAGCAGTAACTAACCTGTCATGGAACGTTCCCGATGCATACTTGTGATTGGCAGCTTCCAGATCAGGTGACAGCCAATCACAGTGGTCACATGATTGCCCAGCGTTTAAAACCTCTTACAGGGCCAGGAGGGGATTAAAGGGCCACTTCAAGGCGACACACTGATGTTGGGTGCAGTGTAGTGATGTCATCAGGTCTGTCTGGATAGTGAAGTTCATTAAACCAGATGACTCCACCCCAGGGGCGGACTGACAACTCATGTGGCCCCCGAGCAATAAGGGATCATGGGGCCCCTGTGTCCTTGCCCAAACTCAAAAAAGCCTATGGAAAAGGTACCAGGGGCATCTCATGGGGCCCCCTACTGACCCTGGGCCCGAGTTTCCAAATGGTCAATCCGCCCCTGCTCCACCCTATTCCTAGACACATGACAACGAGCGCCTCTGACGATCGGACCACTGATGCGATTTTTTTTGCCGACTCCTTTTGAACGATTAGGAATAAGGAAGAAAAGGGGTCACATTGCTGGAATGTTGCAGCTTAGAACACCATTTCTTCTCCTGTATTGAATGTCGGAAGGAATGGTGTGATTCCCGCAAATCTGCACAATATATTATTAATGTGAAACGAGCCGAAACAAGTGTCACTCGCTATTGACCATCTGATATTTATGAAGTGAGATCCGCAGGAGATTGGTGTGAAGGCCGCCGCCGCCGCCGGGAGTCTAATAGGCGTTTTCTGCTTTGTGCGATGGCGGCTCTGGCGATACGTGAAATATTTGCAGCGATTTCCACCGCGGTGATTAAAAATGGCTTATTATCAAGATGCAAAGAACCGAAATCTATTTACTGGGTCTGATTTTTGTGTTCGAATGTTTTGTACGAAAGAAATAATATTTCCTCCAGCAGTAACATCTATATGAATAAATCCCGACGTGTCACAATACAGGATCATTCCTCAGAAAATATTCACCTTTTATTATTAACAATTCATTCTTGAGCTCCAGTTCAGTGACGTTGCCTAGGCCAGGGCTAGACAACCTGAGAGCCGCAGGACTACAAGTTCCATCATGTATCTGCAAGTCATAGCTGTAACTGTCAGTTTTGTAATCTTTGCAATGCCTCATGGGAAATGTAGTTCCACAACAGCTAGAGAGCCGCAGGTTGCCTACCCCTAGCCTAGGCCGACACAATGTCATCATTCTGCTGCAGGTAGGAAAAAGCATTTCTCCAGCCCCTCCCCCCCACCAGTGATCAGACTGTACATTGTACCTTTGTAGAAGGAGGAGGAAGCATTTCCTCAGTCTCCCCTCCCCCAGGGATCAGACTGTACATTGTAACTTTGTAACAAGTCAAGTGAGAGTCTGCAGCAGGGGCTGATCTGTGTCAGACATTTGTGCACAGGCACCAGGATTCATCTCAATTCAGGAGGGGGTAGATGATGATCCTGGTGGATTCCTGAACAGAGATGGTGCTGTTCTTCTGGAGAGTAAAGCAGATGAAGGCATTGTTAGGGGGATCACTGCGATATCTGGGGAAGGTCATGAATACCTGGGAGGGTCACACTGATGCAATATTGGGTGTGCTGCACCCGCCATGGACATGCTCTCCGATGCTGGGTCTGCTTTGCTTCAGGACCTCGGACAGCATCTCTGTGTTGCACGGCACAGCACTTCACATCACAGCACTTCACATCACAGCACTTCACATCACAGCACAGCACATCACAGCACATCACATCACAGCACAGCACTTCACAGCACACCACATCACAGCACAGCACATCACATCACAGCACTTCACATCACAGCACTTCACAGCACACCACATCACATCACAGCACAGCACTTCACATCACAGCACTTCACAGCACACCACATCACATCACAGCACAGCACTTCACAGCACACCACATCACAGCACATCACATCACAGCACTTCACATCACAGCACTTCACAGCACATCACATCACAGCACTTCACAGCACACCACATCACAGCACATCACAGCACTTCACATCACATCACATCACAGCACAGCACTTCACAGCACACCACATCACAGCACATCACAGCACACCACAGCACAGCACAGCACATCACAGCACATCACAGCACACCACAGCACAGCACAGCACATCACAGCACACCACACCACAGCACACCACATCACAGCACAGCACATCACATCACAGCACATCACAGCACATCACATCACATCACAGCACATCACAGCACTTCACATCACAGCACAGCACATCACAGCACATCACATCACAGCACATCACAGCACAGCACATCACATCACAGCACATCACAGCACATCACATCACAGCACACCGCAGCACAGCACAGCACATCACATCACTGCACATCACTGCACATCACAGCACATCACATCACAGCACATCACATCACAGCACATCACATCACAGCACATCACAGCACAGCACTTCACAGCACAGCACATCACAGCACAGCACATCACATCACATCACAGCACATCACATCACAGCACAGCACATCACAGCACATCACATCACAGCACATCACAGCACAGCACATCACATCACAGCACATCACATCACAGCACATCACATCACAGCACATCACAGCACATCACATCACAGCACATCACATCACAGCACAGCACATCACAGCACAGCACATCACATCACAGCACATCACTTCACAGCACATCACAGCACAGCACAGCACATCACATCACAGCACATCACAGCACACCACAGCACATCACAGCACAGCACATCACTGCACATCACATCACATCACAGCACATCACAGCACATCACATCACTGCACATCACAGCACAGCACATCACATCACTGCACAGCACAGCACAGCACAGCACATCACAGCACAGCACATCACATCACAGCACATCACATCACATCACAGCACATCACAGCACACCACATCACAGCACATCACAGCACATCACTTCACAGCATAGCATATCACAGCACTTCACATCACTGCACATCACAGCACATCACAGCACATCACAGCACAGCACAGCACATCACTGCACAGCACAGCACAGCACATCACAGCACAGCACATCACAGCACATCACAGCACAGCACAGCACATCACAGCACATCACAGCACAGCACAGCACATCATAGCACATCATAGCACATCACATCACTGCACATCACAGCACATCACAGCACAGCAGATCACATCACAGCACAGCACATCACAGCACATCACAGCACAGCACATCACAGCACATCACAGCACAGCACAGCACAGCACATCACAGCACAGCACAGCAGCCACTACAGACCATGGCGCTGCGTTTCGCCGTGACACAATTCAGCGTTCAGTCCCATGGATTCCTCAGTCCAATAATTCAATGCTTGGCGGGATGCTAGGAACAGACCTCCAGCACAGGCAGGGAAATGATTGGAACAAACACCGATCTATACTCCGACAACCAGGTTAGAAAACACTAAATATCGAGCCGACTAGGTGGAGAGTTCGATGTTCTTCTGCCATTATTCTTCTTTGGTTTACCAATTGCTGATTGTGATATAGCTGGAAGACGGCTGCAGTGCAATCACCCAGTTCTGGGAGGGTGTCTATAGATGTGCTTCCAGAGCCTCGTGCCCCCGGGGTGCTCATCAGGCGCACTCTCACAGATCGAGGTAAAGGGCCAATCACAGCTTCTCTTTACTATGTGATCAGTTGTAACCAATCACAGCTGATCACATGTAAACCAAAGTTGGTTTTTTGGCTTCTCTTCAGCGCTGTCACTCTGTGAGGAAAGGAAAGCCAATAACTGTCACTCCTGTGACAGGACACATTTACACTGATCAATGCAGCCTCATCAGTGCCCATCAGTGCCGTCTTTTCAGTGCAGCCTCATCAGTGCAGCCTCATCAATGCCCATCAGTGCAGCCTATCAGTGGCCATCAGTGCAGCCTATTATTGCCCATCAGTGCCACCTATCAGCGCCGTCTTTTCAGTGCAGCCTCATCAATGCACATCAGTGCAGCCTATCAGTGCCGCCTATCAGCTCCGTCTTTTCAGTGCAGCCTCATCAATGCACATCAGTGCAGCCTATCAGTGCCCATCAGTGCCACCTATCAGCGCCGGCTTTTCAGTGCAGCCTATGACGAATGCGGCATCAGACCCCTGACCTTCTCACCAAACTTGTGACCGAAGGACCAGCCAATCTAAAACCGCGATGTCACGTGTGTAACAATGCCACGCCCAGCTGCACCCTGCACAATGATTTTCCAGCTAATTGGACTACAATCGATGTACCGGCAGCCTGGGAGCGATTGTTACTGGGTCAGGTTAATTACGCAATTAACCCTTCACACTGCCACCACCTCCTTTTTGTACAGAGAAAGAGGAAACTCGGCAATCTCAGCAATAACACTATGATGGTTGAGATAATCGTCTGTATAACACTGTCACCGCAGACCGGTTATACAGAGGGTTAAACAAACACAGTAGCGCTCTTTTAGAGGCAGGAATTCGTAAATTGCATTAAGGAGTTTTAGAAACAGTTCAACACTTTCAGAAAGAAAGATTTATTACTAAAAGGTCAAAAGGGTGCAATAACAATATTTACAGAAAAAAGATGTAACCTATATATATAAATATACAGAGAACAACAGCACAGCAAAGAGATAACAGAAAGGAGGTTAAAGAACTTGCCAATCAGCCTTGGGTTTGCAGATTAAGTTTCAGAGCGAAAGGGCACGTCTCCCAGGTTGGTTCTGATGTTAAAAAGGGAGAATTCTTCAACTTAACTCTCTTAGGCCTGACAGCCCATTTTGTAGTTCCCTGGCAGGGGGTGTCTCTGAAGTCAAGGACCAATGCCCCGTTTAGGGAGGGAAGGTCTGGGTGTAGACCTAAACTAGAGCCAAAATCTTTCATAGCTCATATTTTGGCTCATAACTTTCCCTAGGTACAAGTAACTCTCCGGGTAGATTAATATGCAGACGCATCTGAGGACTGATTAGATATGAAATATGAAATTATACACTGAATGGTTCAAGAGATCTACTTTTCTGCTTTCCTAGGTATTCCAGTCAGGGAGTGTGACCTATCAAACTGTTTGCCTTCTCGTGTGCAATCTGAAGATATGCCTGGTTTTTATGTAAGTCTCTCATATTCCAAGATATAAGACATAGGGGAAAATGGATTTTAAAAGTGTTATCTGGTTCGTGCTCCTCTGGAATGTCTTTGAACTCCTGTGAAAGCTTGCATTATCTTTTACAATGTGCTAGATTGCACAGCTTTCTTAGACAGCTCAGAGAGGTGGTATAGCTCTGGGCTCCCTGCTGGGCTCTGGCCTGCCTGTGACACTTCCAACACCCACAAGGACCAGATGTCACTGTGGCTCTCAGAGAGGGAGGGGGAAAATGAGGGGAGACATGGAGAATTCTTAACAAAATGGAGGGCCGTGTCCGTCTCTGTGTGTACGCTTGCTACACAGCCTATCAGTGCCCATCAATGCTGCCTATCAGTGCCGTCTTTTCAGTGTAGCCTCATCAATGCACATCAGTGCTGCCTCATCAGTGCACATAAGTGCTGCCTATTATTGCCTATCAGTGCTGCCTATCAGCGCTGTCTTTTCAGTGCAGCCTATCAGTGCCAATCAGTGCTGCCTATCAGTGCCGTCTCATCAATGCACATCAGTGCTGCCTATTATTGCCCATCATTGCCATCTTTTCAGTGCAGCCTCATCAGTGCCTCCTCATCAATGCCAATCAGTGCAGCCTCATCAATGCACACCAGTGCAGCCTCATCAATGCACACCAGTGCAGCCTATTATAGCCCATCAGGTTCTGCCTATCAGCGCTGTCTTTTCAGTACAGTCTCATCAGTGCCTTCTCATCAGTGCCAATCAGTGCAGCCTCATCATGGCATATCAGAGCAGCCTATCACCCTAGGTTCACATCTGTGCGAGTGGTGCCGCTGCGGATCCGCACGAAAATCCCTGCAGCCGCACCACCCGCACAGAGAATTGCGGACCCGCGGGCTGGTGCCATTAGTTCTAATGGCACACCGCCCACACTGGAAAAAGCAACCGAGGTTCCCGTGCGGGCTGCGTTTTCCAAAGTAGTTCAGGGGCTTCTTCCCTGCGTGTCACGGGCACGGGAGTTCATTCAAATGAATGGGCTCTCGTGCCCATGCAAAACGCGGCCCACACGGCCGCATGTATGTGAACCGGGGGTGAGTGTCCATCAGTGCACATCATTGCAGCCTCATCAGAGTCCATCAGTGCAGCCTCATCAGCATACATCCGTGAAGAAGGAGAATAACTTATTTGCAAAAATAACAAAAACCTTTTTTTTTTTCAAAATGTTCGATCATTTTATGTTAGTTTAGTAAAAAAATCAAAAACCCCAGCGGTGATTAAATACCACCAAAACAAAGCTCTGTCTCAAAAAAATGATACAAATTTCCTTTAGTTACAGTGTTGCATGACCGCGCCATTGTCATTCAAATTGCGACAGCGCTGGAAGCCAAAAATTTCCCAGGAAAGGAGGGGGAGGGTAAAAGTGCCCGGTATTGAAGGGGTTAAGGTCAGGCGAGGTACGATGACTTTGCATTGGATTAGCTGATCGCATGCAAAAGGCGACTTTGTTAACTATCCTGTCTTACCCAGAATTCCATCATCTCCATTCTCAGGTGTACATGGTATTTGTCTTCACCTCTCTGCGTTGCATTTTGCTGAGAGAAATTGGTTTGGGCGGCTAATTCCCGCCAGCATGTACTCTGCGTTCATTGTTCTGCGCAGTAACACGTGAATTGGAAATCCTTCGTAGAAATTGCATCTCTGGATAGAATTAGTGGATTCTTCAGTGGGCGGATTGATCTGACCATCATTTTTTGGGAGAAGAAGGAATCCCCCCGCCCCTCCCCCTTCACTTTGTCTAAAGCGCAGCAGATTCAACAGCATTTACTAACCCCTTGAAGACCCGGCCTATTCTGACACTTCTTGTTTACAAGTAAAAATCAATCTTTTTTTGCTATAAAGATTTTTTTATAACATTATATACATATTTTTAGGAGAGGCCCTAGAGAACAACATGGTGGCCCTAGAGAACAATTATTTCTACAGTATTTCTGCAACGGTTTATAAACAAATTTTTTGGGGGAAAAAATACACTTTAATGAATTTTAATGCCAAAAGAAAACACAATATATAACTAAATTTTTGGGTAAAATATTAAAAATTATGTTTCACCAATATTTACCTAATATGTCACTCTTTAAAATTGCTCACACTCCTGGAATGGCAACAAACTACAATACTTAAAAATCGAAATTTTTACAGGCTACCAGTATATATATAGATATATATATATATATATATATATACACACACACACATATACATACACATACACACTGCATGTTGAAATGCATTTTTAGATATTACAAAATATATTAAAAATATTTATAAATATATATATTTTAAAAATATAATCTTCAGATTTTTTTTAACATACGAAAAAGTCATTTTTACATATATTTGTAAATGCATCCCAAAAATGTAGATTTGTATTTTTAAAGACATACAGTATATTTGAAATGTATTTTTAAAAATATTTTTCATATATTTTGTAATAAAAATGCATTTCAACATACAGTATACATACCAGTTTATATATATATACTGCATGTTGAAATGCGTTTTTTACATATTACAAAATATTTATAAATATATATATTTTTTAAATATAATCTTCAGATTTTTTTTAACATATGAAAAAGACACTTTAACATCTATTTTTAAATGCATTCCAAAAATGTAGATTTGTATTTTTAAAGACATGCAGTATATTTGAAATGTATTTTTAAAAATATTTTTCATATATTTTGTAATAAAAACGCATTTCAACATACAGTGTGTATGTATGTATATATATATATATATATATATATATATGTATATACGGTATGTTTATTGAAATATATTTTGAAATATATTGAATACGGCCAAAATTGTAGCATTTCAAATATATGTCAATATATTTCGGAAGAATATTTTTAAATTTATTTCAAGTATATTTTTCTTCCATGTGGGTGACTACTGGGACATTTTCTTACCTTAAGGGCTGGTTCACACTCCTTGCGTTTCAGTTGCTTTTTTTTCTGCATCCAAAACGCACAGAAAGTCGGTGATATGGTTGTTAGTGTCATAGTTCACATCAGCGCTTGCCGTTCCAGTGTGTTCCGGTTACAGAAAAAAAAAGGCGGCATTTTTTTCTGCACAGAACTGTACTGGAATGCAATAAAACGCATCAAAATGCACCGGAATGCACTGGAACGCACAAAAACGCACTTGGACGCACATGTCCCTATTTAAATTGAGAAGCGAAACAATGAACCGGAACACGCCAAAAACACACCTGTGGAAACGCATCCCGAATGCATCTGGCCTGCAATTCTGTAGTGTCCCTCAAGTGTCCCTGTTACCCCAACATTTCCTATTCCCGATCTGTGCCTGCCGTACCACATCCTGGTGTTACAAAGTCTCCTGTTCTCCTTGTATTGCTTCCTTTGCGTGGAATTCCTGATGATCCTGCCAGTCCCTCTGCTTTCCAAACACGAGGCATGAGAGCACATCCATTCCAGTGTGGTCAGTTGTGCTGGGAGAACAGCCTGCCTGTCCTCCAGTGGTCAGACTTGTGCTGACACGCCCCCCCTGCACAGCCATTCAAAGGAAAGATCAGCGTACTGCTGTACTACTTGCCAGGGGTATCCCTAGGGTTGGTGTCACTCGGTGCGATAACACTTGGTGACACCCCCTCCGACGATCCCCGCAGAATGGATCAGATCTAAGGATTGAGCATAATGGCCCAGACTCCGATCCATTATGCTCCCCGATCCGCAGATCTGATCCATCCTTTGGGGATCATCGGCATGCAACCTATACAGGGTGACACCGGACCCGCTCCACGAAAAGGTAAGTTGTAAAGAAAGCCGACGATTCCCACAGCATGGATCAGATCCATCCTGCGTGGATCAGATCCATTCTGCATGGATCGTCGGCTTGATTTACAACTTACCTTTTCGTGGAGCGGGTCTGGTGTCACCTCATGCGGTAGGTGTCACCCGGTGCAGCTCGGCGCACTCCCTCCCCCCGCACCTACCTGGGGATGCCACTGCTACTTGCTGTACTAATGGCACTGCTCTCTGCATGTCACGTGTTAGCAATTAACATTTGCTACAGGGCAGCGCATTTCTCTTTGTGTCGGGAAAGCCCGCAATTGTGCGCGCATTCCCAACACGCATAGGCGCGGACTTATGCAGGCCATAGACGGGTCGAAAACCGTCCGTTTTAAAAAAAAAAACGAAAAAATCGGTCGTTCAATAGGCTGACGTTACCACCAACGGTAAAAAAAAACGGCCGATTTTCGTCCCGTCTACGGACGGCTTTTAACCCCATAATTACTACTGTCCCTTGCAGAGAGCTCCGCTATTATATTTGACATGAAAAGTCTTGTGGTTGCAACAATGTATTCATTTGTATCCATTTGTATTTCGGATACAGATGGTTTTATTCGGATACAAATAGATACATTGTTGCAACCGCAAGACTATTTCATTGCAAATATAATAGCGGACTGGAATTCTTCTTCTTTTCTTCTTCTTGCAGGTCACGGCTCATGCGCAGATTTTTTTATCGGTAAAACGATCGGCCAATTTGCCCATCTTTGCTTGGAAAATCAGCCAATCGGCAAAATCGGATGATTTTTTCCAACTTTACCGAAAAATGTGCCAAAACTCATAAAAATGGCTGACCAATTAACCCATTAATGGTGCGAAAATCGGCCGATTTTTTTTCAGCCGCAAAATCGGACGATTTTTTTTTCAGCCGAAAAATCGGCCAATTTTCGACCCATCTATGGCCTGCATTAATGACTGTTTTGCAGGGGCTTCCCTAGGCAGGTGCGGGGGGTGCACGCCGCACCGAGTCACACCTATCGCTCGGCTTGACACCGAACCAGCTCCACGAAAAGGTAAGTTTTAAAGCAAGCCGAGGATCCCCGCAGAATGGATCGGATCTGTGGATTGAGCATAATGGATGGGAGTCCGATCCATTATCCTCCCCAATCCACAGATCCGATCCATCCTGCGGGGATCCTCGGCTTGCTTTAAAACTTACCTTTTCGTGGAGCTCGTGGAGAGATCAGTTTAACCCCATATAGGTTGCAAGCCGACGATCCCCGCAGGATGGATCGGATCTGTGGATTGGGGAGGATAATGGATCGGACGCCGATCCATTATGTTCAATCCATAGAACCGAACCATCCTGCGGGGATCGTCGGAGGGGGTGTCACCAAGTGTTATCGGATTGGGTGTCACCAAGTGTTACCGCACCGGGTGTCACCAACCCTAGGGACGCCTCTGTTGTTTTGACCTTGTTCATGAAGGAGTTAAAAACTTGTAAATACACAATTTGTTTGATGGGAAAAAACTTTACAAACGTACAAATTAAATGTTTATTTTACTAAAAAAAAAAAATACAAATTACTTTTTTTTTTAAAACAAATGAATGACGCAGAATCTCGTGTTTTGTGTGTCCAAGCAATGGCGCACCCCAGGTATTTTTAGACGCTGCGAAACAAACGCGATGATGTAATGCCAAATGAGAAGCTCATTAGTATTTGATTGGATCAGCTGACGGCAGTTAACCCCATATGGGAGTCTTGGCTTTGGGATAAACTGCAGCATTGGAGCTCCATACAGGAAAGCGCTGGGCTGCATATTGGGGTTCATTTGGGCTACTTTCACACTGATCCGCCGACAAAATGCATAGGCGTTTTTGCTGCACTTTCTGAGCTTTTTTATAAAGGACACGTGACTTAAAAACTGCTCCAAAAACACTTCCCAGAGACATTTTTGAGGCGCTTTTCAGGCGTTTTTCATTGATTTCAATGGGAAGAGGCGTCTTTTTTAACTCACAAAACATGCCCCAAAAATGCTGCAAATGAAGCCCTCCAGCACTGCGCTGTCAGTGCTCCAGCTGGTGCAGAGTGGGCGCTTCCATCTGTTCCCAGTCTTCCTTCCGGGTTCTCTCTCCTCGGCTGGTTGAATGACCAGGACCTTTGACTTCAGGAGGAGTGATGTCATTGCATCCTGGTCATTCAACCAGCCGAGGAGAGTGAACCCGAAAGGAAGACTGGGAACAGATGGAAGCGCCCACTCTGCACCAGCTGGAGCACTGACAGCGCAGTGCTGGAGGGCTTCATTTGACAACATTTAACCCCACAGGACTACCAGGTGATCATCCCAGGGCCTAGAGGAGAGCTGTAATCAGCAGATCCCATCGTGAACCAAACCTATTAAGGGGACCCCCAGATGTTTCATTAGGCATCCAATCCAGGCCACGCTCCATCCACAACCAAAGGGACCTCTGGTGTATATGACACAAATGCGCAGCTAAATTGTGCCTCTGGTGAGTGTGCAATTTACCTATTATTCCTGCACGGCACTGGATCACAGGTTTCACTGGGATTTTATCAAGTCACCATTTTCAGCTATATTGTGGTTTACCACCAATGGTTATTCTGGACTATCACTTGCCCCGTGTGTTATACTACTATATTACAATATTATTGAAGGCATTCGACACAGCTTCACCATTGCTACAATTTCTTAAGGACATACTGTGTTGCTTTAATGTTTACTATATATTTGTGCTATTTTACATATTACTATTGGTATATTCTTATATTTCATTTCTAGCGCTGCACTACTTATATTTATATTCTAATCTATACACAGTATCTCCCAGAAGAGAGTCCCCCCTCCCCCGGACTGTATACAATGTGTATATATATATATATATATATATACAGATACAGTATCTCCCAGAAGTGAGCCCCTCCCCCTCACATTTGTGTCAATATTTGATTCTATCTTTTCATGTGACAACACTGAAGAAATGACACTTTGCTACAATGTGACATAGTCAGCGTACAGCTTGTATAACATGGAAATTTGCTGTCCCCTCTGGATATGACACTCTCAACTTCTTTGGTCAGCCATGGCAAGGCCTGTTCTGAGTGGAACCTGTCCTGTTAAACCGCTGTATGGTCTTGGCCACCGTGCTGCAGCTCAGTGTCAGGGTCTCGGCAATCTTCTTATAGCCTAGACCAGGGGTCTGCAACCTTTAAGACATAAAGAGCCACTTGGACCCGTTTCCGAGAGGGAAAAAAAGACTGGGAGCCGCAAAACCATTGCAACATTTAAAACAAATCCGACACTGCATATATTGCAAAAAGCGCTCTGGTCATGAAGGGGGTTTAAGGGCCCAGTAAGCAAAGGGTTAATCAGGGCCACAGTGTATCGTCATAATCACAATCATAGCCTTAGGTCAGTGGTGGGCAACCTTTTTTTTCAGATGAGCCAAATCTCGCCAAAACCACGATTGAAATTTATTTTGAGAGCCACATTTTTAAAACTGAAAATACATCCCCCATATAGTAATTCATCCCCCATATAGTAATTCATCCCCCATAGTAATTCATCCCCCATATAGTAATTCATCCCCCATAGTAATTCATCCCCCATATAGTAATTCATCCCCCATAGTAATTCATCCCCCATAGTAATTTATCCCCCATATAGTAATTCATCCCCCATAGTAATTCATCCCCCATATAGTAATTCATCCCCGATAGTAATTCATCCCCGATAGTAATTCATCCCCATAGTGTAATTCATCCCCCATAGTGTAATTCATCCCCCATATAGTAATTCATCCCCCATAGTAATTCATCCCCCATATAGTAATTCATCCCCCATAGTAATTCATCCCCCATATAGTAATTCATCCCCCATAGTAATTCATCCCCCATATAGTAATTCATCCCCCATATAGTAATTAATCCCCCATATAGTAAATAATCCCCCATATAGTAATTAATCCCCCATAGTAATTCATCCCCCATAGTAATTCATCCCCCATATAGTAATTCACCCCCCCCTATAGTAATTCATCCCCCATATTAATTCATCCCCCATATTAAGTCCCCAAGTCCCCCCTGTGTCAATTCACTTACCTTTGCTCCGCGTGTTCCTCTCGCCGTGTTCCCGCGCCGTTCCGGTGTAGCATGAAAATCTGTCTCCTATGAGGATCTGTCCCCCTCGACGTATCTGCGCATGTGCCAGTTTCAGGCATTAGCAGCCGATCGGCGATCTCCGGCACATGCGCAGATACGTCGAGGGGGACAGATCCTCATAGGAGACAGATTTTCATGCTACACCGGTCTTCAGGGCGGACTGTGAGAGGAGCCTAGCGGGAGCCTAGCTCCGTGGGCCGGATTAAAAGGTCTGCCGGGCCGTAGTTTGCCCATTGCTGCCCTATTGCCTGTCACCTGGTGGGCAGTGTGCTTCGGAGCCGCAGCCAAGGTGAAAAAGAGCCGCATGCGGCTCTGGAGCCGCGGGTTGCCGACACCCGGCCTAGACCATCTTTATGTAGAGCAACAATTCTTTTTTTCAGATCCTTAGAGAGTTCTTTGCCATGAGGTGCCATGTTGAACTTCCAGGAAAATGGCTCATTGGGCCCAATTTGGACCTTGTCACTTAGGGGTGGACTCACTTTTGTTGCCAGCGGTTTAGACATTAATGGCGGTGTGTTGAGTTATTTTGAGGGGACAGCAAATTTCCATGTTATACAAGCTGTACACTGACTATGTCACATTGTAGCAAAGTGTCATTTCTTCAGTGTTGTCACATGAAAAGAGAGAATCAAATATTGACACAAATGTGAGGGGGAGGGGCTCACTTCTGGGAGATACATTGCAGGGGCAGACTGACAACTCATGGAGCCCCCGGGCAATAGGGGATCATGGGGCCCCTGTGTCCTTGCCCAAACTCAAAAAAGCCTATGAAAAAGGTACCAGGGGCATCTCATGGGTCCCCCTACTGACACCGGGCCCTCGGGCAGTGCCCGAGTTTCCAAATGGTCAGTCCGCCCCTGATATATTGTATACAGTCTGGGGGAGGGGTGGACTCACTTCTGGGAGATACTGTATATGCCAAGTGCTATTGCTACCTGCATAAATTATTATGTATCTGGACAGTACCGGGCCCCCAGTTCTGATGGGCCCCAGAGCAGTTTCATGGTCTGCTTATGCAGTTACACCATTGGCTATGAAACATTGGCATCATACTGCAGCGCTCCATAATAACATCGGCGCTGATTACTTTGTCCTCCTGTTTTCAGACGCACCATTGTGATTATATCCTTTAGGGACTTTTTAATTAAAAACCCAAATGAGCCTGTCTGCCTAGACTCGGTGTTTGAAGTCGAAGCTGATAGTGATGGGATATGCCCCTCAGGTACAGCGCAGATAACACCAGAGTTCCCACAATGCACTGTGTTCAGGCCTGCCGCTGTGACCGCATATCAGGCTGCAGTACTGTGGGATCACGGCTGCATGCACCTGACTGCCATTTGCACGTGGGCCGGCGGTGGGTGTGAAGTGGCAGAAGATTTCCGCTGTAACCGCATTTCATATCTCTCAGATTTCGTTATAATCGCTCCCACAGGGCAGTTTATAGTGAGGAGCCGATTGTGTTGTTTATGGATTATGCCATTAGCGTAGTAATATGTCTCTCCACTGTCTGTTTAATTTCACTCTAAGAATCTCCACTAAATGGATTAACTATTACTGGCGGTAGAGGAAGTGGGCAGAGATAAGCCGCTGAGAGCAGACAGTGTGTGCTGGTGGCTGGGGCCAATGTCAGTAGTTCAAGGGAGCAACTGTATGGCCAAAAGTATGTGAACCCCCTGATCCACAGTTTGCTCAGAGACTATAACTTGATCAGGGGTGGACTGACCATTTGGAAACTCGGGCACTGCCCGAGAGCCCAGGGTCAGTAGGGGGCCCCATGAGATGCCCCTGGTACCTTTTTCATAGGCTTTTTTGAGTTTGGGCAAGGGCCCATGATCCCCTATTGCCCGGGGGTCCCATGAGTTGTCAGTCCGCCCGTGAACTTGATTGACCTCAAGGAGGAAGAGGACCTTTGAAGACTTCCCCTTCCCCTACTACGTGTCTTTGTCCTTTCAATAAAGCTTCGGGCCTGTGAACTCTGTTTCCCCTCCCTCAGCCCTCTTTCCTACCCCCCATCACACCCGCTGCTTATTGAATTGTTTTTGTTCAATTGTTTAATGTTTTGCATGCTACGGTTTATGTTGAGGCGCCATGTGGGACGTGTGGTACAGGGGTCAAACACAGGCACATTGATATTTCGCCGCTAGGTACTCAGGTGGAACCTTAGGGGGCCACAAACAGTTTTGGGGTAAGGGCGTCATGCATGATGTGATGGTTCAGGGAACTTTTTGCTCCGCACATCACGTTGGGCATCATACCACTGAGTGAATGTATTTATTGTATGATTGGAACTGAATTGTTATGCGTTGTGTCGCAGTACAGGGTGGATTGTACCCCGATTAAGTATGTTGTTTTTTATAAACTTATATAAAAATAAAGTATATTATTAAAAAAAAAAATTTGAACCCCGTTTAAATGTCCGGCTCCAGTGAAGGGTCTTGATAATACTACATCATACAAAGACATTGGGGGAGATGACTTTCCAAGCCTCTTACCAGATTTCCAATCCACCTGTGCCAAATGGGTCCAATAAATTGTCATAATCACTAACTGTGGGGTTAATTTACTAAAACTGGAACAAAACCCGGTGCAGCTGTGTATGGGAGCCAATCAGCTTCTAACTTCAAATTGTTCAGTTAAGCTTTTACAATAACACCTGGAAGCTGATTGGTGTCTAGGCAGAGCTGCACCACAATTTGCAATCTCAAGTTTTAGTAGATAAACCCTCATTGCAGACAATTGTGCTTTGCTAACTGGTAACAGTTTGGTGAAGACCCTTTTCTGTCTCCCATGACTGTGCCCCTGTGTACAAAGCCAGCTCCATAAAGACATGGTTTGCACAGTTTGGTGTGGAGGAACTCGATTGTTCTGCACAGGTCCCTGACCTCAACATCACTGAACACCTTTGGAATGAATTGGAATGCTGATTGTGAGGTCTTCAAAGAAAGAATGGAAGCTATTATAGCTGCAAAAGGGGGTCAGCTCCATTATTAATGACCATGGTCTTGGAATGGTCAAGCTCATAGAGGTGTGATGGTCAGCAGAACACAACTAGCTCCATAAAGACATTGTGTGGCCAGTTTGGTGTGGAGGAACTCGAGTGTCCTGCACAGATCCCTGACCTCAACCTTACTGAACCCCTTTGAGATGAACTGTGATAGTGAGCCAGGTCTTCTCATCCAACATTAGTATCCAAGGAGTTTGTTAGAGACATGGGGGGGGGGGGTGAGATTCAAAGTCAACTTCATAAAGAAATGGTTTGACCACTTTTGTGCGGAGGAGCTTGAGTGTCTTGCACAGAGCCCTGACATCAACCCTGCTGACCTCAAACCCTTGGAGATGAACTGGAATTGTGAGCCAGGTCTTCTTACCCACCATCAGTACCTGAGCCTGAGGAGGCTGTAATAGACGTGGGGCGGGTGGGGGACTCCAAACCAACTTCATAAATATATGGTTTGACCAGTTTGATGTGGAGGAACTCAAGTTTCCAGAGCCTTGACCTCAACCCTACTGAACACCTTTGGGATGAATTGGAACACCAATGGTGAGCCAGGTCTTCTCACCCATCATCAGTACCTGACCTAACAAATGGGTACAAATTCCCACAGACACCCTCCAAAATCTTGTGGTAAGACATACCAGAGGAGTGGAGAATTTTATAGTCACAAAGTTAGGGCAATTCCATATTAATGGCCATGGGGGAACTCCATAACAATGGTCATGGTGTTTGGGATTTGAAGTCCAGTTTCATAAAGACATGGTTTGACCAGTTTGGTGTGGAGGAACTCGAGTGTCCTGCACAGACTTCTGACCTCAACCCCACTGAACACCTTTGGAATTAATTAGAACACAAATTGTGAGCCAGGTCTTCTCATCCAACATCAGAACCTGACCTCACAAATGGGACAAATTATAACAGACACTCCAAAATCTTGTGGAAACTCTTCCCAGAAAAGTGGAGGATGTTATAGCTACAAGGGAAGCCAACTTTATATTATTGGCCATGGGGGGAGGAGAAACTCTAAAATAATGCCCATAGTGGAACTCTATAATAACCATGGTTTTTGGAATGAGATATCTAGCTCCACAAAGACATGGTTTGTCCAGTTTGGTGTGGAGGAACTCAAGTGTCCTGCACAGACCCGTGACCTCACCCCCCCTGAACATTTTGGGATTAATTAGAACACAAATTGTGAGCCGGGTCTTCTCATCCAACATCAGAACCTGACCTCACGAATGGGACAAATTATAACAGACACTCCAAAATCTTGTGGAAACTCTTCCCAGAAAAGTGGAGGATGTTATTGCTACAAAGGAGGCCACCTTTATATTATTGGCCATGGGGGGAGGGGAAACTCTAAAATAATGTCCATAGTGGAACTCTATAATAACCAGAGTTTTTGGAATGAGATATCTAGCTCCACAAAGACATGGTTTGTCCAGTTTGGTGTGGAGGATCTCAAGTGTCCTGCACAGACCCGTGACCTCACCCCCACTGAACATCCTTGGGATTAATTAGAACACAAATTGTGAGTCGGGTCTTTTCATCCAACATCAGAACCTGACCTCACAAATGGGACAAATTATAACACACACTCCAAAATCTTGTGGAAACTCTTCCCAGAAAAGTGGAGGATATTATAGCTACAAAGGAGGCCACCTTTATATTATTGGCCATGGGGGGAGGAGAAACTCTAAACTAATGTCCATAGTGGAACTCTATAATAACCATGGTTTTTGGAATGAGATATTTAGCTCCACAAAGACATGGTTTGTCCAGTTTGGTGTGGAGGATCTCAAGTGTCCTGCACAGACCCGTGACCTCACCCCCACCGAACATCCTTGGGATTAATTAGAACACAAGTTATGAGCCGGGTCTTCTCATCCAACATAAGAACCTGACCTCACAAATGGGACAAATTATAACAGACACTCCAAAATCTTGTGGAAACTCTTCCCAGAAAAGTAGAGGATATTATAGCTACAAAGGAGGCCACCTTTATATTACTGGTCATGGGAGGAGGGGAGACTGTAAAATAATGTCCATAGTGAAACTCTATAATACCCAGAGTTTTTGGAATGATATACAGTGGGGATCGAAAGTTTGGGCACCCCAGCTAAAAATTTGTATTAATGTGCATAAAGAAGCCAAGGAAAGATGGAAAAATCTCCAAAAGGCATCAAATTACAGATTAGACATTCTTATAATATGTCAACAAAAGTTAGATTTTATTTCTATCATTTACACTTTCAAAATAACAGAAAACAAAAAAATGGCGTCTGCAAAAGTTTGGGCACCCTGCAGAGTTAATATCTTGTACTGCCCCCTTTGGCAAGTATCACAGCTTGTAAACGCTTTTTGTAGCCAGCCAAGAGTCTTCCAATTCTTGTTTGAGGTATCTTTGCCCATTCTTCCTTACAAAAGTCTTCCAGTTCTTTGAGATTTCTGGGCTGTCTGTCACGCACGGCTCTTTTAAGGTCTATCCATAGATTTTCAATTATGTTGACGTCAGGAGATTGTGAAGGCCATGGCAAAACCTTCAGTTTACGCCTCTTGATGTAATCCCCCGTGGATTTCGAGGTGTGTTTAGGATCATTATCCATTTGTAGAAGCCATCTTCTCTTTAACTTCAGCTTTTTCACAGATGGCATCAAGTTACCATCCAAAATTTGCTGAAATTTTATTGAATCCATTTTTCCTTCTACTCATGAGATGTTCCCTGTGCCACTGGCTGCAACACAACCCCAAAGCGTGATTGATCCAACCCCATGCTTAACAGTTGGACAGAGGTTCTTTTCATTAAATTCTGTGCCCCTTCTTCTCCAAACGTACCTTTGCTCATTCTGGCCAAAAAGTTCAATTTTACCCTCATCGGTCCACAGAACTTGTTTCCAAAATGCATCAGGCTTGTCTATATGTTCATTTGCAAAGTTCAAACGATGATTTTTGTGGTGAGGACGTAGAAGAGGTTTTCTTCTGATGACTCTTCCATGAAGACCATATTTGTACAAGTATCTCTTTATAGTGGAATAGTGTACCACAACCCCAGTGTCTGCCAGATCTTTCCAGAGGAATCGTGCAGTCAAACGTGGGTTTTGAATTGTTTTTCTCACAATCCTGCGAGCTGTTCTGTCTGATATTTTTCTTGGTCTTCCAGATCTTGCTTTAACTTCCACTGTTCCTGATGACTGCCATTTCTTAACTACATTCCGAACAGAGGATATTGACATCTGAAAACGCTTTGCTATCTTCTTATAGCCTTCTCCAGCTTTGTGAGCGTCAACTATTTTCAGTTTCAGTTTTCTAGACAACTGCTTAGAAGAACCCATGGTGCTGATTGTTGGGGTAAGGTCAGATGAGTCTGGGCATTTAAAACCTTTGAGATTGACATCACCTGGTCTTCCCAGACGATGATTGAGAACAATCCATGACACTGGCAGGTCTCAGCTTGGCAAAGGGGGCAGTGCATGCTATAAATTCTGCAGGGTGCCCAAACATTTGCAGACGCCATTGTTTTGTTTTCTGTTATTTTGAAAGTGTAAATGATGGAAATAAAATCTAACTTTTGTTGACATATTATAAGAATGTCTAATCTGTAATTTGATGCCTTTTGGAGATTTTTCCATCTTTTCTTGGCTTCTTTATGCACATTAATACAAATTTTTAGCTGGGGTGCCCAAACTTTCGATCCCCACTGTATGTAGCTCCATAAAGACATGGTTTGTCCAGTTTGGTGTGGAGGAACTCATGTCCTGCACAGACCCCTGACCTCACCCCCACTGAACATCCTTGGGATTAATTAGAACACAAATTGTGAGCTGGGTCTTCTCATCCAACATAAGAACCTGACCTCACAAATGGGACAAATTATAACAGACACTCCAAAATCTTGTGGAAACTCTTCCCAGAGAAGTGGGAAACTGTAAACTAATGTCCATAGTGGAACTCTATAATAACATGGTTTTTGGAATGAGATATTCAGCTCCACAAAGACATGGTTTGACCAGTTTGGTGAGGAGGAATCAGCCCACATGGGGGCCCCATGGGCAGAATCTATGTTCTCTCTACAGTACAGCCAGGATAAGTGACGGGATAAACAGTCTTTGGATCATGCCTGTAAAGCGAAGAGAATCAAGGGATGTATTATATTTAGTCGCTGTGTATCAGCGGTCCGGCTCTGACCATTCATCATCGTACACTTTATGTTCCTCAGTACGCCTATAAACAGATTTATTATGTAAATTAATGTTTCTGTGACCTCCAGGGATGCAGATGAAGCGGCTCCTATTTGCATTCACATGTGCAGCGATGTAGAAATGTCCTGCCATTTATGCTGATTTCTTTTTACTGTGTAACTGAAAACAAAGCTGGCAGATGAATTCAGAGAGCAAAATAATGGGAATGGGGAAAGAGAACCTGTCACCTGCACACAACCAGCTTCACCAGCGGAGCTCAGTAAATCCATTTATTGGTTGTCAATAATAAACCAGACTTCCCATCGTGGATGAAGTGAGGTTGTTGTATTTTCCTGATTTACTCTTTTTTTGTATGAAGGAATAACATCCGACCTGGAGAGAAAATAACTAACATTTGATTTTGCACTCATTCGCTTAGAACAAATGTTATGCAAGATCAAAGGATCAAAGTTTTTTTTTTTTTTCTATAAATGCCCCTCTTAGTGCCGCTGTCTTTCCAGTCACTGCCGACACTCCGATCCTGCCCCTCTGTGGTGCCATGCTGAGAGCCCCTATCTGTCAGATACAGGGGCGGACTGACCATTTAGAAACCCAGGCACTTTCCCGAGGGCCCGGGGTCAGTAGGGGAAACCATGAGATGCCCCTGGTACCTTTTTCATAGGCTTTTTTGAGTTTGGGCAAGGACACAGGGGCCCCATGATCCCCTATTGCCCAGGGGCCCCATGAGTTGTCAGTCCACCCCTGGTCAGATACTAAGCCTGAGCACCGGGATGTAAGAAATGGGGGAAGCCTGCCAAAGAGCACACTGGCACTGAAAACACGAGCAGAGAATGGGAGCGCAAGACGCACCTTTTACCAGAGGGTACCTAACCCACAGTGGGGAGGCTATTTTCTTTTCAAAATCACTTTACAAATTTTGGGGAAAAAATCCTGACATGTCACAACAGGATCATTACAAATCTGTCCTTGGCAGTGACTCTGCCTGAGATGATGTCATCAGTCTGCTGCGGGCAGGAGGAAGCATTTCCTCAGTCTCCTTTCCCCCAGTGATCAAACTGTACACTGTAACTTTGTAGAAGGAGGAGGAAGCATTTCCACAGTCTCCCCTCCCCCAGTGATCAGACTGTACATTGTAACTTTGTAGAAGGAGGAAGCATTTCCTCACTCTCCCCTCCCCCGGTGATCAGACTGTACATTGTAACTTTGTAGAAGGAGGAGGAAGTATTTCCTCAGTCTCCCCTCCCCCAGTGATCAGACTGTACATTGTAACTTTGTAGAAGGAGGAGGAGTCATTTCCTCAGTCTCCTCCCCCTTTGATCAGACTGTAAATTGTGACTTTGTAGAAGGCAGGAGGAAACATATGCTCAGTCTCCCCTCCCCCAGTGATCAGACTGTACATTGTAACTTTGTAGAAGGAGGAGGAGGCATTTCCTCAATCCCCCCTCCCCCAGTGATCAGACTGTACATTGTAACTTTGTAGAAGTAGGAGGAGGCATTTCCTCAGTCTCCCCTCTCCTGGTGATCAGAATGTACATTGTAACTTTGTAGAAGGAGGAGGAGGCATTTCCTCAATCCCCCCTCCCCCAGTGATCAGACTGTACATTGTAACTTTGTAGAAGGAGGAGGGGGCATTTCCGCAGTCTCCCTTCCCCCAGTGATCAGACTGTACATTGTAACTTTGTAGAAGGAGGAGGGGGCATTTCCTCAGTCTCCCCTCCCCCAGTGACTGCAACATTGTCTCTTTGTAACCAGTTGCAAGATAAGAGGCTGCAGCAGGGGCTGATCTGTGTCAGACATTTGTGAACACATCCAAAAATTGCACAGGCACCAAGATGTACATGATTGTGTCATCTCCGAGGCAACATCCAGCATTGACCATTCTTATCTATACATTTTCACAGTGAAAAGGCTACCTAAAGCTTGTGTAAAAAGTCAATTGGCTAGCACCGTCATTACTGAAGGAGAGGGCGAACGTCGGTCTGGTAAAGTTGATCGTTAAATCAAAAGTGTGTTGGCTCGCTGTGTATTGGATGTTTGTATAACCAGAAATCCAGTGCGGGTGTCATTGTGCACAGCGGGGAGGCAGCGGCAGCCATGCGGATCATACCTCCGGCTCTTCCTGAATAATAGATGATGGTTCCACCTCGGGACAAGTGAAAGGCGGTCAATGCGGAGGAGAACGGATCAGAGGAGGAGGAGGGCTGGTCGGCCATTGTGCTGGACCCCATCATCCCAGCATGATCCCCCCACCATGTGCTGGACCTCATCATCCCAGCATGTCCCCCCCCCCCACCATGTGCTGGGCCTCATCATCCCAGCATGATCTCCCCCCCCCCATGTGCTGGACCTCATCATCCCAGCATGATCCCCCCCCACCATGTGCTGGACCTCATCATCCCAGCATGATCCCCCCCCCCACCATGTGCTGGACCTCATCATCCCAGCATGATCCCCCCCCCCCCCACCATGTGCTGGACCTCATCATCCCAGCATGTTCTCCCCCCCCCCCCCCCCCATGTGCTGGACCTCATCATCCCAGCATGATCCCCCCCCCACCATGTGCTGGACCTCATCATCCCAGAATGATCCCCCCCCCACCATGTGCTGGACCTCATCATCCCAGCATGATCCCCCCCCCCACCATGTGCTGGACCTCATCATCCCAGAATGATCCCCCCCCACCATGTGCTGGACCTCAACATCCCAGCATGATTCCCCCCCCCCCCCCCACCATGTGCTGGACCTCATCATCCCAGCATGATCTCCCCCCCCCCCCCCATCATGTGCTGGACCTCATCATCCCAGCATGATCCCCCCCCCCCCCACCATGTGCTGGACCTCATCATCCCAGCCTGATCCCCCCCCCCCCACCATGTGCTGGACCTCATCATTCCAGCAAGTTCCCCCCCCCCCCCACCATGTGCTGGACCTCATCATCCCAGCATGATCCCTCCCCCCCCCCACCATGTGCTGGACCTCATCATCCCAGCATGATCCCCCCCCACCATGTGCTGGACCTAATCATCCCAGCATGATCCCCCCCCCCCCCCCGCCATGTGCTGGACCTCATCATCCCAGCATGATCCCCCCCCCCCCCATCATGTGCTGGACCTCATCATCCCAGCATGATCCCCCCCCCCCATCATGTGCTGGACCTCATCATCCCAGCATGATCACACCCCCCCCCCCCCCCACCATGTGCTGGACCTCATCATCCCAGCATGATTCCCCCCCACCATGTGCTGGACCTCATCATCCCAGCCTGATCCCCCCCACCATGTGCTGGACCTCATCATCCCAGCCTGATCCCCCCCACCATGTGCTGGACCTCATCATCCCAGCATGATCCCCCCCCCCCCCCCCCCATCATGTGCTGGACCTCATCATCCCAGCATGATCCCCCCCCCCCCCCCATCATGTGCTGGACCTCATCATCCCAGCCTGATCCCCCCCACCATGTGCTGGACCTCATCATCCCAGCCTGATCCCCCCCACCATGTGCTGGACCTCATCATCCCAGCATGATCCCCCCCCCCCATCATGTGCTGGACCTCATCATCCCAGCATGATCCCCCCCCCCCCCCCCATCATGTGCTGGACCTCATCATCCCAGCCTGATCCCCCCCACCATGTGCTGGACCTCATCATCCCAGCCTGATCCCCCCCACCATGTGCTGGACCTCATCATCCCAGCATGATCCCCCCCCCCCACTATGTGCTGGACCTCATCATCCCAGCATGATCCCCCCCACCATGTGCTGGACCTCATCATCCCAGAATGATCCCCCCCCACCATGTGCTGGACCTCATCATCCCAGAATGATCCCCCCCCCATGTGCTGGACCTCAACATCCCAGCATGATTCCCCCCCCCCCCCACCATGTGCTGGACCTCATCATCCCAGCATGATCTCCCCCCCCCCCCCCATCATGTGCTGGACCGCATCATCCCAGCATGATTCCCCCCCCCCCACCATGTGCTGGACCTCATCATCCCAGCCTGATCCCCCCCCCCACCATGTGCTGGACCTCATCATTCCAGCAAGTCCCCCCCCCCCCACCATGTGCTGGACCTCATCATCCCAGCATGATCCCTCCCCCCCCCCACCATGTGCTGGACCTCATCATCCCAGCATGATCCCCCCCCCACCATGTGCTGGACCTAATCATCCCAGCATGATCCCCCCCGCCATGTGGTGGACCTCATCATCCCAGCATGATCCCCCCCCCCCCATCATGTGCTGGACCTCATCATCCCAGCATGATCCCACCCCCCCACCCCACCATGTGCTGGACCTCATCATCCCAGCCTGATCCCCCCCACCATGTGCTGGACCTCATCATCCCAGCATGATTCCCCCCCACCATGTGCTGGACCTCATCATCCCAGCCTGATCCCCCCCACCATGTGCTGGACCTCATCATCCCAGCATGATCCCACCCCCCATGTGCTGGACCTCATCATCCCAGCATGATCCCCCCCGCTCCGACGCTGAATAATGACTGACTGGTGGTAGATGTTCTTTGTTGATCCTTTTAGGTCATTCAACACAAACAAACATTGTCACAGACGGCCTGAGAAACAATGGCGTACAATGGCATACAATGGCTTACAATGGCGCACAACAGCGTACAATGGCGTACAACGGCGTACAATGGCGTACAACGGCGTACAATGGCGTACAACGGCGTACAATGGCTTACAATGGCGTACAACGGCATACAACGGCGTACAATGGCATACAACGGCGTACAATGGCTTACAGTGGTGTACAACGGCGTACAATGGCGTACAATGGCTTACAATGGCGTACAATGGCTTACAATGGCGTACAACGGCGTACAATGGCATACAACGGCGTACAATGGCTTACAGTGGTTTACAATGGCGTACAATGGCTTACAATGGCGTACAATGGCTTACAATGGCGTACAACGGCACATCCAGAGAGGGCGAGGTTTCTCATCTGAAAAGAAGAAGCAAGTCATTGGTTTGCTTTCATCCTCATCTAGATAGCAACATATATACACCGATCAGCCATAACATTATGACCACCCACCTATTATTGTGTAGGTCCCCCTTTTGCCGGCCAAAACATCCCAAGGCACGGACCCCACTAGACCTCTGAAGGTACGCTGTGGAATCCGGCACCATCAGTAGCACATCCTTTAAGTCCTGTAGGTTGGGAGGCGGGGCCTTCATGGATGGGACTTGTTTTTCCAGCACATCCCACACATTCTTGATTGCATTGAGATCTGGAGAATTTGGAGGCCAAGTCAACATTTCAGCCCCTTTGGTATGTTACTCAAACCATTCTTGAACCATTTTTGCAGTGTGGCAGGGAGCATTAGGCTCCAGTTACACTAGGGTGTTTCAAACAGTGGTCGGAATCTGCCCACGATTTGAAAATGCGCTGTGATCCAGGGAATATCCGATTGCCTCTCGGGGGATCAGGAAGGAATTTGTTTCCCTGCAGGAGCAAATTGGATCGTGCTTTGCTGGGTTTTTGCCTTCCTCTGGATCAACTGTGGATGTAAGATTATAACTTTTTTTTTTTCTATGGTTGAACTGGATGGACTTTTGTCTATTTTCAGCCAGACTAACTATGTAAGTACAGTATATGTGAAAATAAGGATTTGATCCCCTATCATTCAACAGGATTTCTGGCTACCAGGTGTCTTTCATACAGGTAACAAGCTGAGATTAGAAGCAGTCTCTTAAAGGGAGTGCTGCTAATCTCATTGTGTTACCTGTATAAAAGACACCTGTCCACAGGAGCCATCAAACCATCAGATTCCAAACTCTCCACCATGGCAAAGACCAAAGAGCTGTCCAAGGATGTCAGGGACAAGATGGTAGACCTACACAAGGCTGGACTGGGCTACCAAACTATGGTCAAGCAGCTTGGTGAGAAGGTGACAACAGTTGGTGCAATCATTCACAAATGGAAGAAACACAAAACAAGTGTCAGTCTCCCTTGGTCTGGTGCACCGTGCAAGATCTCCCCTCGTGGAGTGTCAATGATCATGAGAACAGTGAGGAATCATCCCAGAACTACACGTGAGGATCTTGTCAATGATCTCCAGGCAGCTGGGACCACAGTCACCAAGAAAACAATTGGTAACACACTACGCCGACAAGGACTGAAATCCTGCAGTGCCCGCAAGGACCCTCTGCTCAAGAAAGCCCATGTCCAGGCCCGTCTGAAGTCTGCCACTGAACATCTGAATGATGCAGAGGAGGACTGGTGGGAAGTGTTGTGGTCAGAAGAGACCAAAATCCAGCTCTTTGGCATCAACTCAACTCACCGTGTTTGGAGGAGGAGGAATGCTGCCTATGACCCCAAGAACACCATTACAACTGTGAAACATGGTGGTGGAAACATTCTGCTTTGGGGGTGTTTTCCTGCTAAGGGGACAGGACAACTGCACCGCATCAAAGGGACGATGGATGGGGCAATGTACCATCAAATCTTGGGTGAGAACCTTCTTCCCTCAGCCAGGGCATTGAAAATGGGAGGTGGATGGGTGTTCCAGCATGACAATGACCCAAAACACACGGCCAAGGCAACAAAGGAGCGGCTCAAGAAGAAGCACATTAAGGTCCTGGAGTGGCCTAGCCAGTCTTCAGACCTTCATCCGATTGAAAATCTGTGGAGGGAGCTGAAAGTTCGAGTTGCCAAACGTCAGCCACCAAACCTTAATGACTTGGAGAGGATCTGCCAAGAGGAGTGGGCCAAAATCCCTCCTGAGATGTGTGCAAACCTGGGGGCCAACTCTGACCTCTGTGATTAACAACAAGGGATTTGCCACCAAGTACTAAATCATGTTTTGTGAAGGGGATCAAATACTTATTTCCCTCATGAACAAATCAGTGTAGAATTTGTTAGACATGCATTTCTTTTGAATTTTTTGTTGCTATTCTGTGTCTGTGTTACACCGAACATTTGATTTGTAGACCGATCATTTCTGTGTGAGGGGCGAACATTCAACATCAGCAGGGGAGCAAATACGCATTTCCTTCACTATATACAGTATGTGGTTTTTTTTGTTTTTTTTTGTAGATGAATATAAAATATTGTATATAAATATTAGGTAGACTTCCATTCTTTCATGTACCTTCATACGTGGATTTACTTCCTGCGAAAAGCCTGATGTTTACATAGCTCAGTAGCTGAAGCTTGTATGTAAATACATAAATGAATGAGGTTCACAGGTGTCTACAGGAAATTTTCCTGGGGGGGTCAAATATTCTTCTTTAAATAGTAAATTGAAGGAGCATCCAAACCAATTTTATTAATGGGCAGCAAGATGTACCCCATTGCGTTGCATTTGACTGACATAAAGCAGAGATAATGGAAATAAAATTCCAAATAACATTTTATTTTCTTGATTGTGGAATGCAAATGTCTTCACAGCCAGTGTGTCAGTTAGTGATATATACCGATAAACTGATAAAGTTCAAGCAAAGAGAAGATCATAATACGAGAGGAACGACTTGATTACCCTCCAGATATCAGATTCACAGATTAACATATCAATGTGAAATCACTTTTGCTCCTTTTTTAATGCTTGAGCGGTGATGAGCGCATTTGACACGCTTGTTTGAAGTTTCTGCCAACGCTGTCGCTCGTCATACCGAATAACCTCCCCCTGCGCCTCAGTAGGTCCCGAGGGGTGGCGTTGGTTTTTTTTTGTTTTTTGTTTTTTTTAGAGCCAAATACCGCTGATTGGGATTGGATTGGTATCCCCAAATCTTCATGTAGGTAGGTCAGCGCTCCACACCATAAGAGTTTTCAGTTCTCTGAATTTTTCACGAAAATTGCATTGACGTCTATTGCAAAGCAGACAAATCGGACCTACACTCCCCAGATCCACTTTACCTTCCTGCACTCCACCCCCCACCCCCCCCCCTCACACACGCACACGCGCACCTCCTCCACAATATAAAACACTGATATATTTCTTTTTGATTACCTTTTTTTGTCTGGCACGACCCCCTAGAACATGGGTGCCAAACTGGCAGCCCTCCAGCTCTTGCCAAACTACAAGTCCCATGAGGCATTGCAAGATTGACAGTTACAAGCATAGGCAGAGGCATGATGGGACTTGTAGTTTCACATGTGTGTAGAGTTATTCCCCCTGAGGTCATCACAGAGGACAAGGGGGCGCTCTTTATGTCTGGAGGAACACACATTTAATCTCCAAACACGGAAAGGTTTCTTCACAGTGAGAGCTGTGAGAATGTGGAATAGACTCCCCCAAGAGTTGGTTGTGGCCAGCTCAGTGGATTGCTGCAGGAAAGTCCTGGATTCTTTCTTGGATACACAGAATATAACTGGATATAACATTTATAGGTGACATTGATCCAGGGAATATCCGATTGCCTCTCGGGGGAACAGGAAAAAAAAAAAAATTTCCCTGCAGGAGCAAATTGGATCATGCTTTGCTGTTTTTTTTTTCTTGCCTTTTTTTGCCTTCCTCTGGATCAACTGTGGGTGTAGGATTATAACTTTTTTTTTTTTTTTTTTTTTAATAGTTGAACTGGATGGACTTTTGTCTTTTTTCAGCCAGACTAGCTATGTAATATCAGCTGGAGGACCGCCGGTTTGACACCCCTGCCCTAGAAACATAGAAACATAGAAAAGTGACAGCAGAAAAAGACTGAGTGGTCCATCGAGTCTGCTCGTTTTTTTTTTGTTTTGGTTTTTTTAATGTTTTTATTTTGTTAACTTTTTAGTATAGATCTATGCTTGTCCCACGCATGTTTGAAGCCATTTACTGTTGACTGGCTCACTACCTCTGCTGGAAGTTTATTCCCAGTATCAACTACTCTTCCCGTAAAATAGTACTTTCTGAGATTAGTTTTGAACTTTCCTCCAGTTAGTCGGAGGTCCTGTCCTCGTGTTCTTGATTTTGGTTTCATGTTGTAAATCCCGCCCTCCGGAACCTTATTCACCCCCTGCTGCCATACCCGCCTAGGCGAAAATGAGGTGTGCCTCTTGTCACATATCTCAGGAGGCTACAGGAGCAGGAACACACCGCTGCCATTGGACGGACCTGTTGGCACGTCATCGGGGGCAGGCTACAGAATCCGTAAGAGACAGCTGGGTCCTGATGACGTCAGAAAAGAAGATAATGACACGGGGTGGGGGGAGCATAGTAGCGGATTGCTATTTTTTAAAATATTTTTCATATATTTTGTAATAATAACACATTTCAACATGCAGTATATATATATATAAACTGGTATGTATACTGCATGTTGAAATGTGTTTTTATTACAAAATATCTGAAAAATATTTTTAAAAATACATTTCAAATATACTGTATGTCTTTAAAAATACAAATCTACATTTTTGGAATGCATTTACAAATATATGTAAAAATATATGTTAAAATTACTTTTTTATATGTTAAAAAAAAATCTGAAGAATATATTTAAAAATATATATTTTTGCATTCCACACAGTATATTTGGAAATGTATTTTTAAAAATATTTTTCATATATTTTGTAATAATAATGCATTTCAACATACAGTGTATATATATACCGTATTTTTCGCTCCATAAGATGCACCTAGGTTTTAGAGGCAGAAAACAAGAAAAAAAATATTCTGAACCAATGGACTGTGGACATAGTACAGGAGATGACCAGAGATTGCAGACAGTACAGGAGATGACCAGAGACTGCGGACACAGTACAGGGGATGACCAGAGACTGCAGACAGTACAGGAGATGACCAGAGATTGCAGACAGTACAGGAGATGACCAGAGACTGCGGACACAGTACAGGGGATGACCAGAGACTGCGGACACAGTACAGGAGATGACCAGAGACTGCGGACATAGTACAGGAGATGACCAGAGACTGCAGACATAGTACAGGAGATGACCAGAGACTGCGGACACAGTACAGGGGATGACCAGAGACTGCGGACATAGTACAGGAGATGACCAGAGACTGCGGACACAGTACAGGAGATGACCAGAGACTGCGGACATAGTACAGGAGATGACCAGAGACTGCGGACATAGTACAGGAGATGACCAGAGACTGCGAACATAGTACAGGAGATGACCAGAGACTGCGAACACAGTACAGGAGATGACCAGAGACTGCGGACATAGTACAGGAGATGACCAGAGACTGCGGACATAGTACAGGAGATGACCAGAGACTGCCGACATAGTACAGGAGATGACCAGAGACTGCGGACACAGTACAGGAGATGACCAGAGACTGCAGACACAGTACAGGAGATGTCCAGAGACTGCGGACATTCTACAGGAGATGACCAGAGACTGCGGACACAGTACAGGGGATGACCAGAGACTGTGGACACAGTACAGGGGATGACCAGAGACTGCAGACACAGTACAGGAGGGGACCAGAGACTGTGGACACAGTACAGGGGATGACCAGAGACTGCAGACACAGTACAGGAGATGACCAGAGACTGCGGACATAGTACAGGAGATGACCAGAGACTGCGGACACAGTACAGGAGATGACCAGAGACTGCTGACATAGTACAGGAGATGACCAGAGACTACGGACATAGTACAGGGGAAGACCAGAGACTGCAGACACAGTACAGGGATGACCGGAGACTGCAGACATAGTACTGGAGATGACCAGAGACTGCGGACAAAGTACAGGGGAAGACCAGAGACTGCCGACATAGTACAGGAGATGACCAGAGACTGCAGACATAGTACAGGAGATGACCAGAGACTGCCGACATAGTACAGGAGATGACCAGAGACTGCAGACACAGTACAGGAGATGACCAGAGACTGCAGACATAGTACAGGAGATGACCAGAGACTGCAGACATAGTACAGGAGATCACCAGAGACTGCAGACATAGTACTGGAGATGACCAGAGACTGCAGACACAGTACAGGGGAAGACCAGAGACTGCAGACACAGTACAGGGATGACCAGAGACTGCAGACACAGTACAGGAGATGACCAGAGACTGCGGACATAGTACAGGAGATGACCAGAGACTGCAGACAAAGTACAGGGGAAGACCAGAGACTGCGGACATAGTACATGAGATGACCAGAGACTGCAGACATAGTACAGGAGACGACCAGAGACTGCGGACAAAGTACAGGGGAAGACCAGAGACTGCAGACACAGTACAGGAGATGACCAGAGACTGCAGACATAGTACAGGAAATGACCAGAGACTGCAGACACAGTACAGGAGATGACCAGAGACTGCAGACACAGTACAGGGATGACCAGAGACTACAGACAGTACAGGAGATGACCAGAGACTGCAGACATAGTACAGGAAATGACCAGAGACTGCAGACAGTACAGGAGATGACCAGAGACTGCGGACACAGTACAGGAGATGACCAGAGACTGCAGACACAGTACAGGAGATGACCAGAGACTGCGGACACAGTACAGGAGATGACCAGAGACTGCGGACACAGTACAGGAGATGACCAGAGACTGCGGACATAGTACAGGAGATGACCAGAGACTGCGGACATAGTACAGGAGATGACCAGAGACTGCAGACACAGTACAGGGATGACCAGAGACTGCAGACAGTACAGGAGATGACCAGAGACTGCGGACAGTACAGGAGATGACTAAGAAACTGCTGACCTTTGGGGAGGGAGGGGGGTCGGGTATCCAAATTTGACAGGTACCCGCTCCCACTTCCGCAGAGTTGTCCTCCCTTTTGACAGCCGGGTGCCCAGTGCGCGAGAAGCGCTGCGCTTTGTGATTGGTCCGGCGTCTTCTGGGACCTATCATGAATCAATGAATTCGTAAATGCATCCGTTCCAGAGGTCAGAAAAAAGTCAAAAAAAGTTTTGTCTGTTCAAAACTCTTTATAAAGTGCACTTTAAAGGCATAAATACTGTACAGGGACATGATTAAAAAAAAATCGTAAATGCATTAAAAACCAATTAATCCGTTCGTATTGCGAACAAAATTCGTAAACCGAAACGCGGTTTCCCATAGGAATGCATTGAAAACCAATTAATCCGTTCCGGACGTCAGAAAAAAAGTAAAAAAGAAAGTCTTTTATCTGTTTAGAACTCTTTATAAAGTGCACTTTAAAGGCCTAAATACTGTACAGGGACGTGATTAAAAATGAATTCGTAAATGCATTGAAAACCAATTCATCCGTTCATATTGTGAACAAAATTCATAAACCGAGCCATTATTTTTAATGGATTTTCAATCGTAAACCAAAAATTATGCGTTTGTAAACCGAGCTACCGACCTGTACTTTGTTAGGTTTTCATGCGTCCTGTCCCCTTAGCAGGAAAACACCCCAAAGCAGAATGTTTCCACCACCATGTTTCACAGTTGGGATGGTGTTTTTGGGGTCATAGGCAACATTCCTCCTCCTCCAAACACGGCGAGTTGAGTTGATGCCAAAGAGCTGGATTTTGGTCTCATCTGACCACAACACTTCCCACCAGTCCTCCTCTGCATCATTCAGATGTTCAGTGGCATTTTGATTCTCTACATTTTTCTATACGAACTCTGCTCATCCCTACAGCGCAGTTGGAGATTTGCACAACGGCAACAGCTGGCCATAAACGAGTCGATAACCGAATGTTCTCTCGATCGTAAAACAAAAAAGGTGCATACTTGTACCATCAAAGAAACCCCCCAAAAAACTGCATTTTGGATTAGGCTCTTTCAATTGTAGCACCTTGTGTTGCAGCTGGCGAACGAATGATCCGAAAAACAAGCGATCTGACGATCGACAAGGATTTTTGTTCGCTTTTTGACTCATCTATGGCCGGCTTTACAATGACTTCCTGGTCTGATGGTGGATTCCATATTATTGCTGGGGCTTGTCAATGGGTGATGGGCCTGCATGAGCATTGGATATCGGGGTTATACTTTTCATTCGGGGTTTGGACCCACTTTGGGTGAAGATGTTAGACCTGTGCAGAAGGAAAAAATATGTTTCGTGTCATTTTGTTTGAATTATTTAAATACATTTAATTTGTTCGATTCATTTTCGGAATTCATGTAATTTCATTTATTCAAATTTGAGTTTTCCCAATTCGGCCTAATTTGGAAAATTCAACATTTCAATAGTTATACCCCTTCTATTTTATTCTATTCTATGTTTTTATTTTCTATCCTATGCTAATCTATTCTATTGGAATTCAAATTTATTCTATTCAAATTTCGGAAGACAGTTATATTCTTATTATTTTATTTGATTCTATTCTTCTGTTTTTGCTAGTCTATTCTTTTCTATTCTATTCTAATTTACTCTATTCTTTTCTATTCTATTCCTTTATTTTCTATTCTATTTTATTCAGTTCTTTTATTTTCTATTCTGTTCTGTTTTACTCTATTCTATTATTTTCTATTCTATTGCTTTATTTTCTGTTCTATGCTTTTATTTCCTATTCTATTCCGGTTTACTTTATTCTTTTCTGTTCTAGTCTATTCTGTTCTATTCTATTTTCTATTCTATTCTTTTATTTTATATTCTATGTTTTTCTGTGCTATTCTATTCTTTACTATTCTATTCCTTTATTTTCTATTCTATTTTATTCTTTTCTTTTATTTTATATTCTATTCTGTTCTGTTTTTCTCTATTCTATTATTTTCTATTCTATTACTTTATTTTTTGTTCTGTGCTTTGATTTCCTATTCTATTCTATTTTACTTTATTCTTTTCTGTTCTAGTCTATTGTGTTCTATTCTATTATTTTATATTCTTTTATTTTATATTCTGTTGCATTCTGTACTATTTTATTCTTTTCTATTCTATTCCTTTATTTTATATTCTATTTTATTCTGTTCTTTTATTTTCTATTGTGTTCTGTTTTACTCTATTGTATAATTTTCTATTCTATTGCTTTATTTTCTGTTCTAAGCTTTATATTTCCTATTCTATTCCGGTTTACTTTATTCTTTTCTGTTCTAGTCTATTCTGTTCTATTCTATTTTCTATTCTATTCTTTTATTTTATATTCTATGTTTTCTATTCTATTCTATTCTTTACTATTCTATTCTTTTATTTTCTATTCTATTCTGTTCTGTTTTACTCTATTCTATTATTTTATATTCTATTCCTTTACTTTCTAATCTATGCTTTTATTTCCTATTCTATTCTGTTTTACTTTATTATTTTCTGTTCTAGTCTATTCTGTTCCATTCTATTATTTTCTATTCTACTTTTTTATTTTATATTCTCTTTTATTCTGTTCTATTCTATTATTTTCTATTTTATTCCTTTATTTTCTGTTCTATGCTTTTATTTCCTATTCTATTCTGTTTTACTTTATGCTTTTCTGTTCTAGTCTATTCTGTTCTATTCTGTTATTTTCTTTTATTTTATAATCTATTGTATTCTATTCTATTCTTTTCTATTCTATTCCTTTATTTTCAATTCTGTTCTTGTTGTTACTATTGTCATCCGGAAATTCGGATACATCTGAATCTCCAAATAACGAAAAAAATCGTCCGATTTTGGATTCAGAACAAAACGAACCGCACGTGTCTAGAAGTTGTCTGTTTCAGAGAAAAGTTACCATTTACCAGGCAGAGAGCAGATAAATTCTGAGCTCATTAGCTCAGCAGATAATCGGCTCACGTCTTCAGCTAATTATCACCGTGCAGATTAAAGTGGGCCATGTCACTGAGAAAAACCTCTTTGGAGATAAATTTATCTCAGCAGCCACATTTCCTTATCAAGCATGAGAATATATCAGGGAAGACGTTCTGTTACTCTGCAAACCTACTAAAATCATTCCACTGTATATCCGAAAACATCGAAGATTTCTGCAGAAACATTTACGTTCGATAACGAAATAATGAACGTGTAGCAGGGAAAACGGTGGCCTGTCGTTATCAAGTGGTGCATTTAGTTTACTGATAAGAAACAGCGGGGGGGGGGGCTACAGATTACTACGCCGCGCTGCTCCCGAAAATGGAGAAATAGTCCCCAGTCTGCCACGCCCCCCCCCCCCATATATATATTCTTCAGATTTATTTTAACATATAAAAAAGTCATTTTAACATATACATTTTACATATATTTGTAAATGCATTCCAAAAATGTAGATTTGTATTTTTAAAGACTTACAGTATTTTTGAAATGTATTTTTAAAAATATTTTTTTATATAGTTTGTAATAAAAATGCATTTCATATATATATATATTGAAATATATTTTTAAATATATTGAATATGTCCAAAATTGTAGCATTTCAAATATATGTCAATATATTTGGGTACTTTGTCTTCTCAAATATATTAACATATATTTGAAATGCTACAATTTTGGCCATATTCAATATATTTCAATAAATATTTATATATATATATATATATATATATATATATATATACACTGCATGTTGAAATGCGTTTTTATTGCAAAATATATGAAAAATATTTTTTAAAAATACATTTCAAATATACTGCATGTCTTTAAAAATACAAATCTACATTTTTGGAATGCAAAAATATATTTTCTTGAAATATATTCTTCAGATTTTTTTTTAACATATAAAAAAGTCATTTTAACATCTATTTTTACATATAATTGCAAATGCGTTCCAAAAATGTAGATTTGTATTTTTAAAGACATACCGTATATTTGAAATGTATTTTTAAAAATATTTTTCATATATTTTGTAATAAAAACGCATTTCAGCACGCAGTATTATTATTATTATTATACAGGATTTATATAGTGCCAACAGTTTGTTCAGAGCTGTACAATATAACGAGAGATAATACAGCAACAATACAGTTCAATACAAGAGGGTTAGGAGGGCCCTGATCCTGGGAGATTACAATCTAAGAGGGAGGGGCTAGTGGTACAAAAGGTAGTAACTGTGGGGGATGGACTGGTAGGAGGAATAGAAGATTCGGTTAGTAGCTGAGGGCAGGATAGGCTTCCCTGAAGAGAGAGGTTTTTAGAGATCGCCTAAAAGTGAGCAGAGTAGGCGATCGTCTGATAAATTGGGGTAGAGAGTTCCAGAGGATGGGGGAAGCTCTGGAGAAGTCCTGGAGATGATCATGGGAGGAGGAGACAAGGGAGGTCAAGCGAGGAGCGGAGAGGAAGTTTTGGGTGATATTTGGAGACAACATTGGTGATGTAATTTGGGGCAGAATTATAAATATATATATATATATTTATATATATGTTTTTATATATATATATATTTTATATATATATTTTGAAATATATTGAATACGGCCAAAATTTTAGCATTTCAAATATATGTCAATATATTTGGGAAGAATATTTTAAAAATATATTTCAAATATATTTTTTTTCCATGTGGGTCGCTTCCTGCTGAGCAATTAAGGCAAGGAAAGTTTTAATCTTTTAACTACCCTATGCTCTTGCAGAATTAGGAACCCCTATCTGCTGCTGACCCCCATCCCCGATCTCGGATTTCCAGGACACTGGCCAAGACCACCGCCCTGATCTCAGATTTCAGGGACGCTGGCTGAGACTGAGGCATGACGAGACATTTTTAAAAAATGTGTGACTGTCCCGGGCAATCTGGGAAAATCAGCAACTATGCCCAGGGATGAATCGGAACACTGATTTTGATCCAGGTCTTTTTTTTTGGTGCCCAATGTGAGGCCCAACATGTGAGCCAGGTCTTTTTTTGCTGCCCAATGTGAGGCCCAACATGTGAGCCAGGTCTTTTTTTGCTGCCCAATGTGTGGCCTAACATATCAGCCAGGTTTTTTTTTTTAGTGCCCAATGTGAGGCCCAACATGTGAGCCAGGTCTTTTTTTGGTGCACAATGTGAGGCCTAACATGTCAGCCAGGTCTTTTTTTGGTTCCCAATGTGAGACCCAACATGTGAGCCAGGTATTTTTTTGGTGCCCAATGTGAGGTCCAACATGTGAGCCAGGTCTTTTTTTGCTGCCCAATGTGAGGCCCAACATGTGAGCCAGGTCTTTTTTTTGGTGCCCAATGTGTGGCCTAACATGTCAGCCAGGTCTTTTTTTGGTGCCCAATGTGAGGTCCAACATGTGAGCCAGGTCTTTTTTTGGTGCACAATGTGAGGCCCAACATGTGAGCCAGGTCTTTTTTTGGTGCCCAATGTAAGACCCAACATGTGAACCAGGACTTTTTTTGGTGCCCAATGTGAGACCCAACACATGAGCCAGGTCTTCTCATCCAACATCAGTACCTCATTTCTCAAATGGGCAACAAATGGAAAGCCTTCCAAGAAGAGTGGACGATGTTAAAGCCACACAACAGGGGACAACTCTATATTAATGACAATGGGGGCAGGGGGAAACTCCATGTTAATGAGTGTGATTTTGGCATGGAATGTCTAACCAGCTCCTATGGGTCTGATGGTCAGGTGTCCACAACCATTTGGCCATATAGTGTATCTTTTTGTATTTCTGTAAGTTTTTCAAAAAAGTCTGTGACACTCCAGACAAAACAGGGTTGGGGTCTTTCAGGCTCAGGCATTGGTCCTCCTGGCTGCTGTGAAGATGTACTGTATGTTAGCAATGTTGTTTGGCTTTGCGTTGCATACTTTGTAATGGTTTAAAGGTAGAGACAAACTTTTTAGAAGACATAATGATGTTTTGTAATTTATCTGTGATGCAGAAGTTGAGTCCAATTGATTTATATTATTACTGATAGTGTTTTCTTTCTGTTTTTGGAAGGGTGCCTCGACTGAGCGGATTACCTTAGCCATGTCCCCACTGTGGCCTCCACACAGAGTGCTCAGCCCCACTACTAGCATGTGAGTACTCTCAGCAAAGCAGCCTGCTCCCCATGCTATGGACACTCCGCATCATCACGGCTGTATTCCCGGGCCCCTCTGTCTCCTCCAACATCCGTGTGCAAACTTCCCATGCCCATCTGCTATGACATACATCCCTGCCGATGATCTGCATGAACATTCCAGAACCACCCTGAGCCCCTACAGCTACCCACTGAGCACAAATCATGGCTTAGAGGAGCCCTCGCTGAGCAGCATGCATCCGTTAAAGAGTGTAGGGTGCCATTTTGTCGGCGGGGATTGCCACCCTCTCCGGGCATGGCAAGTAGGCACCACAGCACCTGGTGCTATGGCTGAACCCAGGCTGTATCGGAGCTTGGAAAACCTACACTGGGCAGAGTCAAGCATGTTTGCACACTACAGAAACTTGGATAGTGAATTTATTCTGCATTGTAGAAGCACTCGGCACCTGTCGGAAGGGTCAGAGGAGAAAATGCCTGTCCAGGGTGTGACGGACAAGGTAGCCTTTCACCGGGACCTGCCGATGCCCCCACTTGCCAAAATCCATCATTGGCTTTTCCCTACTGTTGACGACAAGGTCTCCTACAGTGATGCCAAACGGGAACTGAAAGAAAAGCTAAGAACTCACAGTTCCAAGACCACGGAACCCACTAGGCCTATCCGCCCACAGACTCTGATAGCCGACTGCGTGGCGAGAACCCCGGCGGATAGGCCATGCCACCACTGTAAGCGTATGTTGGCCTGCAGTATGTCTTCTGCACTTTCAAATAGCACAAATGCAGTGGTCAGGCATTGCACAAGCTTTTTAGCTCACAGGACTACTCCAGAGCACATAAAGCAGGAGGCCTGGAGACGGCTACAGCTACGAAGGCAAAACAGCTCGCCAAACCTGACTCTGTACCAAGGAGAGGCTGATGGTGGTGGTTTGGTCAAGTCAAAGACTGCCGAGTCCTTCAATGAACAGACACTGTGTCCTGGAAGAGGTTGGGAAACAGACTCTGCCAAAAAGCCAGGCGCGAAAGGCAAATTGTACATCCCAACATTTGAAGAGTTTAAGAGAATGCGCAACAAGGAGAAAAACTCTACGACAAAGGAGGACGAGGGTTCGGAAACGACTGAATCTTTGGCCAAAAATCAGCCAGAGCAAGACTACAAAGATAGAAACCCTCACTGGAAAGTTAATACAGACATCTCCAGCCACAGGCCAGACCTAGAGATGACGGCTGTGGAGGACAGATCTACATCCCTGACCATTGAAAGCAGCGAGACATCGGACTCACGACCCAGGACGTCATTGAGTGATGGTGATGCTGACTGCTCAACTCCACACCTTGTAGAGCATAGCCCATTAGACAGCAGAGCTTGCCCTTCATATCGGCCTGCATCCACCGCTCCCATTTGTTCCAGTCCTCTTCCGAGTTTCCCATTACAGGCTCTAACCATGCATAGTGAGAAAGACCAGCTTGTAGTGTGTGAGCCCCATGATGATGCACGTAGATCGGGTGGATTCCTTGGTGTGGCCGAGCACAGTCATGCTTCTGAAGCCCACTCTTCTTGCTGTCCATCTTTGCTTTTAGAAGCAACTGACTTGTCCGGCTACAGTGCCAAGCTGCAGAAGATGAAGGATGGCCTCATAGGGTCCGCCCTGGACCTCATCAAGAAGAGGTAATACGCTCAATGGGTTCATAAGTGGAATGTATTGTCTTTTGTATATTTATACATACAATTACTATAATTTATATATATATATATGCACTCACCAGCCACTTTATTGGGTACACCTTGCTAGTACCGGGTTGGACCCCCTTTTGCCTTCAGAACTGCCTTCATTCTTTTTGGTATAGATCCAACAAATCTCTTCCTCATAGATTTTGGTCCATATTGACATGATAGCATTTGTCGACTGCACATCCATTATGTAAATCTCCCGTTCCACCTCATCCCAAAGGTGCTCTGTTGGATGGAGATCTGGTGACTGTGGAGGCCTTTGGAGTGCAGGGACCTCATTGTCATGTTTAACCACTTCCCGTCCGGCCGCTGTTTATAAACGGCAGGATGGTGGCAGTCCAAGGGCGGGTTGCCGTTCATAAACGACACCCACATTTTCAAAATGTGCATGCTCCCTGGGAGCGCCCAGCACCGCGATCCTCCAGACACAGTGGAACACCAATCGTCGTACGGGACCTCTGTGCGAGGTCCCGATCATGTGATCACTGATTGGCCAATCAGTGATCACATGCAGAGTAGTAAGCAAGATGTCACTTCTGACATTGCTTACTACGTGTGAAATCTGTGAATGATCACAGAGGTCACATGGTACAGGGCTATTCACAACAGCCTTGTACCATGTGACAAGCTGTGACCAATCACAGCTCACACAGTAGTTCTCAGTGGCTGTGAGAATGCAGCCAGAGAGAAGGAGAAATGATTGCTTTTACATCCTTTATGGGTGTAAAAAATCAGTGTTAAAAAAAAAAAAAATCTTTATCACCCCCCACAAGTAGTACAGTGTCACCATGGTGACACTACTGCTAGGGTGACAGTATGCAAAAAAAAAAACAAGAATGCAGCCAGAGAGGAGAAATGATCACTTTTACATCCCTTATGAGTGAAAAAGCAATCAGTGTAAAAAAAAAAAATCTTTATCACCCCCCACAAGTAGTAGAGTGTCACCATGGTGACACTGCACTGCTAGGGTGATGGTATGTTAAAAAAAAAACATAAATAATAATATAAAAAAAAATAAAAATGTAAAAGAAATTTTTTTAAATTATAATTTTTGGTTATAAACTAATCTGGGTTATTTTTTTTTACTAAAAAGATAACGGAATAAATTTTGGCCAAGATTTATGATGAAATATTATTTACTTGCAACATTTTATAAGAAAAACACTTTTTTTTCAAAATTTTTGAACTTTTTCATTTATATAGCAAAAAAAATTAAAATCCCAGCGGTGAATAAATACCACCAAAATAAAGTTTTATCTGTCTCAAAAAAAATGCAAAAAAATTTATATGGGTACAGTGTTGCATGATCACGCAATTGTCATTCAAAGTGTGACAGCGCTGAAAATTGGCCTGGACAGGGAGGGGGTGAAAGTGTCTGGACTTGAAGTGGTTAAGAAACCATTTTGAGATGATTTGATCTTTGTGACACGATGCATTATCCTGCTGGAAGCAGCCATCAGAAGATGGGTACACAGGCACCCGGTGTGGTCGTCTGCTGCTGTAGCCCATCTGCTTCAAAGTTGGACGTGCTGCGCGTTCAGAGATGGTATTCTCCATTCCTTGGTTGTAACGAGTGCTTATTTGAGTTCCTGTTGTCTTTCTATCATCTCTAACCAGTCTGCCCATTCTCCTCTGACCTCTGATATCAACAAGACATTTTCCTCCACACAACTGCCACTCACTGGATATTTTCTCTTTTTCGGACCATTCTCTGTACACCCTAGAGATGGCTGTTCTGGAAAATCCCAGTAGATCAGCAGTTTTTGAAGTACTCAAACCATCTGGCACCAACAACCGTGCCATGTTCAAAGTCACTTAAATCCCCTTTCTTCCCCATTCTGATGCTCGGTTTGAACTTCAGCAAGTCGTCTTCACCACGTCTAGATGCCTAAATGCATTGAGTTGCTGCCGTGTGATTGGCTGATTAGCAATTTGTGTTACTAAGTGATTGAACAGGTGTACCTAACAAAGTAACCAATGAGTGTGTATATATATATATATATATATATCAGAGGCGGACTGACCATTTGGAAACTCGGGCACTGCCTGAGGGCCCAGGGTCAGTAGGGGGCCCCATGAGATGCCCCTGGTACCTTTTTCATAGGCTTTTTTGAGTTTGGGCAAGGACACAGGGGCCCCATGATCCCCTATTGCCCGGGGGCCCCATGAGTTGTCAGTCCGCCCCTTATATATATATATATATATATATATATATATACGGTATATATAAATATATAAATATACAATTTTTAAAGCTAAACTCCAGGAAGGTATAAAACCCGCAGATAAACAGCTGTAGATTCATATTCACATCAATAAAGTATTTTTTTTTTCCTTTTGGATAGAGTAAGGGAAGGTTAAAACCCCTTTCAGATTCTTCTTTTCATCTTTGTCCCATTGCGGAGATTTCCCATCACTTCCTGTCCAATATCCAAAACAGGAAGTGAAAGGAAATTCTTCCAAAGTGAGGGAATCTCTGGTTGTCCCCAGGACTAGATACCCCATTGGAAGATTTCCCCTCTATTCCTGTTCTGGTGAAAACCCAAAAGTTGGGATTTTGTTTGGCTTTTATTCACCAGGACAGATCAGGAGGGTAAATCTCCCTAATGGGGGCACAGACAGCAATTAAAACCTGACAGAGGTTCTAATCCCTCTCCACTTTATCCAAAACTTAAAAAGCCTGTATACTTTAAGGGCTCAGTCACATGCAATGCACGTGGTTGCAGTGGTGCAAGCTTTATAGGGTGCCCATTATAAGGGGTTCCAACCATCCCTGTGCTGAGTTCCTGGGTCTGTACACCCGCTATGCCCATTATAAGGGGTTCCCACCATCCCTGTGCTGAGTTCCCAGGTCTTTACACCCGCTGTGCCCATTATGAGGGGTTCCCACCATCCCTGTGCTGAGTTCCCAGGTCTGTACACCCGCTGTGCCCATTATGAGGGGTTCCCACCATCCCTGAGCCTAGTTCCCGGGTCTGTACCCCCGCTGTGCCCATTATGAGGGGTTCCCACCATCTCTGTTCTGAGTTCCCAGGTCTGTACACCCGCTGTGCCCACTATGAGGGGTTCCCACCATCTCTGTTCTGAGTTCCCAGGTTTGTACACCCGCTGTGCCAATTATAAGGGGTTCCCACCATCCCTGTGCCGAGTTCCCGGGTCTGTACACCCGCTGTGCCCATTATGAGGGGTTCCCGCCATCCCTGTGCTGAGTTCCCGGGTCTGTACACCTGCTGTGCCCATTATGAGGGGTTCCCACCATCCCTGTGCTGACTTCCCGGGTCTGTACACCCGCTGTGCCCATTATGAGGGGTTCCCACCATCCCTGTGCAGGTATAGATGTTATATTTTGGAGCTGCAGGCAGTGATAATTGCTGGTGATGGATGTTGGTTGACCCTCTTCTTCTCTCCTCGCAGTTGTAGCACTGACAGCGGTGAGCCTCCAGCCAGCGGATCATGTGACATCCCGAAAACCGATAGCAGCACGTCGGAGGGACAGAGCTGTCAATCACTCGCCGTCTCAATGGCAACGCCAAGCTGTGAAAACGCACCGAGCACCGAGGTGACCGCTGACCTCAAACCCAGTGTAAGTGGATATCAATGACGGCTGCATTGGGCGGGATTGTACAGGATGGTGTCACCTCTGAGCCGGCATCTCAGGGAGTAGATGGTGACACCGGATGATGCCGGAACAAAGATGGCGCCGAATACCTGGAAGTGTTACTGACACATTACTGAGCATGCAGTACTTTAATACTAGAAATATACATATCTGCTCCTGTAAACCCTTCCCCCGGTCACAAGCGACTTTTCAGTTCTGGGTGGAGTAAGCGCACAGCCTCCTTTTTGTATAGAAATTGGTGTCGCTATTATCTCCCGGCCGGGGTGCGGCTTCCTGCAGGTAATATCGTCCTTTACACCCGATCATTAGCGGTTCTGGTCTGTATCCACTCTATGAAGTCTATTCTATAGCTGGATGCAGAAAATAGATCATCGCCTTTCCCCAACGATCGTTCTTTTCATCATTGCGGAGGTGGGGGGGGGGGGTGGGTGCGTCATTGGCTCTGTACATCCATCCCGCAGACTGGAACATCCAACAATCTCCTTGTGAATGGATGGCTCTGCTCCCCCGTGATCGGGATACACTTCACCGAGAGAAATAAAAAGATGAGCTGCATGGAGTCTGGCTCCAGTCCGAGGTGAGGCACCACAAGTCCCAGCCTGCCGTGAGCAGCAGGAGAAGGCTGCTTTGGAGCAATGCATGCTATACTGCCTTCTCCTGTGCAGGGGAGGTCAGCAATGATACCTGCGTTTATGCTCCTTCATTTCAATAGGCTGACACATGACAATGCAAGCACCTTGCTTTATAAATCTGTGATTTGTTACCATGCGTTCTGGCCCCGGATTTCTCACTCATTGTACCTACATGCGTTCTGGCCCCGGATTTCTCACTCATTTTAGCAACATGCTGCAACGGAACTGGACATTTAGTAACAAAAGACACACCAACAGACAGTCCCATCAGGAGGGAGGGCTGCTGGAGATACCCCCCACCAAGCCAATACACATAAACACATACATCCCATAATAGTTTGCTCCCACGCAAGACACACAATAGAACAATGGGATGCAACCACATGGCATTAAACAATCCACAACCCCCCACCCCAATATTAGGACAGATCACCCTGTACCCCTAATAGGCACAGGGTGACCACCTCTCCAAATTGAGCTGTGTTCCATGGGCCCCCCACCCAAAGTGACTCCTGTCACACATGCGTTCTGGCCCCGGATTTCTCACTCATTTTACCAACATGCGTTCTGGCCCCGGATTTCTCACTCATTTTACCAACATGCGTTCAGGCCCCGGATTTCTCACTCATTTTATCAACATGCGTTCTGGCCCCGGATTTCTCACTCATTCTAGCAACATGCGTTCTGGCCCCAGATTTCTCACTCATTCTAGCAACATGCGTTCTGGCCCCGGATTTCTCACTCACTTTACCAACAAGCGTTCTGGCCCCGGATTTCTCACTCATTTTAGCAACATGCGTTCTGGCCCCGGATTTATCACTCATTTTACCAACATGCGTTCTGGCCCCGGATTTCTCACTCACTTTACCAACAAGCGTTCTGGCCCCGGATTTCTCACTCATTCTAGCAACATGCGTTCTGGCCCCGGATTTCTCACTCACTTTACCAACAAGCGTTCTGCTCCCGGATTTCTCACTCATTTTAGCAACATGCGTTCTGGCCCCGGATTTCTCACTCATTCTAGCAACATGCGTTCTGGCCCCGGATTTCTCACTCATTCTAGCAACATGCGTTCTGGCCCCGGATTTCTCACTCATTCTAGCAACATGCGTTCTGGCCCCGGATTTCTCACTCACTTTACCAACAAGCGTTCTGTCCCCGGATTTCTCACTCATTTTAGCAACATGCGTTCTGGCCCCGGATTTCTCACTCATTTTAGCAACATGCGTTCTGGCCCCGGATTTCTCACTCATTTTACCAACATGCGTTCTGGCCCCGGATTTCTCACTTATTTTACCAACAAGCGTTCTGGCCCCGGATTTCTCACTCATTTTAGCAACATACGTTCTGGCCCCGGATTGCTCACTCATTTTACCAACATGCGTTCTGGCCCCGGATTTCTCACTCATTTTACCAACATGCTGCAACGGAACCGGACCCCGACTGCGCTTGGGTACTTTCGTTAGGATACCGCTTCCCCGTCCGAACACCGACCACAGACACCACAGCAGACCATACGAGACTAGACACCAGTCTTGAAGTAAACCAGGAAATAGACTAGTTTATTTTAACACAGATATAAGATATATACATTCAAGGGAACAACTCCCCCTCCCTGCATAATGACACAGGGCGGGGCAATCTACATTTAGTAACAAGAGACACACCAACAGACAGTCCCATCAGTAGGGAGGGCTGCTGGAGATACCCCCCACCAAGCCAATACACATAAACACATACATCCCATAATACTTTGCTCCCATGCAAGACACACAATAGAACAATGGGATGCAACCACATGGCATTAAACAATCCACAACCCCCCACCCCAATATTAGGACAGATCACCCTGTACCCCTAACAGGCACAGGGTGACTTACACATAAGAGGGATATGGGGAGCTGAGACAGGGGTCTCCCCACCTCTCCAAATTGAGCTGTGTTCCATGGGCCCCCCCACCCAAAGTGACTCCTGTCACACATGCGTTCTGGCCCCGGATTTCTCACTCATTTTAGCAACATGTGTTAGGGTACCATTAGGAATGAATGGCATTGCAGCGCACCTGCAAAAAAAGACGTGCGTTTTTGTAAATTGCGGGAATGCACGTGACTTTGCTGGTGTTCCTGCATTGCACGTGTATGAACTGAGCTGTAAAGTGTATAAAATACATTATGCAGGGGCGGACTGACCATTCGAGCACTCGGGCACTGCCCGAGGGCCCGGGGTCAGTAGGGGGCCACATGAGATGCCCCTGGTACCTTTCATTGGCTTTTTCATAGGCTTTTTTGGGTGTGGGCGAGGACACAGGGGCCCCATGATCACTTATTGGCCGGGGGCCCCATGAGTTGTCAGTCCGTCCCTGACATTATGGCGGGGGTCGGCAAGTCCGCAGATTGCGATCTACATGTGACTATGGGCAGCTGACGGATAGATTGCAAAGGTGGCCCTGCTTTGCCGGTCTTTCCCCCGAGCCTCCGCCATTCACTGCAGAGCGGAGAGCGGGAGGTATCACAGTACTGGATGGAGGGTGGGAGCTGCCTCAGTTCACCTTTTGAGTTAACCTGCAGGTGATTGGTTGCTAAGACACCGGTGGTCCTAGCAACCAATCACTTGCTTGTAAATGTGAAAAGTTAATTCTGGCAGCTCCTGCCCTTTATCCAGTACTGTGATACCTCCTGCTTTCTGTGCTACCTGCAGTGTGGGAGGGGGGAACCGGTCACTGCTATGGGGAGGGCAGTGGGGCAGAGGACAATATGGGGGGGGGTGATATGAAGGGGGGAAGAGGACACTGTTTGGGGGGGGGGCACAGGACAATGCTACAGGGGAAGGGAAGGGCCAAGGGGCAGAGGACACAACAATGGAAGGAGGGTGTGATATAAAGGAGACAGAGGATTCTGATTTGGGGGGTCACAGGACACTGCTATGGGGTGGGAGGGGGCACGGGACACTACAGTGTGGGGGGGGTGATGTGAAGGGGGTCAGAGGACACTACTTTGAGCGGGGGCACAGGACATTGCTATGGGGGGGGAGCAGAAGAAGACACTACACTGGGGGGGGGGTTGATGTGATGAGGACACTGCTGGGGGGGGGGGCAAAGGAGACTGCTATGGGGCGGCACAGGAAAGTACAATGGGGGGGTGATGTGAGGGGGACAAAGGACACTGCTTTAAGGGGGCACAGGACACTGCTATGGGGGGCAGAAGACACTACAGTGTTGGGGGGTCATGTGAAAGGGACAGAGGACACTGTTTTGGAGGGGGCACAGGACACTCCTGTCGGAGGGGGGCACAGGCACTACAAGGGGGGGGTAGAGGGAAGGGGGACAGAGGACACTACTTTGAGTGGGGGCACAGGACATTGCTATGGGGGGCAGACACTACAGTGGGGGGGAGTTGATGTGAAGAGGACACTGCTTGGGGCAGAGGACACTGCTATGGGGTGGCACAGGACACTACAATGGGGGGTATGTGTGTGCTATGGGGGCAAAAGACACTACAGTGGGGGGGGAATGATGTGCAAGGGACAGAGGACACTGCTTTGGAGGGGGCACAGGACACTACAAGGGGGGGTAGTGGGAAGGGGGGCAGAGGACACTGTTTTGGGGGGCACTGGACACTACAGTTGGGGGGAAGTAATGTGAAAGGGGGCAGGGGGAACACTGCTTTGGGGGGGCACAGGACGCAGCTTTTGGGGGGGGCAAAGTAGCAGAGTACACTAAACATACAGCTCCCCCTGGCTATCTAGAGGTGCGCTACACAACATACCTATGGAACACATATACCAAATATGAGAGATAGATAGATGGATGGATGGATAGACGGATGGATGGATGGATGGAGGGTTGGAATAGTGTCATTCATTATTTCTCATTATCTGTGTCTTTCAGCTCTGCAGTCCCGGGTGTCGGAGGTCGAGCTCAGACATGACTCATGAAGCCGGTGACTCAGGGAAAAGCCAGCGTGGCTGCCGCCTGCGCCCGCACTTCAGTGACCCCATGCCCACGGACGCAGTGAAGAGGAAACAGCTGGAGCTGAAGATTGCAGCGGCGGCCCGGCAGCACGCACAGCGGCAGAGGCAGGACAAAGAGAACGGTACCCACTGAGCTATTATACTCACATTAATGCTGACCCCCACCCAACCCCCACCCACCAGAGGGGTCTGCTACTGCCGGGGAGAAGCCTGAGCCCATGGAAGGGTTAATGGAAAGCTGGGATTGTATTCTACTGTATATGTCACCGAGAACATCCACCAACAATGGACATTTCATTGCTTTGGGCGGACATTTAATCCAACACTAACCCGTCACCACTCTATCCAAAACGTTTAATTTTGGGTAGAATAGGAAACGGTTTGAACCCCTGACAGTTTTTTATTTTTTTTGGGTGGGGGGGATTTCCTTTCACTTCCTGTCCTGGAGACATAAGCGGAACTGGGAGAGTAATCTCTTCAGATGTCTGTCTAATGGGGGCCATAGATGGGTCGAAAAAAAAATTGTCCGATTTTCACACCGTTAGTGAGTTAATTGGTCGGCCGTTTTTCGGGCTTTTTGCATATTTTTTTTATCGGGAATGTTGGAAAATTTGTGGCTGATTTTGACGATTGGCCGATTTCCCAGCAATGATGGGCAAATCGGCCGATCGTTTTATCGACAAAAAATCTGCGCATGAGCCGTGAACTGCAAGAAGAAGAAAAAGAAGAAGAAAATTAAGAAGAAGAAGAAAAAGAAGAAGAAAAAGAAGAAGAAAAAGAAGAATTCCAGTCCGCTATTATATTTTATATGAAAGTCTTGCGGTTGCAACAATGTATCCATTTGTATCCAAATAAAAACATCTGTATCTGAAATGGATACAAATGGATACATTGTTGCAACTGCAAGACTTTTTCATATAAAATATAATAGCGGAGCTCTCTGCAGGGACAGAAGTAATTATGGGGTTAAATGTCAGCCGTAGACGGGACGAAAATCGGCCGATTTTTTTACCGTTGGTGGTAACGTCGGCCAATCAAACGACCGACTTTTCATTTAAAAAAAAAATGGCTGGTTTTCGACCCGTCTATGGCCTACATTACTCCACCTCTCCTCTGAAAAGCAATCTGAGTTCAGATTGCTTTTCCGCAGCGATTAACAGGCAGTGAGGAGGCGATGTGACCTCTCCTCACCACCCGTTTTAACCCCATATTTGCCAACAAACGCAGCGCACCCACATGCAATGCACGCGATCGCAGGGTATTTGCAGAACTTCCGCAATCGCTTTAATGGGTTCGTGTTTGCCTGCCAATCACAACAAAGGTAGGCTTTCCTGTGGGCGCAAAACAAAGCATCACAAATGCAGCACGTAAAAACCCCTGTCTGCTTCCATTTGCATCTTATTGGAGTGCTGTTGGGAAGGGTGGGCACTAAAAATGCAGCTCAACCATGCAATTTTACTGCCCCCCAACCACATGTCTAAACTTAACCTTAAAGTGTAACTGAAGGCAAAACTTTTTTTTAGTTTAGGATGGAGTAGAGAGGGATTAGAACCCTTGTCAGGTTTTTATTGCTATCTGTGTCCCTCTCTCTAACTGGAATAGAGGGGAAATCTTCCAATGGGGAAACTAGTTCTGGTGACACCCTGAGATTCTCGCACTTTAGATGGATTTCCTCTCACTTCCTGTTTTGGCTATGGGACAGGAAATGAAGGGAAATCTCCCCATTGGGACAGAACAAAACAACTGACATGGAAAATAACTCTTCCTTACTTTGTCAAAAATGCTTTTGGTTCTTCTTTAAAGTGGTTGTAAACCTCAGACATGAAATATGAACAAAGCATATCCCTCTATAGTGTGTACTTGTCTCGGTGTAAAGCACTAAGTGCCATTTCTGTCTGCTGCTTCCTTCCTCTGATATCAGCATGAGTCACTTCCCTGACACCAAGAGAAAAATGGTGACAGGGGAGGGACCTCCAGCAGATTGACAGCCTTAGCTCTGTTCCTGTGTGCTGTGTGGAGGGGGAGGTGTCTTTTCCCTCCAATCAGCCTCAGCTCTGTTCCTGTCTGGAGGGGGAGGCGTATTTTCCCTCCAAGCAGCTCTCAGAGCTCTGTTCATTGATGCAACTTCAGCTCCCCGCCCCCTGCTTTTCAGAACTGAGAGATCCTATGTAAATGTTGCACTTTGAATGGATGTAAGGGAAAGGCGGCAGCAGATAAACAGGTACAACATATGTAGGAGGATTTGTTTAATCTCTGTGTATCACCTGAGGCCAGTCACTTCACTGAGGCTATTGAGGGTTTCCAACCATTTTAAATCCCTTGAACTTCCTGTCCTACTAACAAATAGAGAGGACAAATCTCCCCAGCGGGGATACAATAATAGAATCCTAAAGGGATCTGATATTGAAGGGCCAAGCCACAGTTTAATTGCCCGGAGCCAACGCATTTGAGAGGCCAGAAACCACCCCCATTGTCACGGCTTGAGGATGAAAAAACAATGTATACAATTAGTTTGAAATACAAAGTATCCAGTCTTTTGCTGATTCGATTTGCAGCGGTCATCAGCAGGAAGTTTAAAGGATAAGATCACCTTTTGGACAAAAATACTAAACGCACATGTGTGCGGTCCCGATCATGTGATCACTGATTGGCCAATCAGTGATCACATGAATAGTAGTAAGCAAGATGTCACTTCCTGACATCATTGCTTACTACTAGTGAAATCTGTGAATAATGACAGAGATCACTTGGTACAGGGCCATTCACAACAGCCTTGTACCATGTGACAAGCTGTGACCAATCACAGCTCGCACAGTATTTCTCAATGGCTGTAAGAATGCAGCCAGAGAGAAGGAGACATGATTGCTTTTACAGCCTTTATGGGTGTAAAAGTAATCAGTGTATAAAAAAAAAAAAAAAAAAAATCATCACCCCCCACAAGTAGTACAGTGTCACTATGGTGACACTGTACTGCTAGGGTGACAGTATGTTAAAAAAAAATCAAATATAAATAATAATATAAAAAAAATTAAATAAAAATGTAAAAAAAAAGTTTGAAAAATTATAATTTTTGGTTATAATTTATATATTTGGGTAATTCTTTTTACTAAAAAGATAGCTGAATACATTTTGGCCAAGATTTATGAAGAAAGATTATATATTTGCACAATTTTATAAGAAAAACACTTTTTTTCAAAACGTTTGGACTTTTTCATTTATATAGCAAAAAAATAAAAATCCCAGTGGTGAATAAATACCATCAAAATAAAGTTTTATTTGTCTCAAAAAAATGCTAAAAAGTTCATAGGGTACAGTGTTGCATGACCATTCAAAGTCATTCAAAGTGTGATAGTGCTGAAAGCTGAAAATTGGCCTGGACTGGAAGGGGGTAAAGTGTCCGGACTGGAAGGGAGTGAAAGTGTCCGGACTGGAAGGGGGGGTAAAGTGTCCGAACCAGAAGGGGGGGTAAAGTGTCCAGACTGGAAGGGGGGGTAAAGTGTTTGGACCAGAAGGGGGGGTAAAGTGTCCGGACCAGAAGGGGGGTAAAGTGTCCGGACTGGAAGTGGTTAAGTTGTATACATTCTTTTTTCATCTTCAAGCTCTGATGAAGGGGGCGGTCTTTGGCTCCTGAAATGCGTTGGCACTTATCACATACCTGGTGATGGAGGCCAATGGAGAGAGGGCTTCCCTTGCGGCTAAGTTCCGGACTCCCCTGAGAGTGGGACAGCGGGAGTCAGGCCCAAAGTTGCACAGGTCGCCTGTAGGAGTGCTGGTTGGTGGTCCACTCAGAAGCACAGCTGGTGCACGGAGATAGTTCTGCAGACAGGAGGTGCCTGTGCGAGCTATGCAAGCCCTTCCGGGATTTAGATGTTTACTGGGTAGTTGGTTCAAGCCAAGGTCAGGTACCAGGTGGGAATCAGAGCAGACGTAGTCAGATGGGATAGCCGAGGTCATACACAGAGGAGCGAGAGAGAGTATCCATAAGCCAAGCCGAGGTCATATCAGGGGTACAGCAGAGTAGACAGGTCCAGGAGCAAGCCAAGTCGGTAACAGGAAATCACAGGTCAGAGTCACAGGAAACAGGAATCAGAAACAGGGCACGGGGAGCTAGAGATCATCCAGCAACTTGAGGAAGTGATGGGCCTCCATATAAAGGCCGTCTGGCACCAGACTGAGGCTGATGTGTACTTCTGTGGCCATGCAGAGCACTGGCAGAAATGCCAGATCTTCCAGAACTTCCGCCATGGACAGGACCCTGACAGCACTGTTATAAAATATCCCCCCCCCCATGTAATCACATGCTGTATATGACAGGACATCAGGGGCCCTAGGCCCATAGAGGGGGCAGTGGAGCCTGGGATGAGGGGAGGGGCATTAGTGATTAGAGCTCTACAGCTGCCCAAATTGCTTCCACCAGAAACCTAACAATCGGCTTAACAAATATGAACCTAATAGTATAGCAGCCGGGAGTGCGTGTAAAAGTTTGTGTTTCCACCAACATGAGACTTATGTTAGTGACTGTGGAAGGGTCAGTCCTAGGCTAGTCTATCTTAAATTTTGACTTTAGATGACAACTCACAAGTTACTAACTTCTATGTTTTGTATGGTGCAGGGCCCATGTTGATAAAAGCCAACACCACCACTTCCTGCAGCTCCAGCAAAGAGGGTACCAACTCTGCAAAGCGCTCTTATCGGTCACGCCATCGCTGGAGCAACATCAGCAGCTTGAGCACCGACAGTGGCATCGTAGGAGTCAGCGACGAGAAGGATGAGTGTGAAGGGAGCACCAGGCTGGCCAAGCCCGGGGAGGTGGAACGGGTGGACAGCGGCATTGGGGACGCCTTATCTCAGAGGTGGAGAGCCAGAGTGGCGGAAGCCAGCACTTCTTTGGAGGCCTGGGAGGCCCACCGGCCGTGCATAGACTGTGGGGAAAGCAATTCCACCATGGACACTGAGAGCCGGGGCAAGAGGAGAGAGACCTTGTGCGTGAAATGCCTCACCCACCGCATGGAGCGCAAGGAAGCCGTCCTGGAATTCGTCAACACGGAGACAAGTTACGGGGAGGATCTGAGGATCATTAAAGAGGAGTTCTACCTCCAGATGCAGGCTGCGGGATTACTGACTCAGGAGCAGCTGGCTGTCGTGTTCAGCAACATACAGGAACTCATCGACCTCAATGAGAAGTTCCTCGAGGTCCTCCAAGAAGAGATTGACCAAGCGTTTGACCAGGTAAAAGCCCAGGGCGCAAAGAGACATGAAATAGTTGGGCAAATTAAAGGCAGAGAAACAAGAATTAAAAAGGTGCTACTCAAACCAATGAATGACCTCCTAAGCCAATATTAGTTCAAATAGTAGTGCAAATGAAAGTGCAAAATACTAGAAGCAATCACTGACCATTATCAAGGAATGTCCATAATGTAAATAGTCCATAAAATAACTCCACAAAAATTCTATGCACCAGTGACAAATATTCTTTCCAATGGTCAAATCCTGTGACTTGAGGTAAGGTTAGCAGCTTACCAGATCTGAACCATCAATGAGCATATCACACTCCTCAGTGGTGACCATCACAACTGGTTGTGACCATCACCAAAAAAAGGGGAAGCAGATAACACCACCGACTTCTCATGGATACTCGCTCATGAATGGGACATGACAATACATACACTCAGAGAAAAGGGAATTTCTCCTTTAGCTGTATAATTAAAGCAGATTTAAAATTTCTGGAATAAGTGACTGCAGAGCTCAATCTCAGTCCTGTGAAGACTGAGTCCTGTGAGGACTGAGACACCGTCTTCTCATGGATACACTCTCATGAATGGGACATGACAATACATACACTCAGAGAAAAGGGAATTTCTCCTTTAGCTGTATAAAGCAGATTTCTGGAATAAGTGACTGCAGAGCTCAATCTCAGTCCTGTGAAGACTGAGTCCTGTGAGGACTGAGACACCTTCTTCTCATGGATACGTTCTCATGAATGGGACATGACAATACATACACTCAGAGAAAAGGGAATTTCTCCTTTAGCTGTATAAAGCAGATTTCTGGAATAAGTGACTGCAGAGCTCAATCTCAGTCCTGTGAAGACTGAGTCCTGTGAGGACTGAGACACCGTCTTCTCATGGATACACTCTCATGAATGGGACATGACAATACATACACTCAGAGAAAAGGGAATTTCTCCTTTAGCTGTATAAAGCAGATTTCTGGAATAAGTGACTGCAGAGCTCAATCTCAGTCCTGTGAAGACTGAGTCCTGTGAGGACTGAGACACCTTCTTCTCATGGATACGTTCTCATGAATGAGACATGACAATACATACACTCAGAGAAAAGGGAATTTCTCCTTTAGCTGTATAAAGCAGATTTCTGGAATAAGTGACTGCAGAGCTCACTCTCAGTCCTGTGAAGACTGAGTCCTGTGAGGACTGAGACACCGTCTTCTCATGGATACACTCTCATGAATGGGACATGACAATACATACACTCAGAGAAAAGGGAATTTCTCCTTTAGCTGTATAAAGCAGATTTCTGGAATAAGTGACTGCAGAGCTCAATTTCAGTCCCATGAAGACTGAGTCCTGTGAGGACTGAGATTGAGCTCTGCAGTCACTTTCGCAGCAGTTGTTTTCTTATTCCGGGATCCTGCGCGATATCCTTTTGTCTCTTTTGGTCAGTTGACCATGCTGAACGCGCTTATGCTCATCAGACGACGTTTTCCCGGAAACTGTATACGCCGTCATAATCTTTGATGCTGTACCTCCCGATGTGGCAAATAAATTGGCAACTTCAGTCACAGAGGCACCAGCTAAGCGGCATCAACAATTTGTCCTCTCTGAAGCTCAGTAAGCTCTGACATGACTCTGTATTACTTTCAGTGAATGAGGAAAGTGAGGCTCCCCGCCTGTTAGGTGTCTCATCACACAGCGGAAGCAAAAGAGCATTACATCACTTCCGCTTTCACTGTCAAACATGTTGTCACTTTCACACCTGCTGCATCATGCAGTGTTTCCATGTTTTTTTGTCTAACCCCAGTAAGTGCCTTCAATAAATAGAAGTATCTTTATTTGAACTCTGCACATACATTCTACTCTCGTTCTGTTAAAAGTCATTAGTTCGGACATTAAGCAAGCCTTGTGTTGTGTTCTCCCCTCCACAGGGGGACGATGACTTGATGACAGTCTGCATTGGGGAGATCTTCTTGGACTTTGTCAACATGCTGCCGGCCTTCCAGACCTACTGCCTCCAGCAGCCAACATCGGTGGCTACGCTCAATGCTCTGGAAAAAGAGAAGGAGCTCTTAAGGTGAGACAATGCCTCCAGTGACCACATATATCCTATACCACTCATATATAATGTATATGTTCATCATTTTAACTGCTTGGCCACTGCCCTATAGTAGAAGTACTGCTACAGGGCATCAGGGCTGCGCAAAATTACGTATATATACGTAATTTGCATTTCCGGTTAGGGAGCACACGCACGCCACCCTGCCCACGCCGCTATTGGCAGCTAGGGATGTCAATCACCCGATCGCCGTGTAAAGCTGACAGGGGAGAAACCTGTGTGTAAACAACAAAGGTCTCTCTCCTGTCAGCAAGGACATGCTGCTTTGTATCTCTGCACAGCAGCATGTCTCCCTAGTACAGGGGTAGGCAACCTGCGGCTCTCTAGCTGTTGTGGAACGACATTTCCCATGAGGCATTGCAAAGATTACAAAACTGACAGTTACAGCTATGACTTGCAGAGGCATGATGGAACTTGTAGTCCTGCAGCTCTCAGGTTGCCTACCCCTGCCCTAGTAAAATACACACAGCAAAATCTAACCCCTCCCAGTGTCTTTATTACAGTGTCAGTGCTTTTTATTAGCACTGATCACTGTATTAGTGTCACTGGAGATGTCAGTGGCAGTTAGTCAGCTCCCCCCCCCCCCCCCCAGTGTCAGAATGCCCGCCGCAGTCCCGCTATACTAGTATTAAATAAAATTAAAATTCCAGTATCTTTCCCGCCATTTGTAGACGCTATAACTTTCACGTAAACCAATTAATTTCCACGTATTGGGATTTCTCTTTTAGCAAAGACACGGAGCAGAATACATTTTGGCCTAAATTTATGAGGAAATTAGATTTTTTAAACTTTTTTATTGGAGATGTTTAATAGCAAAAAGTCAAAAATGGCCTGGTCAGGAAGCGGGGGGAATCCTCTGGAGGGCAAGTGGTTCAAGAATTTCAATTGTTTACAAAAAGTCTTTGTTGTACACATTGAACAAGGGGTGTATCTGTGACATGTAGTTTGCTGGGCAAGCTGACCTTTCTGACCAGAAGGTCCAGCACTGCCTGCGTGCTTCTTAGCAGCCTTTGTGTAACTGGCAAAGCCAGCCAGTCCCATCTCTGCTTGCAGAATAGAAGGGTGTTCCGCTCAACCTACCCTGCAGTCTGTGTAGTCTGATCTCTCCTGAGGTCAGTTTCACAAAAGTAACTTTAACCCCTTTACGATTGCCCAACCAGGGGCGGACTGACCATTTGGGCACTCGGGCACTGCCTGAGGGCCCAGGGTCAGTAGGGGGCTCCGTGAGATGCCCCTAGTACCTTTCATAGGCTTTTTTGGGTGTAGATTTGAGTGTGGGTGAGGACACAGGGGCCCCATGAATTGTCAGTCTGCCCCTGTGCCCAACACATATGTGCGGCAGCAAAAGGGTGGCCTTTAACACCCACACATATGCATTGCAGGGCAGACAGTGTTTCCGTGCTGAGAGTGCGCTCAATGCTCCCAGCACCCAGACTAAGCTATAAAAGACAGATCTCGGTCCTCGCTAATGATCGGTAGCTGGCGGGTCCAGTTCCCTATCATGTGACCACTGTGACAGCCAATCACAGCGGTGATAGAACTGGATGATCTTTTCTGTCACCCCTTATCCACCTCCCCACCCCATCCGGCTTTCAGAACTTTTTAAAAGGAAACAGGGGTGAAATTTTAATGGACGGACCATTTCCTACCCCAGGCAGTTAATGCTCTTGTAGGAACAAGGGGTGGGCGGGAAAGGGTTAAATGCAACCAGTGTAATTACTCAAATCTGTTGCGGTATTAACCGCTTGTAAATCCTGTGCAGCAGAACTCAGATTGGGGAAGGATAGGGCAGCACTAAGCAACAGTCAGGGGTTCTGCGTGTACACTTGCTCACATGCTGACAGGAGGAGAGAGCAGAGAGGTGAGCTAGTCAGTCTGCTGCTTATCCTTTGCTCTATAAGCATACGACGGGGCGGGGAGGTGACCAAGATGGCCAAACTGTCAGGTCAGCAACATTGCAGGACTGAAGGGACAGAAGCAGAGGTACAACAGCTTCCATATACCGTATCTATTCCATCTGTATATTTAGCTGTTTGTCTGGGGGAGGGGGGGGGGGTTGGCTTTAAGAAAAGTTTGTGTGTGATATTTTATATTTACTTTAGTAAAATGAAATGGTAAGTAAATATTTTTAGTAGTGAACCTAATGAGTAAAAATGTGTGAAAAAAAACAATTCTGAACACTCCCCAGGGGCAGATGTACTAATCTCAGCAAGCAGTGCTGTGGGGGAAAAACACGGCGTCTCCACCCGTTGGCCATTAGTGGTACTGCAGACGAGGTTTTTTCCTCCGCAACGTTTCCAAAGTGCATCCTATACAGGGGCGGACTGACAACTCATGGGGCCCCCGAGCAATAGGGGATCATGGGGCCCCTGTGTCCTTGCCCAAACTCAAAAAAGCCTATGAAAAAGGTACCAGGGGAATCTCATGGGGCCCCCTGCTGACCCCGGGCCCTTGGGCAGTGCCCGAGTTTCCAAATGGTCAGTCCGCCCCTGATCCTATATAATATATTATTATTATTATACAGGATTTATATTGCGCTGATAGTTTGTGCAGCGCGCAATCTGCAGATTGAGAATAACGGATTGCAGTCCGATCCATTATCCTTCCCAATCCGCAGATCTGATCCATCCTGCGGGGATCGTCGGCATGCAACCTATACGGGGTTAACTGATCTCTCCACGAGCTCCACGAAAAGGTAACTTTTATAGAAAGCCGAGGATCCCCGCAGGATGGATCGGATCTGCGGACTGGGGAGCATAATGGATCGGACTGTGATCCGTTATGCTTAGTCTGCAGATCCGATCCATCCTGTGGGGATCGTTGGAGGGTGACACCAACCCTAGGGAGGCCCCTGGCAGCTGCAACAGTTCTGCGGGGATCGTCGGCTTGCTTTAAAACGTACCTTTTTCGTGGAGCGGGGTCCAGTGTCACCCCGTGAAACAGGTGTCACCCGATGCGACGCGCACCCCCCGCACCTGCCTAGGGACGCCCCTGGCAGCTCTTTTCAGCCTCTCCCTAATAGGTCACTGCTATAGTGATCTATTGCAGGCTGGCTGCGGCTTGGCTGCATGGGAGGTCTAGATCAGGTTCCAACAGACCATATCCAGAAGAAAGTGTAAAATCAATGTAAAAAAGTAAAAAAAACAAAACAAAAAACAGAAAAATAAACTATATCACACAAGTGAACACAATATCATTCAAAGTTTTAGAGATCACAAACCTGGGAAAGTAGGGAAGTAGCTGTCGTGCTGATTTATACTTTCGTCAAACTCGAGGTAATCTTATCTTAATGTTATCCTAACAATTTACACAAACTATTTATTTTTTATTTTTTTTTCTATTGCATGTGTCACAAAGTAGCATTGAAAGGAGGAAAAACCTCCCCTAAAGTGAAATGCATCCCGTCACTTTGAGCTTTACCTTCCTGCTACAGTATGTTACCTAAAAGCCGCACTAATGTGATATCATTTGAATCAGCAGCCCTGTTAGATTATAGTTTGCAGCAAATATATATTGTGTAAATTTCATTTTAACCACTTCATGTCTGGACACTTTCACCCCCCTTCCAGTCCGGACACTTTCACCCCCCTTCCAGTCCGGACACTTTCCCCCCCTTCCAGTCCGGACACTTTCCCCCCCTTCCAGTCCAGACACTTTCACCCCCTTCCAGTCCAGACACTTTCCCCCCTTCCAGTCCGGACACTTTCACCCCCTTCCAGTCCGGACACTTTCACCCCCCTTCCAGTCCAGACACTTTCCCCCCTTCCAGTCCGGACGCTTTCACCCCCTTCCAGTCCGGACGCTTTCACCCCCCTTCCAGTCCGGACGCTTTCACCTCCTTCCAGTCCGGACGCTTTCACCCCCTTCCAGTCCGGACGCTTTCCCCCCCCTTCCAGTCCGGACGCTTTCCCCCCCCTTCCAGTCCGGACGCTTTCCCCCCCCTTCCAGTCCGGACGCTTTCCCCCCCCTTCCAGTCCGGACGCTTTGCCCCCCCTTCCAGTCCGGACGCTTTCCCCCCCCTTCCAGTCCGGACGCTTCCCCCCCCCCCTTCCAGTCCGGACGCTTTCCCCCCCCTTCCAGTCCGGACGCTTTCACCCCCTTCCAGTCCGGACGCTTTCACCCCCTTCCAGTCCGGACGCTTTCCCCCCCTTCCAGTCCAGACGCTTTCACCCCCTTCCAGTCCGGACGCTTTCCCACCCTTCCAGTCCGGACGCTTTCACCCCCTTCCAATGCGGACGCTTTCCCCCCCTTCCAGTCCGGACGCTTTCACCACCTTCCTGTCCGGACGCTTTCCCCCCCTTCCAGTCCGGACGCTTTCACCACCTTCCTGTCCGGACACTTTTACCCCCTTCCAGTCCGGACACTTTCACCCCCTTCCAGTCCGGACACTTTCACCCCCTTCCAGTCCGGACGCTTTCACCCCCTTCCAGTCCGGACGCTTTCCCACCCTTCCAGTCCGGACGCTTTCACCCCCTCCCTGTCCGGGCCAATTTTCAGCTTTCAGCGCTGTCACACTTTGAATGACAATTGCACGGTCATGCAACACTGTACCCATATGAATTTTTTAGCATTTTTTTGGGGCAGATAAAGCTTTATTTTGGTGGTATTTATTCACCGCTGGGATTTTCATTTTTTTTGCTATATAAATAAGAATGTCCAAAAATTTTGAAAAAAAGTGTTTTTCTTATACAATTTTGCAAATAAATAATATTTCATCATAAATCTTGGCCAAAATTTATTCCGTTATCTTTTTAGTAAAAAAAAATAACCCAAATTAGTTTATAACCAAAAATTATAATTTAAAAAAAAAATTGTACATTTTTATTTTATTTTTTTTATATTATTATTTGTTTTTTTTTGTTTTTTTGGGTTTTTTTTTAATACTGTCACCCTAGCAGTACAGTGTCACCATGGTGTCACTGTCCTACTTGTGGGGGGGGGTGATGAAGATTTTTTTTTTTTTTTACACTGCTTGCTTTTCCACCCATAAAGTATGTAAAAGCAATCATTTCTCCTTCTCTCTGGCTGCATTCTTGCAGCCACTGAGAACTACTGTGTGAGCTGTGATTGGTCACAGCTGGTCACATGCTGCAAGGCTGTTGTGAATAGCCCTGTACCGTGTGACCTCTGTGATCATTCACATATTTCACACGTAGTAAGTAAAGATGTCAGATGTGACATCTTGCTTACTACTCTGCATGTGATCACTGATTGGCCAATCAGTGATCACATGATCAGGACCTCGCACAGAGGTCCCGTCGGATGATCAGTGTTGCACTGTGTCCGGAGGACACAGCGGGCACCGGATCGCAGTGCTTGAAAATGCGGGTGCCGTTTAGGCTCGGCAACCCGCCCCTGGAGTGCCACCGTCCTGCCATTTATAAACAGCAGCCGGACGAGAAGTGGTTAATTAAAAAAAAACTAAAAAAAAAAACATGATCTTTTGTGCTGAGGTTTATGTGTGTCTGTAAGACTATTTGTGACCCGGTACTAAAGGAGTATTTTTTGAGTACAAGGAATGCAGTCAGGGCTGCTGTTAGAAACCACGGGACCCCATACAGCCAACCTGACAGGGGCCCCTCGCCAAAAAAAAAATACAGTTTACTATGCTTCAATTATGAATGAACACAGTGAGTGACTGGTACTGATCACTCATTGTATTCATTCAGGAAAGGAAGGGGCTGGTAAATGTGAAATATTTACTGGACCCTTCCCCCGCTCCCCATCCTGAAGGGCCCTATTGTGTGTATGCAGCTGCTGCTGGGAAGGAGAAGAAGGAAGCCTGCAGCACTGCAGGGGTGGGGGTATACAGGGTGCACAGGTAGGGTGATGGGTGAAGGGGGGTGGTGGGGGCAATTACTGGAACTGGTTCTCTCTGCAGCAGCTAAAAGCCAGCGTGAGGGAAAGGAGAAGAAGCCAGCTTTCAGCGGCTTTAGAGAAAGCCAAACAAGGGATCGGTTCCAGTCATTTTCCCTGTCGTACCGATCACCCTCCCTGCCTACATCATATTCACCCAGCTGCCTGGGCCCCCCTGCTGGCCTGTGCCCCATACAGGAGGACTGGTGGTACCCCCTTATCCACGGCCCCGAATGCAGTATATGTGTGGGGAGTGTGTGCGAGTAGACTCAGACTCCATACCTAAATTCAGCATTATATAACCACGCCCACTTTTAGTAGTGCCCTAATCTCTCTGGGGTGTCCTTCTTCCTCAGGCTCCAAAATAGAGATGTATGGTGGGTGTCTAGAAGGTTGTGAGGAGAAGCAGGGTGGTGTGAACCGGTCTGCTGTTAGAAACCACGGGGCCCCATAGAGCCAACCTGCCAGCCCCCCCCCCCCCCCCAAAAAGCACAGTTTACTAGGCTTCAGTTATGAATGAACACAGTGAGAGATTGATATCCATCATTCATTGTGTTAATTCAGGAAAGAAAGGGGCTGGTAAATGTGGCATATTTACTGGAACCTTTCCCCTCTCTCCATCTTGAAGGATCCTACTGTGTGCTTGCAGCTGCTGGTGGGAAGGAGAGCAGGAAAGCCAGCAGCGCTGCGAGGGGGTGGGGGGACACAAGGGCACCTGGGTAGCAGGGGGAAAAAAATGGTGCACAGGGAGGGTGATCGGCAAGGCAGGGGGCAATTACTGGAACCGATATCCTAGATGGTTCTCTCTGCAGCAGCTGAAAGCCAGCTGGAGGGAGAGAAGAAGCCAGCTTTCAGCTGCTGTAGGGAGAGCCATACAGGGGATTGGTTCCAGTAATTAAACCCCCTGCTTTGCTGATCATCCTCCCTGCCCACATCTGATTCACCCAATGCCTGGGCCCCCCCGTTGGCCTGGGCCCCATACAGGAGGACTGGTGGTACCCCCTTATCCACAGCCCTGGGTGTGAAGGTGCATTTAAAGTGTATGGAGGGAGAGAAGAAGCCAGCTTTCAGCTGCTGTAGGGAGAGCCATACAGGGGATCGGTTCCAGTAATTAAACCCCCTGCTTTGCCGATCATCCTCCCTGCCCACATCTGATTCACCCAATGCCTGGTCCCCCCCGTTGGCCTGGGCCCCATACAGGAGGACTGGTGGTACCCCCTTATCCACAGCCCTGGATGTGAAGGTGCATTTAAAGTGTATGGAGGGAGAGAAGAAGCCAGCTTTCAGCTGCTGTAGGGAGAGCCATACAGGGGATCGGTTCCAGTAATTAAACCCCCTGCTTTGCCGATCATCCTCCCTGCCCACATCTGATTCTCCCAATGCCTGGTCCCCCCCGTTGGCCTGGGCCCCATACAGGAGGACTGGTGGTACCCCCTTATCCACAGCCCTGGATGTGAAGGTGCATTTAAAGTGTATGGAGAGACACTGGCATGAGAGCTGTCAGCCAATGGTGACTCTGTTTGGTGGTCAGCCAATGGTGGCACTACTCATTTTCTTACAAACATGTTTCAGCACACTAGGCCTCAAAAGGTTCCTGGCCCCGACATAGATGGCAGAATCAACGGCAGACAGTTTTGCATTGCACCGGGATAAAAAGTTGGTTGCAAATTACAGCATGCGAAGTACTAATAAGAATATGCGGGGGAGGACTCATACTGGAGAGTACATAAAGACGCTGGGAGTGGGGGTAAGAGATCCTCCATGTATGACCAGAAGACAAAGTAACAGAAGAAAGAGAAAGATTCAAAAATGGGGAGGAGGGGGATGGAAGGAGGGTAAGGGATAGATGATGAGGCGTATTTCCATGGCTAGCCATATTCTCCTGGCCTCACCTGGGTGAAGGGACTCCTACAAAGGGGGTAGTCCCAGTTGAGTGCCTGGCAATATGAACTCTGATCACATAATCAAATTAATACAGGACATAAATATATAAAGAGGTTTGTTGATCAAATAATTACTTTTGCTTGATTTCTTCTAGAATATTCCTGGATGTGTCTCAGAATGACAACACCGCTCTACGTCGCATGAACTTGCGCTCATTCCTGATGGCTCCACTGCAAAGGGTCACCAAGTACCCCCTCCTTCTGAGCCGAATCCTGAAAAGTACCACCGAGTTCCACCCAGATCACAGCAGCCTTTGGGAGGCCAAAAGCCGAATCGAATCGCACTTAGAACATATCAACATGAAAACCAAACAGGAGGGCAACACGTGGACCCTTAGATCCTTCCGGAGGGAAAGCAGAAAGAACCGGGAGGTGACCAACATCGAGATGAGGGAGATGGCCATCAAGCTGGTCGGTTGGCCAAGAGAGGAGACCCGCTTTATAAAGGAGGGACCTTTACAGTTGGCACAGCCAACGGACGGGCAGTGGGTCAAGAAAGGTTTCAAATCTTTGAAGTTCCAGAACGTGCACGCACTGCTGATGGTCAATGCAAAGAGGACCTCCGACTCTGGACTGGAAGGCACCTCTTTGGAGAAAACTGTCAAAGACGCCGTTTTGGTTCTTATTAAGGACAAAAGTAATGGGAAGTTTGCAGTCCTCAGGGACCCCCTGAGGTTGGGACAATGCGTGGCTTCCATGGACCCCGACTGTGAGGACATCTTTGAAGTCTTGGAGATCAGGAAAGAAGGTTATGTGTTCCGGGACAGTGACAGCCCCCGAACTCAACACTGGTTCCGGCAGATTAAAAGCTTCTCCCAAGAACTTGGTTTGTGGCAAAGACGCCGCAACGCTCTCCCAAATATAATGATAAGCACAGTGCAAAACCGGTCCTCAAACTGACTTTGGGGTGGTGCTCCTATCCCAGCCATCTGCACAAGTGCAGACAACACTGGACCATGTCTGTCTTGGGTCAATTAAGGGGTTGTTATTTAAGCACAGGTTCTTTATATGCAGATCTCAGCTGTTAACATTCCAGAACATTCAGGTTGTCCGTCCTCTTCTCAGTCAGTCCTAAAACAATGTGTTATGTTAGACCAATCTGACAACTGGTCTCCTCCAGACTGAATTAGAGGCTGGGCTCCACCAGATTAATTCAGAGGCTGAGCTCCTCCAGACTAAATCAGATGCTGAGCTCCCCCAGACTGAATCAGAAGCTGGGCTCCCCCAGGCTGAATCGGAGGCTGAGCTCCCCCAGGCTGAATCGGAGGCTGAGCTCCCCCAGGCTGAATCGGAGGCTGGGCTCCCCCAGGCTGAATCGGAGGCTGGGCTCCCCCAGGCTGAATCAGAGGCTGGGATGCTCCAGACTGAATCAGTGGCTGGGCTACCCCAGGCTGAATCAGAGGCTGGGCTTCCCCAGGCTGAATCAGAGGCTGGGTTCCCTCAGGCTGAATCAGAGGCTGGGCTTCCCCAGGCTGAATCAGAGGCTGGGTTCCCTCAGGCTGAATCAGAGGCTGTGTTCCCTCAGCCTGAATCAGAGAATGGGCTCCCGCAGTTGAATCAGAGACTGGGCTCCACCAGGCTGAATAAGAGGCTGGGCCCCTCCAGTCAATTGTGATTATTCATTTAGAGCAGCAGACGATCGCCACCCATAAAGTCTCGCACAGGTGTACCGGCTCCCCTCCTGGCCTGAAATTGCTTACTCTGGTTTCACTGCACCCTGTGAGTGTCTCACAATGTGCAGTAGAAGCTTCAGCACAAGGCAGAACCCGCCTCGTCTCATGGCTGGTGAACATTCAGAATCATCTAACCCACGGATGTCAAACTGGCGGCCCTCCAGCTGTTGCCAAACTACAAGTCCCATGAGGCATTGCAAGATTGACAGTTACAAGCATGACTCCCAAAGGAAGAGGCATGATGGGACTTGTAGTTTGGCAACAGCTGGAGGGCCACCAGTTTGAGACCTCTGAACCCTTTCCTCTACAGCTTGACTGTCCTTGGCCTGTCCCTTTCAGTCCTGGAGGCTCAGCATCACATGTGGACATTACCTACCTACTCTTGGCATGACTAAGCGACTAAAGATCACCCATGTAGCATACAGCTTGAAGTTCACAACAGATCTCTGAGGAGAGGACGGAGAACCTGGTTGGTTTCGGAGTCATTTTAGTGTTTCCCGATGCCGGACCAAACCTGAGCTGAGGACTTCAGCCTGACACAAGGGAGGCGCTGAGTCACATTTTTTCAGTCACTGGGTGCTGGAAATATCAGGCTACCCAAAGGCAAATAACAGGGGTTTGTGGAAACCTGAAATTTCGGGTCAATTCCAGTAAAGCGACACTGCCAGAAAAATCAACCACCTGTATTGTCAAAGTTAGAGCTGAACTCTGGGCTGATATTCATTAATACATCCTCAAGTGTATACTTCAATGCAAGCAGGCTATTAGCATCTTATCAATCCATTGCACAACAGAGATCAGACTGGGAGAGGGAGTTACAGGACCGGGGGCAATCTAATGTGCTGCATGAAAATGTGTTAGGTGGTTAGAACAGAGGGATGACCCCATCAGTCTGCTGCTGCTCTTTCATTGTCCAATCAGCAGGCTGAAGGTGGGGAGAGAGACCAACAATGTATTCGCTACCTGTAAGAAGTGTGATCCATCTGGCTGTGCTGTGTAATGGACTTGTGTAAATCTCAAGTCGGAGTTCAGCTTTAACTGTATGAAATACACATGCACCTTTTTTTAACACATGGTAGCATTGTTGTTATCTGGCACGATCATATCTGTAGTTTGCTATCCTACTATCAGGGCCAGGACAAGGGATGGGCAGGAAGGGGCAGCAGTAGGGCGGGGGAGGGGGCAGACCCTCAAAACACACCAGCCAGCTTTTGCTGTCACCCTATGCCCCGCCCACTCTCCGCCCATACCAAAAAACACACAATTTGCAATGACCTTCTAGTTATTAAAAGCAAGCAGCTGGCCACGCATGCGCAGTGCACTCTCAACGTCAGCCAGAGCAAGGGGGCAGAATTGGAGTAGGGAGGTACACTCCATTCTATGGCATGCATTGGAAGCAGGAGATGGGGGGGCACAATTCCTCATCCTTGCCCTGGGCGCTGAACCAGCCTATCCCGGTACTTTGTTAAATGCGATTGATCGTTTGTATGAAAGATCTGTATCATCGTGAAGACTGGTGAGTGATGGCTTTGGGCAGACTTAACCCCTTAAAGGTGGAAGAAAGTAGAAGTGGATTTTCCACCATATTTGCCTTTAATTACGGAGAATCAAGGATTAAAAGCATAGTCCATCTTTGATACTTTGTTTCATGTTACTCCCATATTAAAGGTGTAACATGAAACATTTTTGCAGGGGCGGAATGACAACTCATGGGGCCCCTGGGCAATAGGGGATCATGGGGCCCCTGTGTCCTTGCCCACACTCAAAAAAAGCCTATAAAAAGGTACCAGGGGCATTTCATGGGGCCCCCTACTGACCCGAGTGCCCGAGTGCTCGAATGGTCAGTCCGCCCCTGCATTGTTGCATTCCCCAACCTCCCATCCACTTACCTGAATTCTTGCTCCAGGTTGTTTTTATTTGAATTCAGCACAGTTGGGTGTGGCTCCACCCGCATGTCATCCATTCACTGGGGATCTGTGAATGGGAAGACTACAATTCCCATCTGCCACCGAGGAGCAGATTGCACGGGCAGTGAGAGAACCACACTCCTAGTCAATTGTTTACATCCTGCAGCCTCATAAAGCTGGCCATACACTAGCAGATTTTCAAAACAAACGTTCGTAGGAAAATTCTTATCAGTACATTCAATGACTTGACGAATGTCGATGGAAAGTACTTCAAAATTGCACTTGCTTTTAACATTCACTTTTGAAATGAATGTAATTTCCAAAACAAAAGCCGTATTCACTGCTAGAGAAAAATTGGAGAAAAATTATAAATCCTGCCAGTAGGCAACACAAAAATCGTCTGCCCCCACGGAAAACAACTAACACCCCCCCTGACCAACAACACCCCTGCCCCCCACCGGGAGAGCCTACCACTGCCCCCAGGTGATAGAGAGGAAGACACTCATCTTCACACGAGAGTCGGGCTCTACATACACCATCAAGCAGCCCGCAGCCTCTCTCGAATCCCACCTGGTTCCCATGGCGTGCATGTCCCTTCTTCCATCCCTTCTTCTAGGGGGAGCTGCTGCCCCCCTGAAAAATGCCGCCCTAGGCAAATGCCTTGTTGTGAATACACCCCTGCATCCAGCCCCTTTGAGTCTTCTCATCACTCTGGTTGAAAACAAACGTCCACTTGACCCCACTAACGATTTAAAATTGAAGGAAATGTTTCTGAAACAAAAGCTTTTGAATGTATTTCTTTTAGTGTATGGCCAGATTAACAGAGGATGTGTGCGGATATGGAGATGGGGGTGTGTATATATATATATATATATATATATATATATATATAGGGGGATAATGCAGGATCCCACGCATTGCACCCACGATGCACTGATCACTGATGCAATGCTCTGAAGGCTTCAATTCAAAACATTAAAATGGAACCAAACTGTATAGCTGAGCACCACAGACTGAAAATTCTGTTTAATTTATGTTTAATATTCAGAGCACCCCCCCCCCATCCCTCCAGTCCATCCATGTCTCTATGCTTTATTTTGTTGAGAGATCACTCTGAACTCCCCCCGCCCCCCAGCATTACTGGCAGTGGCCATCTTGAGTAAGGGCAGGTGATTCATGTAGCATTTACCTCTATCTGCCCTTATCTCAGGCATGCAGGCAGGAGGGTGTGCTTAGCTGAGAGAACCCCTCCTCCCCTCTTCCAAGTGAAAGAAAAAAAATGTCCATAAAAACTCCTGTGATATGTCACATAATTTTGGCCTAGGCCAAAAACCAGGAAGCAAGTGAAGAATAGTAAAAAAAAAAAAGTTTTAGAAGTAAATGTAACATCTCTTCCTATATATTTATGAAGGCCAACATCATAAGGATTACAAATGTTGAGAGAGTTCAGTTTCCCTTTAATTCGTTAAAGTTGGCCTCTGCTTTTAATGATGACCAGATGCCACCACCTTTTCATTTAAACACATTAAACTAGTTGTAGGCGGCCATAGATAGACATTCTCCCCAGACTCAGGAAAACGTTTCAAAAGATTTATTCATACAGGCGTACCTCGGTTTACGAGGTATTGCGAAAAATTTGTAAACCGAAACGCGGTTTCCCATAGGAATGCATTGAAAACCAATTAATCCGTTCCGGAGTTCAGAAAAAAAGTAAAAAAAAGTCTTATCTGTTTAAAACTCTTTATAAAGTGCACTTTAAAGGCATAAATACTGTACAGGGACATGATAAAAAATGAATTCGGAAATGCAGTGAAACCACTTAATCCATTCTGGAGGTCAGAAAAAAAGTAAAAAAAAGTCTATCTGTTCAAAACTCTTTATAAGGTGCACTTTAAAGGCATAAATACTGTACAGGGACATGATAAAAAAAATTGTAAATGCATTGAAAACCAAATAACCCCTTCCGGAGGTCAGAAAAAAGTCAAAAAAATTCTATCTGTTCAAAACTCTTTATAAAGTGCACTATAAAGGCATAAATACTGTACAGGGACATGATAAAAAAAAAAATTTGTAAATGCATTGAAAACCAATTAATCCGTTCCGGAGTTCAGAAAAAAAGTAAAAAAAAGTCTTATCTGTTTAAAACTCTTTATAAAGTGCACTTTAAAGGCATAAATACTGTACAGGGACGTGATAAAAAATGAATTCGGAAATGCAGTGAAACCACTTAATCCATTCTGGAGGTCAGAAAAAAAGTAAAAAAAAGTCTATCTGTTCAAAACTCTTTATAAGGTGCACTTTAAAGGCATAAATACTGTACAGGGACATGATAAAAAAAATTGTAAATGCATTGAAAACCAAATAACCCCTTCCGGAGGTCAGAAAAAAGTCAAAAAAATTCTATCTGTTCAAAACTCTTTATAAGGTGCACTTTAAAGGCATAAATACTGTACAGGGACATGATAAAAAAAAAATTTGTAAATGCATTGAAAACCAATTAATCCGTTCCGGAGGTCAGAAAAAAGTCAAAGTCTACCTGTTCGAAATTCTATATAAAGTGCACTTTAAAGGCATAAATACTGTACAGGGACATGATAAAAAAATACATTCATAAATGCATTGAAAACCAATTAATCCGTTCATATTTTAAAAAAAATTCGTAAACCGAGCCATTATTTTCAATGGATTTTCATTCGTAAACTGAAAATTACGGTAACCGAGGCGTTCGTAAACCGAGGTGCGCCTGTATACAGTAAAGATTTTTTAAAAATGGAAACTTTTTCGTGGAAAGAGAGATTAAAACATTGCTTCCAGGTGCAGGAAATGCAAGAGAGGGATGTACAGTAATTCAATTATCTTGAGAAAATAAAAATATACATTTGTAAAGACAAGAAAAATTCCAGCAGTTCCGATCATTCCTTGGTAATTCATTAAAGTTGGCCTATGCTTTTAATGATGAACAGATTCCACCACCCAGGGGCGGACTGACAACTTATGGGGCCCCCGGGCAATAGGGGATCATGGGGCCCCTGTGTCCTTGCTCAAACTCAAAAAAGCCTTCGAAAAAGTTACCAGGGGCATCTCATGGGGCCCCCTACTGACCCCGGGCCCTCGGGGCAGTGCCTGAGTTTCCAGATGGTCGGTCCGCCCCTGCCACCACCTTTTCCTCCAAACACAACATTATACCAGTTGTAGGTGGCCCCAGATTCAGGAAATCCTTTCAAAAGATTTATTTATATACAGTTACAATTTTTTTTAAAAAATGCAAAAATTGTTTGCGGAAAGCAAGATTACAACAATGCTTCCAGGTGCAGGAGATGCAAGAGAGTGCTGTACGGTCATTCCATTATCTTGAGATATAAAAAGTAGACCTATGAACAGACAGATGAACAATTCCAGCAGTTTCCGATCATTCCTAGGTGAACCAGAATGTGTGTAGATAAGAAAGTGAGCGCACTCCAGTGAGCGGCAAATGCACAAAAAGGAACCACAAGCCCTTCCAACTGAAATAGATCAAATAAAAGTGCAGCGCTACAAACAATGTCCTTATAGCAATTTAAAATGGAAAATGTGATTGTCCAATGCGGAAATATCAGAAGTGGCGAACAGTTCAATTTATGAGGAACTTCCAGAAAAACATTAGTGTAATCCAATCCAATACCAAGGGGTAGATAGATTGCCCGCTTACCAGAAGCGCAATCTCAATGCGCATGTACAGGTCTCATGTAGCCGAGGTCTCATGTAGGCGCTGCTTAGTAGTACCCAGATGGTCCGTCAGTGATGAGGCGGTACTGGTCTGGTTGGATCACACTGCTCCTTGGGTCCACACAGAAAGCCTAAAAATGCTGGGGCTGAGGTATGGGGACTCAGTGCCAGATATAAGAAGTAAAAATGCTCATAGTGTAGTATTTAAAAAAATATTTATTAAATCCAATATGTAAAAAAAACACATAGGAGTTACAAAGCACATGCCTGCAGCCTGTAGCCAGTAAAAGCAGCTGTAAAAAACATCTAAGCACTGACCAGTGAGAAACATAGATGGCATCACCCCTACGGTAGACGTGTATTGACACGAAACGCGTCTAGGAGGAGCCTTCGCACGCCTTGACGTCACGCCGCCGGGTCAGGAGGTCCGGCGGCCCACCTATGTTTCTGACGGACCATCTGGGTACTACTAAGCAGCGCCTACATGAGACCTCGGCTACATGAGACCTGTACATGCGCATTGAGATTGCGCTTCTGGTAAGCGGGCAATCTATCTACCCCTTGGTATTGGATTGGATTACACTAATGTTTTTCTGGAAGTTCCTCATAAATTGAACTCTTCACCACTTCTGATATTTCCGCATTGGACAATCACATTTTCCATTTTAAATTGCTATAAGGACATTGTTTGTAGCGCTGCACTTTTATTTTATCTATTTCTAGGTGAACGTTCGTACAAGTGATCATTCTGAGAGGTTTCCTCTGACCGCCATCTTATGCCTTTGGGTGGCCTGCAGGAACTGTTCTAGAAAACTTGTGCGGCCTTTGTGGTGGGATTCCCAACAAATGTTTTCGTAGTTACAATTTTCCTCCAATTGTTTGTTTGCCTTTTCCTGCCAGAAAATGAAAACTGCCATCAAAAAAAAAAAAAACAATGACGTGAGCATTACACAAGTGGAGAACGTGTATTTTAATGAATGGCAGAACTAAAACTTGAGGAGAAGACCTCCGCCATCTGCAAACATTCCAACGGTACAAACTTTCAGGAAGACCGCATTTCCAAGCATAGTTTTCACAAGTTTTATAGAATATCAGAACTCTGCAACTACCCCACCCTAAATGTTAAAAATCCTCCTCGTGGCTGGTCATTGCATTACAGATTCCCCACGTCGGGGACCAGCTCTGCTTCTGCTGAACTACAAGTCCCAGCAGTCTGAGCGCTCTGTTAGAAATAGGAACGGTCACAGGTTTTCCCTACCTCACTTTTACTGCTTCATACCACAGCCGGGAAGTCGCCCGTTCAGATCTGAAATCGGTTTATTTCCATGATTGTTTCCGTGATTCCATCGTCACCTGACAGTCTTCAGACGCTCGGAGTCCTTCTGCTCTGGATGTCGCAGCTCCAAATGACCTTTTTTCAGGTTTCGCACTGATGCGGTTTTTGCTCGTTAGTAATATCCTCATTATGTAAACGCAAAACTGAAGACTCTGAGCTGGAATCACACTGAATAAAAGATTAGCAACAATTGCATCGCACGGGGTGGTCTGTTTATTAAAGCATGAGTGAGAGAATGGATACATGAATGAATGGAGTAAATGAATGCGTGAATGCATGAATGAGAGAGAAAAAATGAATGTATGAATCTGAGAGAGTGAGTGAATGAATGCATGTATAAATGAGTGAGTGAATACCAGGGGCGGACTGACCATTTGGAAACTCAGGCACTGCCCGAGGGCCCGGGGTCAGTAGGGGGTCCCATGAGATGCCCCTGGTACCTTTTTCATAGGCTTTTTTGAGTTTGGGCAAGGACACAGGGGCCCCATGATCCCCTATTGCCCGGGGGCCCCATGAGTTGTCAGTCCGCCCTTGGTGAATACATGCATGTATGAATGAGAAAGAGTGAATGAATGCATGAATGCGAAAGTGAGTGAATGAATCAGTGAGTGAGTGAATGACTGCATGTATGAATTTGCGAGAGTGAGTGAATGAATGCAAGAATAAATGAGCAAGAGAGCGAGTGAATAAATGCATGCATGAATGAAAAAGAGTGAATAAATGCATGCATGAATGAAAAAGAGTGAATAAATGTATGCATGAATGAGTGAGATAATGAATAAATAGATGAGAGAGTGAGTGAATGAATCAGTGAGAGACTGCATGTATGAATTTGCAAGAGTGAGTGCATGAATGAATAAATAAATGAGCAAGAGAGTGAGTGAATAAATGCATGTGTGAATGAATGAATAAATGAGAGAGTGAGTGAATTAATTAGTGAGAGAGAGAGTGTATGACTGCATGTATGAATGAATAAGAGAGTGCATGACTGAATGTATGTGTGATTTTGAGAGTGAGTGAATGAATGCATGTATGAATGAGTGAGAGGGCAAGAGAGTGAGTGAATGAATGAATGGGAGAGTGAATTAATTAATAAATTAGAGAGTGAGTGAAAGAATTAGTGAGAGAGTGAGTGTATGACTGCATGTATGAATTTGCAAGAGTGAATAAATGAGAGTGCATGAATGAATGTATGATTTTGAGAGAGTGAGTAAATGCATGTATGAATGAATGAGAGGGCAAATGAATGAGTGGATGAATACATAAATGAGTCAGAGAGTAATTGAATGACTGCATGTATGAATTTGCAAGGGTGAGTGAGTAAATGCATGCAATGAGTGAATAAATGCATGCATGAATAAGAACGGATGAATATATGAATGAATTTGTGAGAGAGTAAATGAATGAATACACAAATGAGCAAGAAAGTGACTGAATGAACCAGTGAGAGTATGAGTAAATGACAGCACGTATGAATTTGTGAGAGTGAGTGAATTAATGCATGTATAAATGAGTGAGTGAACACATGCATGTATGAATGAGAAAGAGTGAATTAATGAATGCATGATTCAGTGAGAGAGTGAGTGAATGAATCAGTGAGAAAGTAAGTGAACGACTGCATGTATGAATTTGTAAGAGTGAGAGAATGAATGCATGAATAAATTAGCGAGTGAATAAATGTATGTATGAATGAGAGAGTAAACGAATGCATGAATGAATGAGTGGGTTAGTGAATAAGGGAGGGAGCAATTGGGTGAAGGAGGGAAAGAGTGTGTGAGGGTGAATGAGCAAGTGAGTGGGTGAATAAGGGAGTAAATGAGTGGGTGAGCAAATGTGAGGGCAAGAGTGGATGGTTAAATGAGTGAATCAGTGAGCGAGTTGGTTGGGTGAATAAGACATTGGGTGGCTGAGCACGTGGGTGAATGGATGAGTGAGCGGGTTGGCTAAATGAGGTAGTGAGTGGGTCAATGAGTGTGTGAATAAATGGGTGGGATGGGGGAATGAATGAGTTGGCGGATTGCATGAGGGAGTAGGTGGTGAGTGGATGAGCAAGTGTGTAGGGTAAAGGCTAAATCCATCTTTTACAGAAAAAAATGCGCTCACGTTTCTAGAATAAATGTGCATTTAAATCTTTTTCCATGATCAGGTGGTGCAATGCAAGGCTCCTGCAGATTCTTTCTCACCTGTATCCCATTGAGAACTCCAAGTCAGTCTACAACAGTGGCAGACAGATTTGTAGCTCATTCATTCATAGATCCCTGTGAATGAATGATGAGGCTGTGTGGGAGAAACCATGCAAAATCCAAAATGACAGCTGCAATTGTGCAGAACCATCCCTGCATGCTGCTGGGGGGGGGAATCAGCACAGCAACATGTTATAACACAAATATGGGTGTAACACCTAAAAGGTGAAGCTAGCCTTTAATGAGTGAGCGTGTGACTGGGTGAGTGGATGACCGAGTGAGCGAGTGATTGTGTGAGTGAACAATCAAGTGAGCAAGTGACTGGGTGAGTGAATGACCGAGTGAGTGAGTGACTGGGTGAGTGAACGAATGAGTGAGTGACTGGGTGAGTGAAAGATCGAGTGAGTGAACGACCAAGTGAGTGAGTGACTGGGTGAGTGAATGAACGAGTGAGTGAGTGACTGGGTGAGTGAACGAATGAGTGAGTGACTGGGTGAGTGAAAGATCGAGTGAGTGAACGACCAAGTGAGTGAGTGACTGGGTGAGTGAATGAACGAGTGAGTGACTGGGTGAGTGAACGACCTAATGAGTGAACGACCAAGTGAGCGAGTGACCGGGTGAGTGAACGAACGAGTGACTGGGTGAGTGGACGACCAAGTGAGTGACTGGGTGAGTGGACGACCAATTGAGCGAGTGACTGGGTGAGTGAACGACCGAGTGAGCGAGTGACTGGGAGAGTGAACGAACGAGTGAGTGACTGGGTGAGTGAACGATCGAGTGAGTGAACGACTAAGTGAGTGAGTGACTGGATGAGTGAACGAACGAGTGAGTGAGTGACTGGGTGAATGAACGACCAAGTGACCGGGTGAGCGAACAAACGAGTGAGTGACTGGGTGAGTGGACGACCGAGTGAGTGAGTGACTGGGTGAGTGGATGACCGATTGAGCAAGTGACTGGGTGAGTGAACGACCGAGTGAGCGAGTGACTGGGCGAGTGAACAAACGAGTGACTGGGCGAGTGAACGACCGAGTGACTGGGCGAGTGAACGACCGAGTGAGCGAGTGACTGGGCGAGTGAACGACTGAGTGACTGGGTGAGTGAACAAACGAGTGACTGGGCGAGTGAACGACCGAGTGACTGGGTGAGCGAGTGACTGGGCGAGTGAATGACTGAGTGACTGGGTGAGTGAACAAACGAGTGAGCGAGTGACTGGGCGAGTGAACGACTGAGTGACTAGGTGAGTGAACAAACGAGTGACTGGGCGAGTGAACGACCAAGTGAATGAGTGACTGGGCGAGTGAACGACTGAGTGACTGGGTGAGTGAACAAACGAGTGACTGGGCGAGTGAACGACCGAGTGACTGGGCGAGTGAACGACCGAGTGAGCGAGTGACTGGGCGAGTGAACGACTGAGTGACTGGGTGAGTGAACAAACGAGTGACTGGGCGAGTGAACGACCGAGTGACTGGGTGAGTGAATGACCGAGTGAGTGAGTGACTGGGCGAGTGAATGACTGAGTGACTGGGTGAGTGAACAAACGAGTGAGCGAGTGACTGGGCGAGTGAACGACTGAGTGACTGGGTGAGTGAACAAACGAGTGACTGGGCGAGTGAACGACCAAGTGAATGAGTGACTGGGTGAGTGAACGACTGAGTGGGCGAGTAAATAGGTGAGTGGATGGGGCACACTGTGTACATAGGTTGATCAGCAGGTATCTGGTGCTACATGCCAGACACAACAAGGAACTCACCTTGATTAGGAACAGCACTAGAAAAAACCAGAGCTTGTAAGTGTTATCCTGAAGAGCTTCCTAGCCAACAGACAACAATCCGGCATTAGAACACATAAAGCACCTTTCTTGCTGGGAGTGCCAGTTCCAGTGGACGGACCCGGGAGCCGAGGACGAAGGTAAGTATCTTTGTGTACGGCAGCCACTGCATCCCGAGTGGCATCAATGGGCCCTGTGCGCCCTGGTGCCGGGGACTAAATCTTTTCATTTTGAGAAATTTGACAATGTTGTGCCAATTAGTTAATTTGCAGCAAACTAAAAGTAATGTGACGTCGAGGAGATATCTACCAACAAGGTGATAAACCTCTCAAAGAGGTCTAACCAACTCTGTACCCCAAAACACCCCCCCCCCCCCCCGACTCTCCGACATCTACTAAAAGCAAAAACCCATCATCCTCGGGTCCAGCAACCTGTCTGAATACAGATATGTAGGGAAATAGACATTCCTGGTCAGGTTTGGTTGTAGCGCACACGGGCCTCCTGCATTGCTTCACACTGATAATCCGCAGACTCAGCATGGATGGATCCATCACATTTCTGTATTGTTTACACCAGGGGTCCTCAAACTTTTTAAAAAGGGGGCCAGTTCACTGTCCCTCAGACTGTTCGAGGGCCGGACTATAGTTTAAAAAAAAAAACTATACAGGAGATGACCAGAGACTGCGGACATAGGACAGGAGATGACCAGAGACTGCGGACATAGGACAGGAGATGACCAGAGACTGCGGACATAGTACAGGAGATGACCAGAGACTGCGGACACAGTACAGGAGATGACCAGAGACTGCGGACATAGTACAGGAGATGACCAGAGACTGCGGACACAGTACAGGAGATGACCAGAGACTGCGGACATAGTACAGGAGATGACCAGAGACTGCGGACATAGTACAGGAGATGACCAGAGACTGCGGACACAGTACAGGAGATGACCAGAGACTGCGGACATAGTACTGGAGATGACCAGAGACTGCGGACACAGTACAGGAGATGACCAGAGACTGCGGACATAGTACAGGAGATGACCAGAGACTGCGGACATAGTACAGGAGATGACCAGAGACTGCGGACACAGTACAGGAGATGACCAGAGACTGCGGACATAGTACAGGAGATGACCAGAGACTGCGGACACAGTACAAGAGATGACCAGAGACTGCGGACACAGTACAAGAGATGACCAGAGACTGCGGATATACAACGGCAACGGGAATACTGGGCCGGCCGCTCCATAAGACGTACAGACATTTCCCCCCAAGTGTGTCTTATGGAGCGAAATAGTGCTCCATCATTGGTGTCAGTGGGAGGAATAGTGCTCCATCATTGGTGTCAGTGGGAGGAATAGTGTCCCATCATTGGTGTCAGTGGGAGGAATGGTGCCCCATCATTGGTGTCAGTGGGAGGAATGGTGCCCCATCATTGGTGTCAGTGGGAGGAATGGTGCCCCATCATTGGTGTCAGTGGGAGGAATAGTGCCCCATCATTGGTGTCAATGGGAGGAATGGTGCCCCATCATTGGTGTCAGTGGGAGGAATACTGTCCCATCATTGGTGTCAGTGGGAGGAATAGTGCCCCATCATTGGTGCCAGTGGGAGGAATAGTGTCCCATCATTGGTGTCAGTGGGAGGAATAGCGCCCCATCATTGGTGTCAGTGGGAAGAATAGTGCCCCATCTTTGGTGTCAGTGGGAACAATAGTACGTCATTGGTGTCATTGGGGGGGAATAGTGCCCCGTCATTGGTGTCAGTGGGGGGGGGGTAGTGCCCCAACATTGGTGTCAGTGGGAGGAATAGTGCCCCATCATTGGTGTCAGTGGGGGAAGGAATAGTGTTCCATCGGTGTCAGTGGGGGAAGGAATAGTGCCCCATCGTTGGTGTCAGTGGGAGGAATAGTGCCCCATCGTTGGTGTCAGTGGGAGGAATAGTGCCCCATCATTGGTGTCAGTGGGAGGAATAGTGTCCCATCATTGGTGTCAGTGGGAGGAATAGTGCCCCATCATTGGTGTCAGTGGGAGGAATAGTGCCCCATCATTGGTGTCAGTGGGAGGAAAAGTGCCCCATCATTGGTGTGAGTGGAATAGTGCCCCATCATTGGTATCAGTGACACTAATGATGGGGCACTATTCCTCCCACTGACACGTAACTTGCTGACCCCTGTTCCAGCATACCTGGTTGCAGCAGCACCATCAGCACGGCACACTTACCTGTCAGGTGTCCTCCTTCACTCCGGCCTCTCCCTCACTCGATGTTCGCGGGGCCGCTCGGCTCCGCCTCCTCACAGGTGATTGGCTGCCTGTGTGCCTGTCCTGAACTACAGTTCTGGCGCCCAATCACCGGTGAGGAGGCGGAGCCGAGCGGCAGGAGTGAGGGAGTGGCCGGAATGAATGAAGGAGCAGCGCTTCGTGGACTGGATCGTCGTGGGACTGGGACACGGACCCAGGTAAGACACAGCAGCCCCCTGCCCGCCCCTGTACTTAGAGTCCCTTCCTCGCAGTAAATACGCCCCTGCAGGCGGGCCGGATAGATGGCCTCAGCGGGCCGCATGTGGCCTGCGGGCCGTAGTTTGAGGACCCCTGGTTTACACAATCAAAACTGAAACCGCGTGTATGTCCACCCCAACCGTCCAGGGGAACGACTTCCAGGAATTAACGTCTCCCTGATGAGAATAAACAATCCGAGCCATTAATCCTTTCTGTGCTATTCCTGGAAAAGTCGTCACTTCGAGGTCATGTTCTTCCACAGCCCTTATCTGTCTTTAAGGCTGGGTTCACCTCCAGGCAGGTGGCGTTCGATGCATTTTTCTGGCACGTTTTGCGTTTTTGAAAAACGGGTTTTTGCCATATTTTGTTCTGTTCATGCCGTGTGACTTTCATGCGGCTTTGACACAACTTTATACTCTCTGGCACTCAAGTCGCATCAAAGTAGCGCAGGAACCTTCATTTGCCCAAAGTCACGTTAGGGTTAAATGTTAGCATTAAAAGGTAGGCTTAAGGTTAAATGTTAGGGATAAGGGTAACCCCAATATCTAACCCTAACATCTAACCTGAAGCCTAGCCCTTAACCCTAACATTTAACCCCAACCCTAGTCCTTAACCCTAACCTCTAACCCTAGCCCTTACACTAACCCTAACATCTAACCTGAAGCCTAGCCCTTAACCCTAACATTTAATCCTAACCCTAGTCCTTAACCCTAACATCTAACCCTAGCCCTAACATCTAACCTGAAGCCTAGCCCTTAACCCTAACATTTAACCCCAACCCTAGTCCTTAACCCTAACATCTAACCTGAAGCCTAGCCCTTAACCCTAACATTTAACCCCAACCCTAGTCCTTAACCCTAACATTTAACCCCAACCCTAGTCCTTAACCCTAACCTCTAACCCTAGCCCTAACATCTAACCTGAAGCCTAGCCCTTAACCCTAACATTTAACCCCAACCCTAGTCCTTAACCCTTACTTTTAACCCTAACCTCTAACCCTAGCCCTTACACTAACCCTAACATCTAACCTGAAGCCTAGTCCTTAACCCTAACATCTAACCTGAAGCCTAGTCCTTAACCCTAACATTTAACCCCAACCCTAGTCCTTAACCCTTACTTTTAACCCTAACCTCTAACCCTAGCCCTTACACTAACCCTAACATCTAACCTGAAGCCTAGTCCTTAACCCTAACATTTAATCCTAACCCTAGTCCTTAACCCTTACTTTTAACCCTAACCTCTAACCCAAGCCCTTACACTAACCCTAACATCTAACCTGAAGCCTAGCTCTTAACCCTAACATCTAACCCTAGTCTTAACCCTAATATTTAACCCTTATCCTAACTAACATTTAACCCTAACATCTAACCTGAAGCCTAGCCCTTAACCCTAACATTTAATCCTAACCCTAGTCCTTAACCCTTACTTTTAACCCCAACATCTAACCCGAGCCCTTGACCCCAACATCTAACCCGAGCCCTTGACCCCAACATCTAACCCGAGCCCTTGACCCCAACATCTAACCCGAGCCCTTGACCCCAACATCTAACCCGAGCCCTTGACCCCAACATCTAACCCGAGCCCTTGACCCCAACATCTAACCCGAGCCCTTGACCCCAACATCTAACCCGAGCCCTTGACCCTAACATCTAATCCGAGCCCTTGACCCTAACATCTAACCCTAGCCCTAACAACTAACCTGAAGCCTAGACCTTAACCCTAACATTTAACCCCAACCCTAGTCCTTAACCCTTACTTTTAACCCTAACATCTAACCCGAGCCCTTGACCCTAACCTCTAACATCTAACCTGAAGCCTAGCTCTTAACCCTAACATCTAACCCTTAACCGTAACATATAACCCGAGAACCTAACACCTACCCCCAATATCTAACCCGAGCCCTTAACCCTAACATTTAACCCTCGCCCTTGCACTAACCCTAACCGTAACATCTAACCCTAGTCTTAACCCTCACATTTAACCTTAACCGACTTTGATGTAAGAGAAGGTGAAGGACTCTTGACTTCTGATGTTGGGGGGCTATTGACATCTGATGGAGGGAGGTAATCTACACATCTAGTCATACGGCTACAACTGGCCCTTTGAGGACAACCAATGAAATTGAGTCTGACACCCATGGTCTAAGGGCTTCACCGCAGAGGCAGCACCAAAAACTCTGCACAGGATGCACCTCTGCTACAAAGTTAAATAAAAAGTTGGGATGGGGGTGGCTTTAAAGTAGACTGTTCATGGCAATAGGAAGGTCTACGTTTTCTGTCCAGTCTCTTGCCACCCCAACACAGGAAAAAAATTGACTTACCTCAACCTGATTTCTGACACTTCTGGTAGGCACAGGCAATGGGCCTCCTAAATCGCACAAGAATTCACTCTATCAATGGCCTGGAGTGCGTGCCGATGGGGTTTGGAACATCTAGCTCTGATAGGAGGAACAATTAAGTCACCCATGCCTCCTGAAAGCTCTTTTTTAAGGGCTCGTTCACACCATGGTGCAGAGACGTCCATTTTTTTCTGCACGCGTTCTGTAAGGGCACTCGAAATCAATTGTCCTCTATGTGCCCTGTTCACACCAAAACACTAGTATCCCGTGCGGATGTTTTCTGCGCAGGAATCTGCAACGTATATAAAACTCATTGAAGCGCGCATGAAAACTGAGGTCTCTGCAAGTGAGATCTGCGTGTCCGTTTCCATCGGTTTTCGTGCACGTATGGTGTGAACGAGCTTCAAACCAATTTGCTTGGGTGACCGAGGGGGGCTGGGAAATAACCGAATCTTCAGCTTGCCATGAAAGGTCCATTTTACTGTAAAAAAAAAGTGCAATTGCCCCTCAAAGTGGTATTAAACCCAAAAGCAAATATGTATGATATTGCAGCTTACCAATTATTAAATGGATGGCTGCATTGGTTTTCTTTTTTAGGCTTTTTTTTCCACCTATTGATCCAGTTAGTAGGTCTGTTGTTTTTCAAAAGAACAAGCTGTCCTGCAGATGTGGAAGTTAAGAGTGTTGGGACAAACTATTTACCACTGACAGAGGTGCTTACAATGATCAGCTTTTATGTAAAACCCTGATCCCAAATGAAAAAAAAAAAAAACACTGCTTGTGTAACTGCAGGACTTTGGCTTCAATTTGTCAGTGTATCTAAAATCTGCTACTCCACCTAACACTCCCGTTTCCCCAGATGGACAATGCTGCTGTCCAAAAAGATGTCCCCTGTGCTTCTTCATCCAGAGTGGGGAGCACTCTAATACAGGAGGTGTGTAACTGGCCAGATCACCAGGAAAAACGCCTAAAAAAAAAAAAGAAAAGAAAAAAAAAAAGCTATTGCAGCCACTACATCTAATGACTGGTAAGCTGCAATCAATATACGACAGTTTTGGGTTTATTACCGCTTTAAACCTGAATTCCAGGAATTCAGCAACTTTGCAAAAATAAAAGTGCAGGCCCAGTTAGGTGCATATCACCTCCCGGACTTCTCTTACTCATATGTGACATATATGTACTCATATGTGACATATATGTACTCCCAGAGGACACACTGCCAGCTGTGAGAGGAGAGAAGCAGACACAGCAACTCTGCCCACCCATCCCCTCGGCTGCCCATTCACAGAAGCCTTTGTATTTTGTGGATGAGCTCACATAATACAAAGGCTTCTATGAATGGGCAGAAGAAAGGGAGGGGATGGCAGTTTTTATTTTGGGAACGAGTTCACATAATACAAAGGCTTCTGCGAATGGGCAGAAGAAAGGGAGGAGATAGCAGTTTTTTTTTTTATTTTGTGAACGAGTTCACATAATACAAAGGCTTCTGCGAATGGTCAGAAGAAGGGGAGGGGATAGTAGTTTTTTTTCTATTTTGTGAACGAGTTCACATAATACAAAGGCTTCTGCGAATGGGCAGAAGAAAGGGAGGAGATAGCAGTTTTTTTTTTTATTTTGTGAACGAGTTCACATAATACAAAGGCTTCTGCGAATGGTCAGAAGAAGGGGAGGGGATAGTAGTTTTTTTTCTATTTTGTGAACGAGTTCACATAATACAAAGGCTTCTGCGAATGGGCAGAAGAAAGGGAGGAGATAGCAGTTTTTTTTTTATTTTGTGAACAAGTTCACATAATACAAAGGCTTCTGCGAATGGGCAGAAGAAAGGGAGGAGATAGCAGTTTTTTTTTTATTTTGTGAACGAGTTCACATAATACAAAGGCTTCTGCGAATGGTCAGAAGAAGGGGAGGGGATAGTAGTTTTTTTCTATTTTGTGAACGAGTTCACATAATACAAAGGCCTCTGTGAATGGGCAGAAGGAGGGGAGAGGCGGGTATAGCAGTTCCTGCAACTTTTGAATGAAGACCACAGTGAGCACATGGTCAACTGACACCAATAACCCGCCCAATGCTATCACCAATGTTGCTTTAGTGAAGACGGTTGCACAACAAGCAGAAATAAAAGTGTGACAGAACAACGTAGATGTATGTAAACCTGAAAATGGCTTTATTAACAGTAAACAAAAGACGCCATCAGGCAAACGCACACCCGCAGGGGATGAAACGTTTTTTCTTAACACAGGAAATGTTTTACAACGGACTTTTCACCTCAATAGCAAAGTCTATTTATTCAAGTACCTACAGCAGGAAGAAAACCGATAATATACCCAACGTCCCCCCGCGGCACACAGGCGAGTCGTCAGCCTCCTTCCAACCAGCACTCAGGGAATGCTGAGTTGCCCAAATCTTGCCAGATCCCGTACTCCATTGCAGCGTATTCTTGCAAGATTTGAGCTCCTCAGCATTCTTGTCAGCAGGATGACGTCACTCTGTACCACAAATATCAGGGAGAATTGAGTATATTATCTATCCCTCCTCCCCCAAACAGGTATTTTTATGCATTGTAAGAGAGGGGGAGCGCCTCGAAAAAGCAAACCTTGCCTCCGAGATGGAAGGTCCTCTTTAACAAAACATAGTGAAGTTTAGTTGTCATTCCCCTCCTCCCCCCCCCATAAATCGTTTTCCTCCCTAAAGTCTCTTCACTGTACAAAACAAACCAGAACAATGATGAGAAATGCGTCCACAGACAGAGCAGAAACACGAGAAGCTTCGGGCTGGTTCTTCAAAATAGTAAAAAAAACAAAAAACAGTTGAACCGTAACCAACAGAACAAAAATAGGAACTGGACTCCCAGAACGGGAACGAGTGATGTTTTGGCTCCAGCCTCCGGGAACCGGTGCGGGCGGAAGACACCCAGCCCCAGAGTGCGCACAGCAGTCAGAGTTCACCAGACAATGGGGTTCGTCTATGATTTCTCTGAGGTGGTCTGCGTTTTGTTGAGTCCCCTGATAGACAAGTCGTACACGACCTCCTCGATCTTCTTCACGTCGTATTTCAGACCGTCGTAGCGCTTCCTCAGCGAGTCGTTTTTCAGGTTCAGCAGCCGGAAGCCGAAGTCCAGCTCGTTGATGAAGGTGGCGATGCGGAGCGGTCTGGCGTAGTCGCCGGCTGTGACGCTGTTCACCGCCAGCCTGGACTGGGAAGGAAGAGAAGAAAGTGTCTAATAGCAGAAACAATTCACGGACCAAATATTAAAAGGTCCATCTGTCGCGGCATCCTGGCTGCCCCCCCCCCCCCCTCTGCTCCTCGCATGTCGCCCACTTCTTCACTCCACATACATGCGAGCAGCCGTTCAGCCGACACCTGGCTCATCGCACACAGTCGCTGTCACTCCACACCTCCTGCGTGCGAGGCGCCAGGTTGTCGGGTCCCTCGCTGCAGCCGGGGTAATGTCCTCACCTCCAGGCGCCAGTGAGCACAGCGCACTTTCCTTCCCACGCTGTGACCCACTAAAGAACAAAGAGCCACGTGCCCCTGGCGGAGGTGGAGCCTGTCGCCCAGGGCAATCTGATGTTAGGCATCAGATTTCTTGGGTTGCAAATTTGCTTATTGACTACCTGAGCTGGGGGAAAGAAGTACACATTTTCCTCCTGCCAACCCCCTGGATGCTCCATGTTCCTGTGAGGACCCCAGAGGTTGAGCCTCCAGGAAGCTGCCTCTGCTTCCGACTGCCCAGCCACCTCTCTGCCAGCGCCCTCTTTTCTTCTCTACTCTTCATCCTTGGCCAGGGTTCCCAGCGCTCCTCTCCCTCTCGCCCCGGACCCAGTGGATGCCTGCCCAGGGACCTGCCTCCACAGACCCTTTGGAACCTAATATCCAGCATCCGGACCCCATCACCAGCAGCCTGGAGTTGACCAACCTTACCAGAGTGAGCCCCTGAACCTTTCTGTCTCCCCGCCCTTACTGTGCCCATTACCACCCAGAGGATCCCTGCCCCTTTGCCATGCCTACTGTTGTAGTGCCATATTTCCTCTCCATGGACACTTAACCCTTGCTGTGCCCATTACCACCCAGAGGATCCCTGTCCCTTTCCGTGCCTACTGTTGCCCTGTGGACTGTTTCCCCGTTGCTGTGTCGGATTTCCTCTCCATGGACACTTAACTTTTGCTGTGCCCATTACCACCCAGAGGATCCCTGCCACTTGCCTACTGTTGCGCTGTGGACTGCTTCGCCATTGCTATGTCGGATTTCCTCTCCATGGGCGCTTAATTCTTACTGTGCCCTATTACCACCCAGAGGATCCCTGCCCCTTGCCTTGCCTACTGTTGCGCTATGGACTGTTCCCTGTTGCAGTGCCATATTTCCTCTCCATGGACACTTAATCCTTACTGTGCCCTATTACCACCCAGAGGATCCCTACCCCTCGCCGTGATGAAGCCACGTGACCCGGTGGCGTAACGCGTAGGGGAGGGGCTCTGACGTCACGACGCTTAAAGGCAACACACAGCAAGTATACTGCAGCTATCAAAAGCACACTGTGGATTAATTTTACAATGTTTTAAAGCGATTTTAACTTGTATTACATGTGAGTGCGCTACTTTATTTAATAAAGGTTTTAAAAAAGAAGATATGGCGTTATTATTATACAGGATTTATTTAGCGCCAATGGTTTGCTCAGCGCTGTACATTATAGTGGGAGACAGTACAGCAACAATACAGTTCAATACAAGAGGGTTATATTCTTTATTACTCTTTATGGCACTTATACCTATGGAGGAAGAGTCCTAAGGAAGTGAGGAGACCCCCGAACTGTGAAGAGGGATAATTCCATTCAACTCCAAGTCCAATTAAAGGGACACAAGCTTTGTATGACCTCAGGTGAGGGCACAGCCGGGGACGGTGCACATGATCTGATTGGTGGATTGCATGCAAATCGTTTCTTATCACATCGCTAGAAGGAATGTCAATGTCACGGACTGATTAAGGACATTTATGCAGCAGAAGCGGGATTGCATTATCACATATAATTTGTTGTTGTATTTAATTTATTTAATAATTTTTTTCACTCTTTATTGTAATGGTCAGTGGAGCGCAACACGGTTTATGATTTTTGTGGTCGTACTGTTACCCTGTGGATCTTTGCTGTGCCCTAATACCACCCAGAGGATCCCTGCCCCTTTGCCATGCCTACTGTTGCCCTGTGGACTGTTCCCTGTTGCCGTGCCACATTTCCTCTCCATGGGCACTCAACCCTTGCTGTGCCCTATTACTACCCAGAGGATCCCTGCCCCCTTGCCATGCCTACTGTTGCCCTGTGGACTGTTCCCTGTTGCCGTGCCACATTTCCTCTCCATGGGCGCTCAACCCTTGCTGTGCCCTATTACTACCCAGAGCATCCCTGCCCCTTTGCTGTGTCTACTGTTGCCCTGTGAAATGTTCCCTGTTGCTGTGCCACATTTCCTCTATATGGGCGCTCAACCCTTGCTGTGCCCTATTACCACCCAGAGGATCCCTGCCCCTTTGCCATGCCTACTGTTACCCTGTGGACTGTTCCCTGTTGCCGTGCCATATTTCCTCTCCATGGGCGCTCAACCCTTGCTGTGCCCTATTACCACCCAGAGGATCCCTGCCCCTTTGCTGTGTCTACTGTTGCCCTGTGAACTGTTCCCTGTTGCTGTGCCACATTTCCTCTCCATGGGCGCTTAACCCTTGCTGTGCCCTATTACTACTCAGAGGATCCCTGCCCCTTTGCCATGCCTACTGTTACCCTGTGGACTGTTCCCTGTTGCCGTGCCACATTTCCTCTCCATGGGCGCTCAACTCTTGCTGTGCCCTATTACTACCCAGAGGATCCCTGCCCCTTTGCTGTGTCTACTGTTGCCCTGTGGACTGTTCCCTGTTGCTGTGCCACATTTCCTCTCTATGGGCGCTCAACCCTTGCTGTGCCCTATTACTACCCAGAGGATCCCTGCCCCTTTGCTGTGTCTACTGTTGCCCTGTGGACTTTTCCCTGTTGCTGTGCCACATTTCCTCTCCATGGGCGCTTAACCCTTGCTGTGCCCATTACTACCCAGAGGATCCCTGCCCCTTTGCCATGCCTACTGTTACCCTGTGGACTGTTCCCTGTTGCCATGCCACATTTCCTCTCCATGGGCGCTCAACTCTTGCTGTGCCCTATTACTACCCAGAGGATCCCTGCCCCTTTGCCATGCCTACTGTGGCCCTGTGGATTGTTTACACCTTTGCCATGTCGGATTTAATCTCCATGGATGAATAAACCTTTCTAGGCTCCTGCCCCGAGGATCCCTGCCCATTGTCTGCTATATCATTGCCCTGTGGACTGTTCCTCTCTCGCTTTGCCATATTCCCCCCTCGGAGGGTCATTTCCAGTTGCTGAGCCCATTGCTCCTCTCTGAACTGATTATCTGTAGCGTAGCCCAATGCCACCCTTCCTGTACCCCCAAGTCTTCCAATAAATGCCCGAACGTCGAGTTCCATGTGATCTGCCTCTGTGTGCTCTCTGCATTGCTAGTCCGTCACGCCATCTCTGAGCAAAGACATGCGGAGGACCCACTTCCTGTAAACAGAGATGGCGAGAAGATTCGGAACTGAAGGCAGCTTTAGATAAAAAGGGCTATTAGATTTAGTTTTCATTTTCTAATGCGGGAAGAGGGGGGGGGGTGTGGAACTCATATCAGCTCTGGAATGCCAACCCCTCTGCACCCTCAGAATACTCAATGCTGGACTCTTTCCATGCAACAATCAGAGTGCTCCTCACCTCAGCAATGAATAGTCAGAACAATCCCCACCACTTCACCAGTCTGCAGCCTTGGAGAAATACCAGTCCAACCATACACCCCCCCCAGATCTTATGGTTAACACCCTATAGATTCTATACGACAGCTGCGTCTCACGCGTTTCATGTACTTACCAGCTCGCTGGCCAGGTTCAGTACACCGGACAGGTAATCTTCAATGTCCAGGTGGAAGCCCTTCTCCCGGTCACACTCAACTAGGACAAGAGAACACCATTAGAAGATGTAATACCGCATGCGGTCTGCCGTATGGAATGAAGAGAATTAATGAATTTCATTATGAATTTCCTGTTATTTGAAGTTCAGTCCTGAGATTATCCGAAGAAAATCCGGCTAGGGAATCAATTGGGGCAATGCTGAGTGAGTGGTAAAACCCGACATGGACAACTCTTTAGGTGACCCTGTGCCACCTTTCAGGTTTCTTTAGTAAAAAACTTACATATCACAACTACATTGTACATCCAGGTGGATTATACTGACCTTTTTTTCAGGACAAATTGGGCTTTCATTTGGTGGTAAATGGTAATGGAAATCTCCTGATTTGTTATCAAAGAAAAACTGTCTAAAATATTTTTAAAAAAATGTTTTTTTCATTTAACGGTATATTTCTTGCTACTACTATAACCTACCACCAAAGAACGACCCAAAATAAATCCTCCTGTTCCTATCACAGCGATACCATATATGTATGTTAGTTGTTGTTTGTACCCAGAGTACAGCCCAGAAACAATAGTGCGCATTTTGCTTTTTATTTTTTTAATCCAACCTAAAACACACCGACACTGATCCGAATTTAAACATTTATTTTTATTTCATTTATTTCAGGTACCTATATAGCGCCGTCAATTTACGCAACACTGTACATATACAGTGGGGCAAAAAAGTATTTAGTCCCCACCAATTGTGCAAGTTCTCCCACTTACAAAGATGAGAGAGGCCTGTAATTGGCATCATAGGGAGACCTCAACTATGAGAGACAAAATGAGAAAACAAATCCAGACAATCACATTGGCTGATTTGGAAAGAATTTATTTGCAAATTATGGTGGAAAATAAGTATTTGGTCACCTACAAACAAGCAAGATTTCTGGCTCTCACAGACCTGTACCTTCTTCTTTAAGAGGCTCCTCTGTCCTGCACTCATTACCTGTATCAATGGCACCTGTTTGAACTTGTTATCAGTATTAAAGACACCTGTCCACAACCTCAAACAGTCACACTCCAAACTCCACTATGGTGAAGACCAAAGAGCTGTCGAAGGACACCAGAAACAAAACTGTAGACCTGCACCAGGCTGGGAAGACTGAATCTGCAATAGGCAAGCAGCTTGGTGTGAACAAATCAACTGTGGGAGCAATAATAAGAAAATGGAAGACATACAAGACCACTGATAATCTCCCTCGATCTGGGGCTCCACGCAAGATCTCACCCCGTGGGGTCAAAATGATCACAAGAACGGTGAGCAAAAATCCCAGGGCCACACGGGGGGGGACCTAGTGAATGACCTGCAGAGAGCTGGGACCAACGTAACAAAGGCTACCATCAGTAACACACTACGCCGCCAGGGACTCAGATCCTGCAGTGCCAGACGTGTCCCCCTGCTTAAGCCAGTACATGTCCGGGCCCGTCTGAAGTTTGCTAGAGAGCATTTGGATGATCCAGAAGAGGATTGGGAGAATGTCATATGGTCAGATGAAACCAAAATAGAACTGTTTGGTAGAAACACAACTCATCGTGTTCGGAGGAGAGAGAATGCTGAGTTGCATCCAAAGAACACCATACCTACTGTGAAGCATGGGGGTGGCAACATCATGCTTTGGGGCTGTTTCTCCACAAAGGGACCAGGACGACTGATCCATGTACAGGACAGAATGAATGGGGTCATGTATCGTGAGATTTTGAGTGCAAACCTCCTTCCATCAGCAAGGGCATTGAAGGAAACCCACACAGGCACAGGGAGAACATGCAAACTCCAGGCAGGTGGTGCTGTGGTAGGGATTTGAACAAAGGACCCTAGTGCTGCTAGGCGGAAGTGCTAACCATTTAGCCACTGTGCTGCCCAAAAAATGTTTTTATTAATAACCCCCCCCCCCCCCAAAATAAACATGACCTTTGACACAAACCCTGGCACGGGCCAAGGTCAAACCTTGATCTAGGTTTTTGAGAGAGAGAGAGAGAGAGAGAGAGAGAGAGAGAGAGAGAGAGAGAGAGAGAAGGGGGGGGGAGAGGGGGGGGGACAATGACACAGCAGATCACTGGTAAATGCAGTTGCCGGTTATCAGCTGCACTTTCCTCACACTGTCACAGCGTGAGGAAAGTACTGCTGATAGCCGGCAATTGTCAGAGGAGGGATCGGCACTGATCAGCAGGACACTGATGATCAGTGCCCTGATGATTGTTGCCCAGCAGTGCCACCCACCAGTACCGCCCACAAGTGCCCAGCAGTGCCACCCACCTGTGTCTAGTAGTGCCACCCACCTGTGCCCACCAGTGCCTAGTAGTGCCACCCGTGTCCACCAGTGCCACCCACCTGTGCCTAGTAGTGCCACCCACCTGTGCCCACCAGTGCCACCCACCTGTGCCCACCAGTGCCTAGTAGTGCCACCCACCTGTGCCCACCAGAGCCTAGTAGTGCCACCCACCTGTGCCCACCAGAGCCTAGTAGTGCCACCCACCTGTGCCCACCAGTGCCACCCACCTGTGCCCACCAGTGCCTAGTAGTGCCACCCACCTGTGCCCACCAGAGCCTAGTAGTGCCACCCACCTGTGCCCACCAGTGCCACCCACCTGTGCCCACCAGTACCTAGTAGTGCCACCCACCTGTGCCCACCAGAGCCTAGTAGTGCCACCCACCTGTGCCCACCAGTGCCACCCACCTGTGCCCACCAGTGCCTAGTGCCACCCACCTGTGCCGCCTATCCATGCCGCCTCATCAACACACATCAGTGAAGGAGAAAAATTACTTGCTCGCAAAATTTTATAATTAAAAAAAAAGTTTTTCTTTGTTTCGCTATAAACAAAAAAAAAAAAACGCAAAAAAAGAGAGGCACCCAGTGGCGATTAAATACCACCAAAAGAAAGCTTTATGTGTGTGAAAAAAAATGTCATATGGATACAGTATTGCATGACTGCGCAATTGTCATTCAAAGTGCTGAAAGCTGGCCTGGGCAGGAAGGGGGTATAATTGCCCAGTAGGCAAACGGTAAAGTCACTGTGCGATTTAAAATTGCGTGATTTGTGTGCAATTTATGAAGCTACTTGTGAAGATTTTCAACGATTTCTTGCCATTTGCAATGCGATTTCCATTATATTCTATGTAATGCAAGAACTACTTTAGAAATCGTAACGCAGCAAACCGCACAGACACCGACATTCACATTCATTAGATGCGATTTCAATTCGCAAGTCGCACCTGAAATGGCACCGGTGTGACCGGGCACTGAATCATTCACACTATCGATTGCACTAACAGGTGCGCTTGTTGGACAGGCAGCATGAACTGTATATAGACTCAGCTACTTGCAGTATACAGCGCTGTGTTCTGGCCGTGCGATGGGGACTTCCCAGGACAAAACAGAGCCGGGATGGGCGCTGTTCAGCCATTCGCGGGAAGCTTTGTATGCTATGAAGTCAATCAACCCCAATGAATATCTTCAAAAAAAAAAAAAAAAAAGAGGTCAGTAAAGGATCGTCAACATTTTTCTTTCCGGACAAGTCTCCGTTTTTAGAAGGAAGTCACTGTGGAGTAACTGTAGATTCACATCTATGCGGGTGGTGCCGCTGCGGATCCGCACGAAAATCCACCCGCACAGAGAATTGCAGACCAATGCGCGGGTGCCATTAGTTCTAATGGTATGCTGCCCGCAGTGGAAATCGCAACCGTACTGGGCTGTGTTTTCCAAAGAAGTGCAGGGACTTCTTCCCTGCGTGTCACAGGCGCGGGAGTCCATTCAAATGAATGGGCTCTCGCGCCCGTGCAGAACGCGGCCCGCACGACCGCATAGCTGTGAACCAGGAGGTAAAGAGGGCCAGTGCTCCAAGGATGTGACAGCAGCAACCTACTTCCCAGTATCTCACACACGGCCTCCCGGGTCACCAGCTGCTCACTCTCCAGGTAGACCAGGAACGCGGCCTGAAACACGAGGCGCTGCAGGACGAACCGCCACTGATCGTGAAACCTGCAGGAAGAAGAAAGACAGTTGTATATGTTGCGCTATATTTGAGCAGTCGTTTACGAAACAAATATTATCGGAACAAAATACACTCGAATGAATTTTACTGCAAACACACCCAATATTATACCTAATTTTTGGCTAAAATATAAAAAGATTGTGTTGTGTTGAGTAGATCGATGCCAAACGTGTCAAGCCTTTAAATTGCACGTCTGTGGAATGGCAAAAAAAAAAAAAAAAAAACACACATTCGGTACACAAAATTTTCTATAGGTGATGCTTTAACTCTTTCACTGCCACAGCTGTTTTTGCATCTTTTTTTTTTGCACACGTTTAAAAAAAAATAATTTTAGGCCTACAAATTACACAAAACCCTCCGAATATTATATATTTTCTGCAGGCAGACACCCTAGAGAATGAAATTGTGGTCGTTCCAATTTTTTATACAACACGATATTACCACAAAAGGTCTAAGAAACACAACATTTCAGTAAAAAAAAAAACATTAATGTGAATTATAGGGCAAACAAATACAATAAATTTCCCAGGAAAATATAAAAGACGAGTAAATAGATACCCAACATGTCAAACCTTACATTTCTGTGCACCAGTGAAATGGTGACAAACTTCAGTACCCCATATTTTTAATAGGCGAGGCTGCGTCAGTTTAGTGTCACGAAGGAGGTGTTGTGCTCGGATTATTGCTCTCAGTCCAGTGTGAGGCAATATGTAACGTGTATCACAATCAACGTTTTCATATGTACGCCCTCCTGACACATATGTGCGTATATGTTAAAGTGAGGGGGGCCTTAACCTTTTTTTTTTGGGGTGGGGGGGATGTTGCGTGCTTGAGTGTAACTATTTTTGCAGTAAAAAAAACTATTTTTGCGTAACTCTTTTTTTTTTTTTTAACCACTTGCTCTCCTGATGATTTCCCCCCTTCCTGACCAGGCCATTTCTTGCGTTTCTGCGCTGCGTTACTTTAACTGCCAATTGCGCGGTCATGCAACGCTGCACTCAAATTAAATTTACGTTCTTTTTTCCCACAAATTTAGCTTTCTTTCGGTGGTATTTGATCGCCTGTGTGTTTATTTTTTTGGACTTTTTGCTATTAAACATGATCAAAATGCGGTTGGATCCTGTCTTCTCTGATCCTCCCCTTCTTCCAGTGTTCTCTTATCTCCTGATAAGATATATTGTGTGGAGTCACTCTGCACATGCTCAATTTGGTGTGTATTGCTAGAGAGCTTTTTTTTCTTGGGAGAGTACATATGATCAGCACAGGGCCAATCAGAGCTGTCAAGGCAGAGGTCAGAGGTTCTGCATCCTCCTAGAGCAGAAAGAAAACTCCTACAACATTTAAGCAGTGCTTTGCTGGACACTGATAGAAGTCACAAAATTGCTATATACTGCTGATGAGAGAAAGGTATTTAGCAGTTTATATTTACTAAAATAATTGCATTTCCATTTTCTGTGTACTGTGGGAGACCAGATATAGTGAATGCGGGGTCCGGGGAGAGCGGATATAGTGAATGCGGGGTCCGGGGAGAGCGGATATAGCGAACGCGGGGTCCGGGGAGAGCGGATATAGCGAACGCGGGGTCCGGGGAGAGCGGATATAGCGAACGCGGGGTCCGGGGAGAGCGGATATAGCGAACGCGGGGTCCGGGGAGAGCGGATATAGCGAACGCGGGGTCCGGGGAGAGCGGATATAGCGAACGCGGGGTCCGGGGAGAGCGGATATAGCGAACGCGGGGTCCGGGGAGAGCGGATATAGCAAACGCGGGGTCCGGGGAGAGCGGATATAGCAAACGCGGGGTCCGGGGAGAGCGGATATAGCAAACGCGGGGTCCGGGGAGAGCGGATATAGCAAACGCGGGGTCCGGGGAGAGCGGATATAGCAAACGCGGGGTCCGGGGAGAGCGGATATAGCGAACGCGGGGTCCGGGGAGAGCGGATATAGCGAACGCGGGGTCCGGGGAGAGCGGATATAGTGAATGCAGGGTCCGGGGAGAGCGGACATAGCGAACGCGGGGTCCGGGGAGAGCGGATATGGTGAATGCGGGGTCCGGGGAGAGCAGATATAGTGAATGCAGGGTCCGGGGAGAGCAGATATAGTGAATGCAGGGTCCGGGGAGAGCGGATATGGTGAATGCGGGGTCCGGGGAGAGCGGATATAGTGAATGCGGGGTCTGGGGAGAGCGGACATAGTGAATGCGGGGTCCGGGAGAGCGGACATAGTGAATGCGGGGTCCGGGAGAGCGGACATAGTGAATGCGGGGTCCGGGGAGAGCGGATATAGTGAATGCAGGGTCCGGGGAGAGCAGATATAGTGAATGCAGGGTCCGGGGAGAGTGGATATAGTGAATGTGGGGTCCGGGGAGAGCGGATATAGCGAATGCGGGGTCCGGGGAGAGCGGATATAGTGAATGTGGGGTCCGGGAAGAGCGGATATAGTGAATGCGGGGTCCGGGGAGAGCGGATATAGTGAATGCGGGGTCCGGGGAAACCAGATATAGTGAATGTGGGGTCCGGGGAGAGCGGATATAGCGAATGCGGGGTCCGGGGAGAGCGGATATAGTGAATGCAGGGTCCGGGGAGAGCGGATATAGTGAGAAATGGGAGAGCCCAGGAAGCACCAGAGGTTCCGCTGGCGAGGTGCTGCACTTTGAAAGCCCCATAAGAGGGATCTAGAGCCGCCTAATCACTTTTATCGGAAAGCTGACTCTTGAAGCCGGGGGCACCTACCCATCATGTGATCAGGTGTCCATCCCGCCGGGATGCCATGTGTCCCCCATTGGGAAGATCTCCCTTCAGGTCAGTTCAGAGATGAAGCGGCACCACCTGTAGGCAGTGCCGGAAACACTTCTGCTAATGTGCAACACTTCCTGTCCCAGTGACACAACCTTCGAAAGTGAGGGGAAATTGCCTCTTGGTTGTCACCGGCACAGGAATGAAGTACACAGCCCCGGCACTACGTCTCAGCACTGACCCCTGGAACACAGCCGGTGGAAGACGCCCCAATGGGGAGTGCCCGCATCGGGCCTTACCGGTAATATTGATCGGAGGGGAACTTAGTGGCCAGTTCCTTGAGCTGCGTCCGGACGGTGCTGAAATGTTCTCGTGCTTTCAAGCACTTCGCAGGAACTGAGGAAAGAAAACACAGAAGGGGGGGCGGTAATTATGACAGTAACTGCACCCTTAATATTCCGCTTTCTGCAGAGCCCGTCAAACAGAATTGTATTTTTGCGTTTTGTAGCTCCCACCCAATTTTTGTCTCCGCCCCGAGATCTGATCCACCCAATTGTAACCACAGAAAGAAAATAAATACCCGGGGGGGGGGGGAGGATTGGAATGATGAAGTGGGGGGAGGAGGGATCAATTATACACCCAATATATTGTCTTTTATATACTAAACCATTCTGGATACACAACGCTGGATGGGCTGCTTGCTGGCCGACCCCTTTACTAGTGGAGGCGGAGTCATGCTGATGAATGATGGGGAGGGGCGGAGTCAGCAGACAGCGTGGCACACTCACTGTTGTTGAATCCCGCCTCCTGGTGGACGCCCTGAAGAAGGATGAGGATCTCCCGGGCCGTCTGCTCCAGACTCTGCACCACCTTCCGGATCTCCTGCAGAGAGCAACAAACACAGCTTTATACATCAGATGGGGGGGCGGGGACACTGATATCTCCTCCAGTGCTCCCACATCCACCCGACCCCCGCACTCTGCGCGGTACATCCACCCGACCCCCGCACTCTGCGCGCCACATCCACCCGACCCCCGCACTCTGCGCGGTACATCCACCCGACCCCCGCACTCTGCGCGGTACATCCACCCGACCCCCGCACTCTGCGCGCCACATCCACCCGACCCCCGCACTCTGCGCGCCACATCCACCCGACCCCCGCACTCTGCGCGCCACATCCACCCGAACCCCGCACTCTGCGCGGTACATCCACCCGACCCCCGCACTCTGCGCGGTACTTCCACCCGACCCCCGCACTCTGCGCGGTACTTCCACCCGAACCCCGCACTCTGCACGTTACATCCACCCGACCCCCGCACTCTGTACGGTACATCCACCCGAACCCCCGCACTCTCTACGGTACATCCACCCGACCCCCGCACTCAGTACGCCACATCCACCCGAACCCCGCACTCTGCACAGTACATCCACCCGACCCCCGCACTCTCTACGGTACATCCACCCATCCCCCGCACTCTGCGCGGTACATCCACCCGACCCCCACATTGTGTAGGTTACATCCACCCGACCCCCGCACTCTGCACGATACATCCACCCGACCCCTTCCACTGTTAGCACACTTTTGCCACACCCACCAACCCATGACATGTTGCTATTAGCCCCGCCCACCACTCCGCCCCCCTTCTTAAGAATTCTGATTTTTAAAAGTTCCTTAAATGACTGTATTCTCCCAACCCCCAATAACCGACCCATCCCCCCCCCAGATATGGTTCCCAACCTAAATCATTCCTAATAGTGGATGAAGCGCTCAGCCATGAGGGTAACAACCTAAATCATTGCCCCCCTCAATTATCTCCTCCAGTGAACCCCTCTGTACCCCCGTCCTCGCCACCACTCCCCCTGCTGGGTGTGTGGGGTCATATCCCCCCAAATAACACCCCATCCCCCACCTCAGTATCACCATCCCTCCTCCATTATCTCCCCTCCCCCCTCACCTCCCGGATGTCCTGGTCGGCGCCCAGCCCGCTCTGTAGTTGGACGAACATCTCTATCACCGACATCTTCTGCCTCTTCACCGGAGACTCGGGGGTGACGTAATTCAGCGGGGCGGGGCCGGAGGATCAAGAGCAACGTGGGTTGGCTGATCGGCTTCTACCAACGAGACAGAGATGGAGAGGAACTTCCGGTGATGTCATCACTCCTCGCCGGAAGTGATATTCCTTATACTACAAAGAATACGAACAAAATAATACTAACGATAACAAAACATAATATAATAAAATGTAATAAAATATTAAAAATACTTATAATAAATTAAAAATATGTAACAAATAATAAAGTAATATTAATCAATAAATAATAATCTAAATTACATTTTAAAAATGATAACTATAAATTAATAATAAATAAACAAATAATAAAATATAATAATTATTAAAAAATAATACATTTAATATTAAGGAATATAATTAATAATCAGTATAAATTAATTTAAATATTCGTTAAATTAGATTAAATAAAATAAATCTCATTAAATGTAATAAATATTTTGTATAGTATAATAATAAAAATATAATAACATAATAAAAGATGATAAAAGAAATAATAATGGGTTATAATAAATTTGAATAAGTAACAAAATATAATAAATATTGTTATAAAAATAATTAAATGTAATATTGATATAATTGATAATTAGTATAAATATTAATTAAATTATATTATTAAATAAAATAAATTACAATAAATGTAATACATATTTTTTTATAATATATTAATAATAAAATATAACCACATAATAAAAGATAATATAAACAAAACAATATATAATATAAATATAATACAAATATATAATCGATTATAAACAATAATAGTAAAATATAATAGTAATAATAAAGGTTAATAATAATAATAATAATAATAATAATAATAAATTATAAAATATAATCAATATTTTAATAAAATATAATTACATTTAATATTAATGAATATAATTAATAATTCATATAAATAATATGTGTTAGTTAAATAAAATAAATTACATTCAATTTAATAACTATTTTGTATAATAATAAAATATAAGATCATAGTAAATTATATATAAACAATATATAATATAACATATAATAAAAATTATCATACCTTATTATACCTGACCTAAAATAGATGTAATTCTATAAAATAGATGTAGTTGTGGCATCGGCCGGCAGGTGTCGCTCGTTATGCCGGGTCTATAATGGATGTAATTCCCTGGCGTGGCCGGCAAGTGTCGCTAATTATGTGTAATCTATAGTGGATGTAGTTCCCCGAAGTGGCCGGCAGGTGTCGCTCATTATACCTATTCTATACTGGATGTAGTTCCTTAGTGTGGCCGGCAGATGGCGCTCATTATACTTGGTCTACACTGGATGTAGTTCCTCGGTGTGGCCGACAGGTGTCGCTCATTATACTTGGTCTATACTGGATGTAGTTCCTCGATATGGCCGGCAGGTGTCGCTCATAATACCTGGTCTATACTGGATGTAGTTCACCGGTGTGACCGGTAGGTGTCGCTCATTATACCTGGTCTATAATGGATGTAGTTCCTCAGAGTGGCCGGCAGGTGTCGCTCATAATACTTGGTCTACAATGGATGTAGTTCTTCTGTGTGACCGGCAGATGTCGCTGATTATACTTGGTCTACCATGGATGTACTTCCTCAGAGTGACCGGCAGGTGTCGCTGATTATACCTGGTCTACCATGGATGTAGTTCTCCTGTGTGACCGGCAGATGTCGCTGATTATACCTGGTCTACCATGGATGTACTTCCTCAGAGTGACCAGCAGGTGTCGCTGATTATACCTGGTCTACCATGGATGTAGTCCTTCTGTGTGACCGGCAGGTGTCGCTGATTATAGCTGGTCTATAATTGATGTGATTCCCCAAAGTGTCCAGCAGCTGTCGCTCATTATTCCTAGTCTACAATGAATGTAGTTCTTCTGTGTGGCCGGCAGGTGTCGCTCACTATTCCGGGTCCGCCGTGGTGCGGCGGATGTGCTGCCCCGGCAGTGTCGGTAGGGGTCGCTGTGCGGATAGTTCCGTGTGATCCCACGTGTTCGGTGAAGATGTCGGAGGAGAAGGTGTCGGCGGGGCCCCTCCTGTCTCTGGACCCCAAATTACAGGGGGAGTTCCAGGAGAGAGTCAGGAAGATCCGCAAGAAGGGCCGACAGGTACCCGAGAGAGATCGGGCCGCGTATGGGGGACATATCTCTGTATACAGAGGAGAGATCGGGCCGTGTATGGGGGACATATCTCTGTATACAGAGAGATCGGGCCGCGTATGGGGGACATATCTCTGTATACAGAGAGATCGGGCCGTGTATGGGGGGGACATGTCTTTGTATACAGAGGAGAGATCGGGCCGTGTATGGGGGGATATATCTCTGTATACAGTATATAGAGGGAGTGTATGGAGGGCTCTATATTACACATCGATCAGCCAGAACATTATGACCACTGACAGGGAAGGGACTAACATTGATGGCACCTGAGGGGGGGGGAGGGGTACTGGGTACTGAGTACTGAGTGAAGAAGGGGGTGACAGAGAATGTGTGGGGAATCACAGTGAATGTAGGGGAGTGTCAGTGAATGGGAGGTTTGCAGTTAATGTAGGGGAGGTGAATGTGGGTGTTAGTGAATGTAGGGGGTGGTGTCAGTGAATTTAGGGGGGTGGCAGTGAATGTAGGGGAGGTGAATGTGGGTGTTTGCAGTGAATGTAGGGGGGGGGTGACAGTGAATGTAGGGGTTCGCAGTGAATGTAGTGGGGGTGTCAGTGAATGTGAGGGTTTGCAGTAAATGTAGGGGTATGTAGTGACTGTAGGGGGGGTTTCGCAGTGAATGTGTGGGGGGGGTGTCAGTGAATGTGGGGGTTCGCAGTGAATGTGGGGGTTCGCAGTGAATGTAGGGGGGTTTCTCAGTGAATGTGGGGGTTCGCAGTGACTGTAGTGGGGGTGGCAGTGAATGTAGGGGTATGTAGTGACTGTAGGGGGGGTTTCGCAGTGAATGTGTGTGTGGGGGGGGGTGTCAGTGAATGTGGGGGTTCGCAGTGAATGTAGGGGGGGTTTCTCAGTGAATGTGGGGGTTCGCAGTGACTGTAGTGGGGGTGGCAGTGAATGTGGGGGCCGCAGTGGGCGGGGTGTTTGGCTGTCTCGGTTGTCGTCCTACATACACTCCTTGTCTGCTCTGTCCTGGCGCCAGGCCGGGTTGGGTTTGTGGCTTTGCATGTGATTAACATGTATACTTCTATCCCCCCCCCCCCCCCCCCCAGTCTGAGAAACTCACCCCCGGCGTCCTCTACATCGGACACATCCCCCGCCTGCTGTTTGAGCCTCAGCTGAGGGAATATTTCAGCCAGTTTGGAACAGTCACGCGGTTCCGCCTCTCCAGGAGTAAGAAGGTAAGATTCTGAATTTTCAGCAGTGTGGGAAAAGAAAATGGGGGCAGGGAAATGACTCGTCATAAAGCATATTTACCTGTCGCTGCCAGCCCCCCCCAAAGACTGGTGCCTTGTAGAAGAACGTCCCACCAACCATCTAATTGAAACGTTTGTGAAGCCACTTCAGCCTCAGGACATATCTGACACCTTTTCGTTTACATGTTAAAATCCGTATTTTTTGCTAGAAAATGACTTTGAACCCCCAAACATTATATATATATTTATATCTCTCAAAAAATGGAAGGAAGACTTTGTAATCCGAGTCGCATCCAGTCCATGAACCTCCTAGGATATGGATCTGGTCAGGTAAGTCGCAGAGGGGGTCGTTAATCAGTTTCAGCTGCTTTGGTGTTCATGAAACTAACATCAGGTGCACTAGATGGGCAACAATGAGACGACCCACAAAACAGGAATGGTTTTACAGGTGACATTTTCTCCCTACTCATCTTTTCTGACTGTTTTTCACTAGTTTTGCATTTGTCTAGGGTCAGTGTCACTACTGGTAGCATGAGGCCATACCTGGACCCTACAGAGGTTGTACAGGCAGTCTGACTCCTCCAGGATGGACATCAATACGTACCATTGCCAGAAGGTCACAGGAACACTTTGTTGGTTTTTTTTTTTTTCAAATTGTTTTACTTTTCATTTTCAATGTTACTTTAAAAAATAAATTTATCGATCACTTTTTTATTGCTGTCACAAGAACTGGAAACATCCCCTTTGATTGCAATAGACACGTGACAGGTACTCTTTATGGGGGGATCTGGGGTCTATGAGACCCCAAATCCCTCCTCTGCACTTGAAAGCACTCAAAACACCCAGATCGGGGTTTTTGAATACTTTCAGATTTTTAAAAATGGTGCTGAAAATTTCTGAGTAATCTGGGGGTGATGTCAGTTCATTGATTCCGGTGCAGCTGCTCGATTTATTGTACAAGAGAGCCAAATGCCGGCTCTAAAAAAAAAAAAAACAACTGTACCAGGCGGATTCCTGCAGGCGCAGCGTCACTGCGGTACAACCACAGAAAGTCCAGTGCAGGGGCGGACTGACAACTCATGGGGCCCCCGGGCAATAGGGGATCATGGGGCCCCTGTGTCCTTGCTGAAACTCAAAAAAGCCTATGAAAAAGGTACCAGGGGCATGTCATGGGGCCCCCTACTGACCCCGGGCCCTCAGGCAGTGCCGAGTTTCCAAATGGTCAGTCTGCCCCTGGTCCAGTGACATACAGGCGTGCCGCTGGTCCGGAAGTGGTTAATAAATGTAGATTATAATACAGCGAAATGACATTTTTGGGGTAACATTTTTAATTGCGATTCGCAGACCGGGAACCCTAAAGGATACGCCTACATCGAGTTCGAATGTGAGGATGTGGCCAAGATCGTGGCGGATACCATGAACAATTATCTGTTCTGTGAGCGGCTCCTGAAATGTAAGTCTGCGGCTCTGCCTTGTGTCAGAATCTGAATTCACACCGAAGGAAGTGGTGTAGCTGCATAGAGTTTCCTGCGCACAATGGCCCAGGCGTTATGAGGTGCCGGAGAGGGTGGTGGATTGAGAGAGAGAGAGAGAGCGGACTGGGGGACCGGTGAGAGATGACGTGTTCTTCTATACCGCGTCCTATGCAGCCCCCCACAGGATGAGGGAAGTCGGGTATGTGCAGGAAAATATCTCCCCCCTCCATAATGAAAACCTTTCCGTAGTTGTATGGCGGTTGCCTATTGTAGGAGAACAGACGGGGGGCGCACTTCCCACAGCGGGATGATGTTCCACAGCCTGGGCCAGTGTCCTCGGGGGGGCCAGGGTCAGCCTGGGCCGGTGTCCTCGGGGGGCTAGGGTCAGCCTGGGCCGGTGTCCTCGGGGGGGCCAGGGTCAGCCTGGGCCGGTGTCCTGGGGGGGGCCAGGGTCAGCCTTGGCCGGTGTCCTCGGGGGGGCCAGGATCATCCTTGGCCGGTGTCCTCGAGGGGGCCAGGGTCAGCCTTGGCCGGTGTCCTGGGGGGGGCCAGGGTCAGCCTTGGCCGGTGTCCTGGGAGGGGCCAGGGTCAGCCTTGGCCGGTGTCCTGGGAGGGGCCAGGGTCAGCCTTGGCCGGTGTCCTGGGGGGGGCCAGGGTCAGCCTTGGCCGGTGTCCTGGGGGGGGCCAGGGTCAGCCTTGGCCGGTGTCCTGGGGGGGGGCCAGGGTCAGCCTTGGCCGGTGTCCTGGGGGGGGCCAGGGTCAGCCTTGGCCGGTGTCCTGGGGGGGGCCAGGGTCAGCCTTGGCCGGTGTCCTGGGGGGGGGGCAGGGTCCTGGGGGGCCTGGGCGAGCGTCCTCTGGGGCCAGGGCCCTGGGGGGCCTGGGCGAGCGTCCTCTGGGGCCAGGGCCAGCCTGGGCCAGTGTCCCCCGGGTGCCAGGGTCCTCGGGTGCCAGTGTCCACCAGAACCAGTGTCCTCGGGTGCCAGTGTCCACCAGAACCAGTGTCCTCGGGTGCCAGTGTCCACCAGAACCAGTGTCCTCGGGTGCCAGTGTCCACCAGAACCAGTGTCCTCGGGTGCCAGTGTCCACCAGAACCAGTGTCCTCGGGTGCCAGTGTCCTTGGGTGCCAGTGTCCGGGTTAGCCAGAACAAGTGTCCCGATCACCTGCCAGCACCACTACCCGTGTCATCCTGTATCTGTGTAAGCCAGAACCAGTGTCCCAATCACTCAACAGTACCAGTGTCAGCCAGAACCAGTGTCCTGATAGCCAGCTAGCTCAGGTACCAGAGTCAGCCAGAACGTCCCAATTGCCCACCAGTACCAGTGTCGTCTTGTATGTGTCAGCCAGAACTGTTGCCCTCAGGTACCAGTGTCCTGATCGCCATCCCCACCTTACCTCGCCCTCCAGAATTGGGGAAAGAGGGGACATGGAAAGACGATTGAGAAACAGAAAAAGAGTGCAATAGAGGGAGGAAGTTCCCAGGGTGTCGTGCTGCCATAACTCATGGGACGGGGACACCGATAGACCGTAGAGGAGGGGAAGCAGCAGGGTAGGGACTATGCATTATTTCAGTTTTTCTTTTGCTGTAATGATTTGGGGGGGTTGTGATCTGTATAGCAGAGTGCTCAGATGGGGTGCTGAGTGCGGTATCTCCCTCCACTATTAGTAAATAAGCCCCCCTTTCTCTTGGCAGGCGAATTTATACCCCCGGAGAAAGTTCACCCAAAAGTTTTTATCGGATGCAACAGCAAGTTCAAGAAACCTTCACTGCCAGCGGTGACACGCTACAACAGGAATCGTTCCGAGCAGCAGCAGCAGAAGATGACCAAAAAGATGCTGGAGAAGGAGAGGAATCTGAGGAAGCGGCTGGCAGAGAAAGGAATCGACTACGATTTCCCAGGATTTGTAAGTGTTCTGGAATCTTTCTCGCAATGATGACCGCGTAGGATGAGAGCAAATATGGAGGGGGTGCGGGAAGCCCCTATATGCACCTAGACTGTCTCTTTGAAGGAGACCACTTTAAATGCAAAGCCCACCTTTAGGAACATCTCACCTCGAGACAAAGGTGGAAATACACTTTAAGGACAACTTGTATTAGATGCGGGGGCTTCCAGGAGTGACTTATTTTTCAAGGTGCATGGTCGGGGGCTGCCATCTTTATCTTTCCTTAATTCCTCAGTGATTGGCCTGATATGGAAATGCTTGTTCCAGGTCAGACGCTTGCATAGTAAAAGGACCAATCAGACGGCCCTTGGCCCTGCAGATCTATGTCAGCAATGATATCACTTGGATTTCTATTCTGCTACATTCACCTGTTAACCATAACAAAGCCAAATATAATGACAGGTCCCCTTTACTTGACCCTGTATTAATTATGAGGGGCACCGTGCCGGTATATAGGAGGGGGCACAGTATTCAGACATTAGGAGTTGTAGATAACAGACTCGTCAGAACCTTCTCTGTCCATCCGAGTGTTGGATTACAAAGTGTTTTCCCTCCTATTCCAGGCCGCTCAGATAAAGAAGACCAAGCTGCTCTCTGAGGACGCCGACATTACATTCAACAGTGAGGTGAGTGAGAACGTGGAGAGATTAAAACATGAATTGCATCAGATGCGAACTGAATTCAAAGACGCAATGACGTCACTAGGTCCTTTCCTACGCGTTTCATCATTGGGCTTCCCTGGAGGCTTCCACTGCTGCAATTCAGTGTAATAACTGAGCCTGCATTGGTACATTATATTGAGCATTTTTACCTAGAACCATTGTTCACTATCATTTTTTTTTTTTTTTTTTGTGTGTGTTTTTTTTCAATTCAATAAAATTTGTAGGTATTTCACTGTTAAGAATTCTCTGTTTCTTTGGAGCATAGCATGGGTATTGATGTGAAGCAAATGCTGGTGAATATCTCTATCTAGCTCTGTGTGTGCGTGTGTATATGTATGTGCGTGTGTATATGTATGTGCGTGTGTATATGTATGTGCGTGTGTATATGTATGTGCGTGTGTATATGTATGTGCGTGTGTATATATATATATATATATATATATATCAGGGACGGACTGATCATTTGGAAACTCGGGCACTGCCCGAGGGCCCGGGGTCATTAGGGGGCCCTATGAGATGCCCCTGGTACCTTTTTCATAGGCTTTTTTGAGTTTGGGCAAGGACCCAGGGGCCCCATGACCCCCTATTGCCCGGGGGCCCAATGAGTTGTCAGTCTGCCCCAGAAGTGAGTACACCCCTCACAGGCAAGGCCTGTTTTGAGTGGAACCTGTCCTGTTACACCGCTGTATCGTCTTGGCAATCTTCTTAATAGCCTAGGCCATCTTTATGTAGAGCAACAATTCTTTTTTTTCCAGAGTTCTTTGCCATGAGGTGCCATGTTGAACTTCCAGTGACCAGTATCAGAGAGTGAGAGCGATAACACCAAATGTAACACATTCGCTCCCCATTCACACATGACACCGGGGGAGGGAAAATGGCTAATCGGGCCCAATTTGGACCTTGTCACTTAGGGGTGGAGTCACTTTTGTTGCCAGCGGTTTAGACATTAATGGCGGTGTGTTGAGTTATTTTGAGGGGACAGCAAATTTCCATGTTATACAAGCTGTACACTGACTACGTCACATTGTAGCAAAGTGTCATTTCTTCTGTGTTGTCACATGAAAAGAGAGAATCAAATATTGACACAAATGTGAGGGGGGACTCACTTCTGGGAGATACTGTGTGTGTGTGTGTATATATATATATATATATTGTATACAGTCCGGGGGAGGGGCGACTCACTTCTGGGAGATACTGTATATGTGTGTGTGTGTGTATATATATATATATATATATATTGTATACAGTCCGGGGGAGGGGCGACTCACTTCTGGGAGATACTGTATATGTGTGTGTGTGTATGGGTATATACATGGGGGTTTTGTGGATGATTCCACAGCAGTTGATTGCAGGGTGCTGTGAATGACATTCTGGGCTGACAGTGTTTAGTTTTAAATGACATGATTTAGGTGAATGCTCACAGACGGTTAAAGCTGAACTCTGGGACAAAGTCTACCCGTGAACTGGAAAGGGCTGAAGCAGACTTCCAGGATAAACCTAAGTAGTCTTAACCTGTCCCCTCCCCCCTCCTAACACCTATAATAACTAACCTGTATAAGAAAGATGGATATACTTCCTTATTTTCAGCCCGGTCACGTGATCTCCCATGTCAGCCGATGGCGGCTGCAGGGGAGAGGACGGAGCGCCAAGAGTGGCTGGGACATGGAAACCTATGGCTGATGTCACCACTCCTGAAATTCCCAGCTGTTGTTGATCGCTCTCTCCTCTGCCCTGCCCCTACCAGGGCGGATCATGTGACCGGACCAGAGCGGGCTTAGAATAGGTAAGTATATACATCTTCCTTACACCGGTTAGTCAGGATAGGTGTTAGGAAAGGGAACATTTTTAAGACTAGTTGGGTTTATTCTGGAATTCTACTAATGCTGGTTTAGTCTAGGGGTGCTGGGAATAGGGGGGATTACTTACCCTGTCCTTTGCTTCAGTGCTGTTCTCCTGAAGCTGTGGACTCTGCATCATCACATACAGTGCAAGGCTACTAAGCCTGCATGGTATGGGAATGCATTGCATCCATGCAAGCTTGCAGCCGGGGGCCCGAAGTGCCACAGAAAGGTGGCAGCCCTGGACCGGTCGCATAGGTTGGGGGGGATCTGCCAGTGGGGAATAAAGTTCTTAATTTTTTTCCTTTATTATTATTTTATAACTATTGTTATATTATCTATTTTTTATTATTTACTATTTTATTTTTATTATTATTAATATATTATTTTGTTTAATATTTTATTATATAATTATTAATATTTATTAGACATTCTCCTTATGGCAACCTTTAGATTTTTGTCCTAACGTCAGATTTTTTTTTTTTCCCCTGGATTTCAAATTAAACATACTTCTTTCTGTATCCAGGCCCCGACCCCAGAGTGCACACCCACCGTCCTGGAAAGAAGGAGGTCTGCCCGCCTGGAAGCCCCTGAGGACAGCGACGATGACGAGATTGTCGTGAATTTACCAAAAGATAAAACACCATCAAAGAAGAAATCAAAGCCCAGAAAGTCCACCCCTCCAGAAACCCCCAAGGACCGCAATGACGAGGTCGCCCTGAATTCACCGGAAGTAAAAACCTCTTCGAGGAAGAAATCAAAGCCCAGCAAGTCCGCCCCTCCGGAAACCCCCAAGGACCGCAATGACGAGGTCGCCCTGAATTCACCGGAAGTAAAAACCTCTTCGAGGAAGAAATCAAAGCCCAGCAAGTCCGCCCCTCCGGAAACCCCCAAGGACCGCAATGACGAGGTCGCCCTGAATTCACCGGAAGTAAAAACCTCTTCGAGGAAGAAATCAAAGCCCAGCAAGTCCGCCCCTCCGGAAACCCCCAAGGACCGCAATGACGAGGTCGCCCTGAATTCACCGGAAGTAAAAACCTCTTCGAGGAAGAAATCAAAGCCCAGCAAGTTTGCCCCTCCGGAAACCCCCAAGGACCGCAATGACGAGGTCGCCCTGAATTCACCAGAAGTGAAAACCTCTTCAAGGAAGAAATCAAAGCCCAGCAAGTCCGCTCCTCCGGAAACCCCCAAGGACCGCAACGTCAAGATTGCTATGAATGTACTGGAAGTGAAAATGTCTTCAAAGAAGAAATCAACGCCCAGAAAGTCCACCCCTCTGGAAGCCTCCAAGGACAGCGATGACGAGGTCGCTGTGAATTTACCGAAAAACAAAACGCCGTTAAAGAAAAAATCAAAGCTCGGCAAGTCTGCCCCTCTGGATGCCTCCAAGGACAGCGATGACGAAATTTCAGTGAATTTACCGGAAGTGAAAACGACGTCGAAGAAGAAACCAAAGTTCAGCAAATTGGAAAAGAGAATGAAAATCAAAAAACTGAAACTACAGACCAACTAGACGGGAGGCCAGGACTGCGAAAGCTGCAAAGACAATTGTGGAGAGCGGTTGGGAGACTCAGCCAATCCGCTTCCGGTAACTTAACGGCTGCTGTTTGTAGGCAGCCAGTGAAGCGTAATCTGTGCTGATTGGTCGCTCTGCCGGGAGGTTCGTTTGCTGTTCAGGACCTATAATGTATTTTCTAAAGTCTAATATATGTGTGACAGCGGATCACCCAGACTCCTCTCTGTCATTCCACCCATCACAGAAGTCTGGATTCTGCTCGGCATGGAGTCTGTAAGATGTACAGAGATATTTTTTAATAAACCGGGAGGATCATTCGACTTCCAGATATTTCGAGATTTGTTTTCCATTATTTTGGCTCTATCGCATGCATGCTCTCTTATCCCCTTTCTGTCCTGCCTGTATGCATAGGCAGCAAAGAGGTGGGCCCTATTTCCATGCTCCTGCACTGCACCGGTCACACAGGGACGATCGGGCTCCCAATTACATGATCGCTGGGACAGCTATTCACAGTGATTACATGATCGGGAAGCCTATGATTAAAGGAAAAGTTTGCCTTAAAATAAAAAAAAAATAATAATAAATGCAGGTGGAAAAAAAGGTGCATCTATTATTTATTGTTATTGGGAGCCTGTAAAGCATTGCACCCGCGATCAGCAGATCCACTGGTGCAGTGCAGGGCTCTTGCAGACTGTTAGTGTCCCCTGTCCGCTCATACACAGAACGTGGGGCAGCTGCAGCAGTAACCTGACCTCTGTGATTGCCAACAAGGGATTTGCCACCAAGTACTAAGTCATGTTTTGTGAAGGGGCTCAAATACTTCTTTCCCTCATGAACATGCAGATCAGTCATCATTTGTTAGACATGCATTTATTTTGCTTTTTTTTTTTTTTTGCTATTCTGTCTCTGTGTTACAATACACCGAACATTCTATTTTTAGACCAATCATTTCTTTGTGAGGGGCAAACATTCAACATCAGCCGGGGAACAAATACACATTTCCTTCACTGTATATTTACTACAATATCACCCCCAAAATATTGTAGTAAATAATATAATATATAAGTAGCTGCTAAAACACACGAAACCGTGTCTCATATGTGGGCACTATATATCAGTGACACCAATGATGGGGCACTATTCCTCCCACTGACACTTGCTGACCCCTGTTCCAGTATGGTGCTGCTGCAGCCAGCATATGTGGTTGCAGCAGCACCTAAGCACGGCACACTTACCTGCATCTCCTTCACTCGATTTTCGCGGGGCCGCTCAGCTCCGCCTCCTCGCCGGTGATTGGCCACCTGTGTGCCTTTCCTGAGCTACAGTTCTGGCGGCCAATCACCGGTGAGAAGGCGGAGCCGAGCAGCCGCGCGAACATCCAGTGGACGAACCGAATGAAGGAGCAGCCGCGCTTCCTGGACCGGATCGTCGTGGGACTGGAGCGAGGTAAGAGACAGCAGCCCCCTGCAGACGTTGACTCGAGTATAAGCCGAGGGGGCCGTTTTTCAGCACAAAAAATGTGCTGAAAAACTCGGCTTATACTCGAGTATATACGGTATATACCTTCAAAAACAGTAAGTATATACTAAAATCTGTGCAAAAATAAAAATAGATTCAACTGTGAGTAACACGTGAATCGTACAAAATCACTCTGTGTACACTATAAATTAACTAATACATAGCATCAAATTGTGTACACATAAAATTAAAATAAATGAACTACAATATAAAATAATTAAATAAACCAAATCAATTTTAACCGCATGCCGCCCAGACACTGTACATATACGGCGGCAGGGCGGCACTCGCAGGCAAAACCACGTTTTAAAACGTGTGTTTTGTAAACAAATAGGGGGCACGCACGAGGCGCGCCACCGCCCTATTTGTCCCGTGGATCACCGCCGCAGATGTGAGTCACCGGGTCACAGCCGGTCCTTAGCGGCTATGTCCCGGCGATCGGCGGCAAACAGTGACAGAGTGCACAGCTGCAGTAGCTGTGCTGTCTGTCACTTCCCTGTCAGCTCGAGGATGAGCTGATCGAGAAAGAACAGTTTCTCTTTCTTGATCAGCCTTGTCCCGTGCAGCACACACCCCGTCCCGCCCCCTAGTAAAACACTCCCCTCACTCCTATAACCCTTCCCTGCAAAATAAAGTTAACCCCTTCCTCCCCAGTGCCATTAGTACAGTGTCAGTGTTTTTTTTTTTTTTGCACTGATCACTGTATTAGTGTTTTTGGGGATGTCAGTGACCCCAAGTCAGTACCCCCCAATGTCAGAATGTCCGTCACAGTCCCGCCATAAGTCGCTGGTCGCTGCCATAAGTCACTGATCGCCGCCATTATTAGTATAAAAAAAACCTAAAAATCCGAGTATCTTTCCCGCCATTTGTAAACGCTATAACTTTCACGTAAACCAATTAATTTACACGTATTGGGATTTTTTTAGCAAAGACATGTCGCAGAATGCATTTTGGCAGAAATTTATGACTAAATTTGATTTTTAAATTTTTTTTTACTGGACATGTTTTATAGCAAAAAGTCCAAAATATTGTTTTTTTTTCCTCAAAATTGTCAGCCCTTTTTTTTTTTATAGCGCAAAAAATAAAAACCGCACAGGTGATCAAATACCACCGAAAGAAAGCTCAATTTGTGGGAAAAAAAAGGATGTAAATTTCATTTATGTACCGTATTGCATGACCGCGCAATTGTCCGTTAAACTAGCGCAGCGCTGTATAGCAGAAAAATGGCATAAATTGCAGTATCTATACCATAGTTTGTAGACGCTATAACTTCACACAAAGCAATCAATATACACTTATTGGGATTTTTTTTACCAAAAACATGGAGCAGAATACATTTTGACCTAAATTTATACCCAACTTTTGAGTTTACTATATATTTTTTATAGCTGAAAGTAAAAAATATTGTTTTTCTTCAAAATATTTGGCATTTTTTTGTTTATAGCGTGAAAAATAAAAAGCGCACAGGTGATCAAATTACACCGAAAGAAAGCTCTATTTGTGTGAAAAAAAGGACGTAAATTTCGTTTCGGTGCAGCATTGCATGACCGCGCAATTATCAGTTGAATTAGTGCAGCGCCGAGTGGCAAAAAGAGGCGTGGTCATTAAGGGGGGTAAATCCTCAGGAGGTCAAGTGGTTAAACAAAAATATATAATTAAAATGAAAGTAAACACTCCGTGATCACCTCTATATGGCAAGAATGCATACAATTACCCCCATGGAGTAATATCAAGCCTTAAGGGATATTCAGATATTTTAGCTGTCACTTTCAGGCTTTCTATAGCTGTATGTAGGGTAAACCTTTAATGCACCATCATCCTCATAAAAGATAGAAAAGAACCCATGCAGCGTGATATAATAGGTACCCAATCATTGAATGCTTCATCTTACATTAGGGACTTTGAACATTCAGTGATAGATTCTCATAATCCAGCCACAGCAGCTTCCTAAGATAAAAAAAACACGTTTTTCCAGTCAGCAAAATGGCCGCACCGCCACTTCCTGTTTTGCACAATTACGTCAGACGTCACATCCCTTGACGCGTTTCGTCACTTCCGGACTTTGGCACCTGTCACAGATTTTGTTGGACCTGGAAGTTCATTTTTTGGGACTTTATTTATATTTAATTTTATGGTTTGATTTATTAATTTAAGTTAAGGATAAGAAAAAGGTTTTGAATATTAGTAACACATAATATGTTATAAAAAGTGAACGTATCCTTTAAATCTCTTAAGGAGCCAGCTGGAAGGGGTATGAGCGTATCCAAACCAAAGAAGAAACGTGGAATATATTGCAGCTTGCCAGTTCTTAAATGTGATGACTGCGTTTGTTTTTCTTTTTTCTGGCTTTTTTTCATTAATTTTTCACTTTGTGATTCAGCCAGTAACACTTTCTGTCCCAGGATGACAATGTTCACCCACTGTACTGCGTCTCTGGCCCCATTCACACTTGAGCGAGTTGTAGCTCTAAGCTCCAAAACACTCCAGGAGAAAAAAAATAAATTCTCAATGGAGATGGTTCACATCTCCACTCCAAGTCGCCTGAAGCTCAAACAAGTTTTGGAGCTTTTTTCTTAAATCGGGCAGATTTTAGCATTTTTATTTCCGTAGAAATGACGGTAGTCGCGTGATTCATGCGTTTCTGCTCTTTCACGTGTTTTATCACACCTTTTTACGCTCGCATGAAAAAAAATGTAATCTATAAAAAATCAGAAATAATAAATAAAATAACTTAGTAATATGTAATGATAATAAAAATGATTTTTTTAATAAAAATAACCCCTAACCATATCCCCCAAACGTTTAAAAAAAAAAAAAATTATCTGAGACAGCAAGTGGGAGCCATTGGCTCACACTGCTATCAATCACAGCCAGGCAGCCAATGAGGACAGAGAGAGCAGGGCTAAGCCACGGCTCTGTGTGTGAATGGACACATGGAGCAGCGGGTGCCTCCATAGCTGCTTATAAATAAAATAACTTAGTAATTTGTAATGATAATAAAAATGATTTTTTTAATAAAAATAACCCCTAACCATATCCCCCAAACCTTTAAAAAAAAAATAAAAATTGTCTGAGACGGCAAGTGGGAGCCATTGGCCAGGCAGCCACATCACAGCCAGGCAGCCAATGAGGACAGAGAGAGCAGGGCTAAGCCACGGCTCTGTGTGTGAATGGACACATGGAGCAGCAGGTGCCTCCATAGCAAGCTGCTTGCTGTGGGGGCACCAGACAGGAGGGAAGGGCCAGGGGAGCTGAGGAGGATCCAAGCTGCACACAGCAGGTAAGTATAGACATGTTTGTTAATTTACAAAAACAAACCTTTAGTATCACTTTAAGGTTAGGGGTTAGTATTCTATATTATTCATTTATTTTATTTATGATTATTTTTGTTTGTGTGTTTTGTTTTGCACTTATTCATGTATTATTATAAAGACAATAAATAAAATATTAACCCCTAACTCTAATCCTGACCTTAACCCTGATCCCTTACCCTAACATAACAAAAACAAGATAAATTATTAATAAATTAAAACCTGAAGGAAAAGCTGAAAAACCTACCAACAAATGATGCAACAGATGACATTTTTAAAAAAAGAAAATAGCAAATGTCTGAAAAACGCTGTGTAAAAATTTGCAAAAAATGCTTTAAGATGCTACTCAAGTGTGAATCCAGCCTATGAGTGAGCAGTGTTGTCACTGTAAGGTATGACTCCACCCCCCCTCCTCCTCCCATATCTGTCACATAGGGGGGAGGTGTTCTGTATACCACGGAGGAGAACTGTGCAGGGCTGATACCACAGCAGAATCTACAGGACAGCACTAGGGTTCTGGCAGGATACCACACACATTTTTTTTTTTTTTTGTCCGGGGAGGTGCGAAAACATGAAAAGATACCACACACATAGTCAACTCCTTCCTATTCCTCCCATCTAAAACGTAGTGGGGGGAGGGGTGTTTGCTTTAGACTCCAGGACTGAGGACTTATGGAGACTCCATTCCCGATCTTCCCTTTTCAAACGACTGGTTTCCTGGCTATCACACGGATCAACACCAAACTGGAACAGCAATGCAGACTAGAAGTTTGAACGTGGCTTTTCCTAGTTGATATGTGTCTTGACAAAGTGTTGGGGTGCCAGGCAACTAGCATTTTCAGGAGGAGTGACCTGTGTACCAACAAGAGAGAGGGATGACGTGTTCACAATAATAGCCGTCAGACATCACTAACCAGATCAATCACTGTTTTTGGTGGAAATGATATTTCTACATGGCAAATAATTTCCTAGCAGGTGTAGTAGAGTCATAGAAATCCAACAGACCCAACAGTCATGACATGCATGCTGCTGATTCTGTGTCATTGAATCACTCATTGAAAGGGGCGTGTTATAGTAGCCGTGTGGAGTTCTATTAGTGAGGTCATTCATTCTTTGATAAACAGGTGGCAGTTATTGCCCTTATTTAAGGAAGGAAGGCAGCAAATGTTGGACATGCTGGTTACAGTGCATTTCTCTCTGAAATTCTGAGGAAAATGGGTCGTTCCAGACATTGCTCAGAAGAACAGCGTACGTTGATTACAAAGTTGATTGGAGAGGGGAAAACATATAAAGAAGTGCAGAAAATGATAGGCTGCTCAGCTAAAATGATGGCAAATGCTTTAAAATGGCAACCAAAACCTGAAAGACGCGGAAGAAAGTGAAAAACTACCATTGGAATGGATAGAAGAATAGCCAAAATGGGGCGGACTCAGCCAACAATCCGCTCCAGGAAGATGAAAGAAGGTGTGACGTTCCCTGTGAGGACTCAGCCAACAATCAGCTCCAGGAAGATGAAAGAAGGTGTGACGTTCCCTGTGAGGACTGTTACAATTAGAAGACGCCGATGTGAAGCCAAGCTATCTGCAAGAAGTCCACGCAAAGTCCCACTGTTGGGAAAAAGACGTGTGCTGAAGAGGTTACAATCTGCCAAAGAGCACATTGACTGGTCTAAAGAGAAATGGCGCAACATTTTGTGGACTGATGAAAGTAAGATTGTTCTTTTTGGGTCTAGTGGGCGGAGACAGTTTGTCAGACGACCCCCAAACACTGAATTCAAGCCACAGTACACTGTGAAGACTGTGAAGCATGGTGGTGCAAGCATCATGATATGGGGATGTTTCTCATACTACGGTGTTGGGCCTATTTATCGCATACCAGGGATCATGGATCAGTTTGAATCCATCAGAATACTTGAAGAGGTCATGCTGCCTTATGCTGAAGAGGAAATGCCCTTGAAATGGGTGTTCCAACAAGACAACGACCCCAAACACACCAGTAAACGTGCAACATCTTGGTTCCAGACCAACAAGATGGACGTTATGGAGTGGCCAGCCCAATCCCCGGATCTTCATCCAATAGAAAACTTGTGGGGTGACATCAAAAATGCCGTTTCTGAGGCAAAACCAAGAAATAGAGAAGAACTGTGGAATGTGGTCCAATCATCCTGGGCTGGAATACCTGATCACAGGGGCCAGAAGTTGGGGGACTCCATGCAACACAGATGTACAGCAGTTCTCAGAAACAGTGCGACTACAACCAAATATTCATGAAGTCATTCAAAGGAAAGCAAAATCTTCAAACATTTCTCAGTTTATATAGTGAATGTTTGAGTTTGTCCTTGTAACATCCTCTAAACCTCTCCTTTCCCCTCACTTCCGCTTGTTTGGAACAAGTAGTGCATTTTGAGGTTGTGCTTTGCTCTCTACACATCCCATAGTCCCCTGGTGCCCAACCTGCAGCCTGGGGGCCATATGTGGCCCTCTGGTGTTTGAATTATGGCCCTTGGGCCCCAACAGTCATTGACTTGTAAAGGGTCCCTTAATTGTAGTAAAGTCCAGCAGGTTCCATGCAACACGCCTCTAGTCTCTGACGGTCTCCTATAGCATGACTTCAGTCTCCAACCATTCCAGTAGAACGATCTCTGACCATTTCCTCTAGTCAGTCTTCAGTCTATGACAGTCTTCTGTAGCATTGCAGGTAATAATCATTAAATGTGACCCTTTGGAGACATTAGGGGCTGAGTTTGACGCTCCCTTAGTATGCAAGCTGACAACTCCTGCCATTGTCTATAGTCCATCTCGGGAGCAAGCAAGGGAAGGTAGCCATGTTCCCACATACAGCAGGATCATGGAGAACTGATGTGGACACCCTCTACCAGGAGGTCAAATCACAGAAGTAACCGTGTCCTCGATCCCTAACCACTGCAGTACAGTGCAGCCGGCAGCCGTGTCCCTGATCACCGCCACACCAGAACAGTGTCACTAGTGTAGCCGGCCACAGTGTACAAGACCACCCAGGAAGAACTGGTGTACAAGAAATGGATGATATGGGGTCTCCGCATCCACAGAGTTTGGGGCTATTTACTAAAACTGGAGAGTGCAACATCTGGTGCAGCTCTGCATAGAAAACCAATCGGCTTCCAGGTTTTTTTTTAATTAATTGAGCAAGCTGAAGGTAAAGCTGATTGGCTCCCATGCAAAATGCTGCACCAGATTTTACACTTTCCCATTGTATGCTGTGTATGTTTCCTGAGAACAAGTTCAAACCAATACCAGCTATCTGAAATCATCCAAGAATTCTCAAACCAGTCACATCACCCCTGAGGTAACGGGTCAAAGAGAAGCAAATGAAAAATCCTAAGGTGTCCAAATGTCTACTGAACATTTCACCCAATCCTGATAGAGGGAGAGCCTGGGGCCCCCAAAACGCGTTGGCTGTCTTATGGCTGTCTTGTTGTAACCAGCTGAACAATAAAGACTTTAGACCAGGGTTCCTCCAGAGGTTGCTAGGGGTTCCTCAAGCAATTATTACCTCTAAGGTAAGTTCCCACTGACACCATTGATCAGTATGGGGGTAATTCTTCCCAATGACCACAAGTGTAAGGAGCATTCTTCCCACTTCTTGTTATTGTATCATGAGTTGTAGATATAGTAAGTTTTAGCAGGGTTCCCTGAGGCCGGAAAGTTCTATCAAGGGTTCCTCCATGATGAAAAGGCTGAGACAGGCTGCTTTAGATTGCTAAGGATGGCGCTCTCTGACCTATTACACCTGGATTTTTTTCAGTTTTGATGAATGTCCTCTTGTGGGGGTCCCCATCTTTGTGGTAGGTTGGGGAATACAGGCCAGTTGACTTTGTCTGCATTTTGATAAACTGTGAAAATCTGTGTTCAGTGTACCTCTACCACTAAACTCTTTGATTAATACAAAGCAGCATGTCTCCCTAGTAAATCACACAGTGAACCCTTTGATCATCCCAGATGTTAACCCCTTCCTGCCCAGTGTCATTAGTACAGTGTCAGTGCTTTGTATTAGCACTGATCACTGTATTGGTGTCATTGGGATGTCAGTGGCAGTTAGTCAGCTTCCCCCCCGTGTCAGAATGCCTGCCGCAGCCCCGCAATAGGTTGCTGATTTCCGCCATTACTAGTTCTAATTCTAGTATATATAGGTCGAAGAAGGAGTCATATTCAAGGCCCCCCCTCCCCCCCCCTCGGGTCAGTCTGTCCCCCAGTATGATTCCTCCCAGGTCAGTCTGTCCTAGTATAATCTTGCCCCCTGTCCAAGTCAATCTGCCCCCAGCATAATTCCCCCAGGTCAGTCTGTCACCCAGTACAATCCTCCCAGTATAATCCTTCCTCCTGTTCAGGTCAATCTGTCTCCCAGTACAATACCCCTCAGGTCAGTCTGCCCCCCAGTACAATTCTTCCCCCTCACCTTCAGGTCAATCTGTCCCCCAGTATACTTCCCCCCAGGTCAGTCTGTCCCAGTATAATCCTTTACCCTGTCCAGGTCAATCTGTCTCCCAATACAATCCACCCAGGTCAGTCTGTTGCCCAGTACAATTCTTCCCCCTCAATTTCAGGTCAATCTGTCCCCCAGTATAATTCCCCTCAGGTCAATCTGCCCCAGTATAATCCTTCCCCCTGTCCAGTTTAATCTGTCCCCCAATATAATTCCCCCCAGGTCAGTCTGCCCCAGTATAATCCTTCCCCTTGTCCAGTTTAATTTGTCCCCCAATATAATTCCCCCCAGGTCAGTCTGCCCCAGTATAATCCTTCCCCCTGTCCAGTTTATTCTGTCCCCCAATATAATTCCCCCCAGGTCAGTCTGTCCCAGTATAATCCTTCCCTTTGTCCAGGTCAATCTGTCCCCCAATATAATTCCCCCCAGGTCAGTCTGCCCCAGTATAATCCTTCCCCATGTCCAGGTCAATCTGTCTCCCAGTACAATCCCCCCAGGTCAGTCTTTTTTTTTCTCCTGCTTACCTGACACTGCGTTCTGCACAGTGAGGCTACTCATCTAGCCAGCGGACCTGGGGCTGAACTGCTGGGATCTTCCTCTCTGCAGCCTCTGCTTAGGTCCAGCACTGCCATGTTCCCTGTGACCGCTACCGACTCTTGGGGTGTCCATACTGTGGGCTCGGTCCCAGATGCTTTGGAAAATCGACCGTTAGGGAGGGAGCAAAATCACTATCCGCCTCACTACAGGAGGATGTGCCACCTTCACCAAGTACCACGCTTCATAACCGGCTGCTGTACATTTGCCACCAGTTTTTGGTTACTCGTGGCAGCTGCTGTCTTGATCTGACTCTTCCTAATTAACCCTTCACAGTGACCTTGCTTCATACCCCCATTGTGATTTACAGACCCTGTTCCTCTGAAACCCCATCGGTTACCATATACCCCTTGAGTAACTTTAAACCAGGCTTAGAACCTTTTAAAACTTTCCTAGAACTTTTCTCCGCACAGTCTGTTACAGCGCAGTACATTCTCAACCCTAACTACCTAAACTGAGGCTGCCTAGGCATACCTTGATAAGGTGCAAGCAGGGGCAGACTGACAACTCATGGGGCCCCTGTGTCCTTGCCCATACTCAAAGTACACCCAAAAAGCCTGGGGTATTTCATGGGGCCCCCTACTGACCCCGGCCCTCGGGCAGTGCTCGAATGATCAGTCCACCCCTGGGTGCAAGTCCATGATTGGCGTTCTCCAGACACTTGGTAGATTCTGTTGATATTCCGGTGTTCCATGGGACTACATGGCACAGCAGCCCATTCTCAGCATCCAATGTGTGGTCATGGTGGGGAGCCCAGGACCTGACCTTCCACATCTTTTTATATCACAGGGTAGGAAGGCAGGGCCCAAAATGCCAGGGAAAGGAGTCTGAATCCAGTTAACCCCTTCCCAGCCTGGGTAGGCTAAACAGAACCCATATTGTAGGTAACCTGCATACACACTAACAAATTGAACTGAACTCCAGCTCCCACTTTGGCCTTGTTCACACTATTGCGGCTCTGCAAGCCGTGTTTGCGCAGGCACGGCAGCCCATTTATTTGAATGGGCTGCTGAGCCTGTGTTTCATGCCAAAAAAAAGGTTCTTGCACCATTTTTAAAAAGCAGCGAAAGAGAAATCGCTTGGTGCAAACTGTTCCTGCACCCGCAAACATGCTGTATATTTAGATGAGTGGTGGTGCCATTAAGAATGAATGGCAGCCCTGCGTGTTTTAACGAGTGGTTGCCGGTGTGGGAACAGGTCTGATTCCTGTAACCACAACCACCAGCAACAGTGTGAACTTACCCTTGGTAAGCAGTTACAGCAGTTTCTTTTTCCTTTTCGGATAACCCCTGTCAGTCGCGAATGGTTTGTTTCAACCCTCTAACATCTGCAGGACAGCTTGTTCTGTTGAAAAAACAACAGACTTACTGGCTGGATTACCAGATGGAAATAAAGGGAAAAAATAAGCCTAAAAAATAACACTAATGCAGCCACCACATCTAAGAACTGGCAAGCTGCAATATAATAAATATTTGCTTTCGGGTTTCATAGCGCTTTACTGTAAAGGGTGTTACCGGTAATTGACCACCGGATGTCGCTGTATAGGAGTTCTAAATGATGGTTCTGCAGAGGGATGTAATTCAGTAAGCTGGCGGAAGGTGGCGCTGTTTATACTCGGTTTGCCTTGATGTCACACAGTTGAATAAACGACAGATGGCGCTAATTGAATGGGCTGGATGTAATTGTGGATTTTGCTCGCCAGGTGGCGTACAATACGCACAGTTACACAGTGTGTAAATCTGTGAGCTGGTCGCCAGATGGCGCAGATAATACTGGCTCTAGGATCAATGTAGTTTTGCGTATTGGCCACCAGGGGCCGATAGTTATTTAGAATTGATGTAATACTGCTAACTAGCCGCCAGGTGGATCTAATTAGATAAAGAGAGCGATCTACACAACCTCTTACAGACTGAGTGTAAACAGCGACACCTGCCGGACATTTTACGCAATTACATCCATTCCAGACCAAGTGTTAAACAGCGGCACCTGCCAGCCAATTTTCGGAACTACAGCCCTTCGAGACCATGTATAAACTGCGACACCTGCCGGCAACTTTTCTGAATTACAGCCCTTCGAGACCATGTATAAACTGCGACACCTGCTGGCCACTCTTCTGAATTACAGCCCTTGGAGACCGAGTATAAACTGCGACACCTGCCGTCCATTTTACGGAATTACATTCATTCCAGACTGAGTATAAAGAAATACATTGGGAAGACTTGTGCTTGGTAGGGGAGATGAGAGATTATTTGCTTCTAAAATATAGCAGTTTACCAATCATTAGATGTGGTGGCTGCATTAGTTTTATTTTTCAGGCTTATGACCCTAACCAATGGATGATCTGACTTCGCAATTGAGAGCACAAGCAACTGTGATGGTTATCATAACTGTTTTGAGAAGCAGTTAAAATTGATGGTTTTAGTTTGCACTTTAAGCCCAGGTTCACACTATGCCGTGAGGGACACAGCATGTAATTCGCACAGGAATCGCACCGCATTCCTGTGCGAATTACATGCAAATGTCTGTGCGGTGCGATTTCAGCCACACACTTTGTATGGCTCAGACTGCATTGCATCCGCACCAAAAAGGTGCAGCACCCTTTTTTAAATCTGCACTTGAATTGCATCGCATGGGTGTTCTTACCCATGCGATGTGATTTCTAGCAATCGCATTGCATTTTGCGATCTGTTTCGGGGTGTCATTACTTTATCATTGACAGCCACACCAGATCGCAAGAACGCAATACGATTGCAATGCAGAAAATGCACAGGATTTGCAGTGTTTCCCGCACCACATTGATGTGAACCAGGAGGTGTAACTGTTTCCTAAAACTGTTACATTCAATGCATGCCATGAGCGATATCTGTCACAGATGATTTTTCACTCAATGGAACTGTCAAGCCATCAAATGGTTGTAGTCATAGCTGATCACATGTGCCGCACTATGACAACTACACATCAGAGACTAAAATTGCAGCTTCCTTGGCTGTATAGTATAGAAGGGTTTAGTTCTGCTTTAAGCCACGCCCCCAGTTTTTGCATGCCACTCCATGTCACAGGATGAGCTGTTTTCCTGGGGTCACATTTGTGGGTTCCCCTTTTGGCTTTGGCCGCAATATCGCCAGGTCAGGTCTATTGTACCTCCACTATGCGGATTGTAATACTGTATATATAACATCGTTTACTGGACATACGCTAAATTTGAGGTTCTGAACTTTATGTCAGAATGCCTCCTGAACTTGTAATTTTAAAGGATAAGTTCACCTTTGGTAACATGTTACATGCTACACCCGTATTTAGGGTATAACATGCTGCCATAGAATACCTGCCTAACTCCCCCCCCCCCCCGCTGCCTGATTGTGCCAGTGGGCAGGGGATCCCCTCCTTGCACCCCTATTGCAATTCAAAAACAGAGCTGCCATGCGGTGCTCCGCCAACACAGCCAGGTCATTCATTCTCAGTTTCCTGTGAAAGAATGAACTACAAGTACTGTCTGCTATTGGAGATGACAGCTTGTAGTTCCCAATGGACTGTGAGAGCGCTGGTGAGCACTCTTGTAATTCATTGATCTCCCTGAACTTCAGTAACTGTCTGCCCATATTATAGGTACAGGCAGACAGCCGACTGCCGCTTCTTGAGCTTATGGCTAAGATTAAGTGTAGTTTCTGTTCTTATCATTCTTATCGTTTTCTGGGAGTGCTCTTTTGCTCAGGCCCTGTTGGGGGCCCTGGAACCTGAACTCAAGGACTTTGTACCACAGACAGCCATCACACACTTTGGGGTGTTGAATGGACTATTCTGTAGAACTTTTTCTCTGGAGGACATTGACGGCGCCTGGCGGGTGCTGTGTTGTTTTAGGGACGCTTTATGGTGCGCCAGGAAGCGCCTCATCCACCAGCGGGAGAGGATGTCCATTGAGGACTGCCGCAGACTGATCCTCAGTCTGCTCAGAGACTATACCTTGATGCACTTTAAGGAGGAAGAGGACATCTGAAGATCTCCCCTTCCCCCTACTCCCCCTTGCGTGTCTATGTCCCTTCAATAAAGCTTCGGGCCTGTGTTCCCTCCTTTTCCCCTCCCCCCTCCACACACCCGATGCTTATTGTTAAATGTAACATTCGGTTTTTGATTTTGCATGACATCGTGATTTTTAGGAAATGTATTTTGTATTAGGATGCTATGGTTTCGGGGTAAGCGGCGTTATGCATGACGTGCTGGTCTGGGGATTCGTCCGCCACGCACAGCACGTCAGGCATCATACCGCTGAGTGAATGTACTTATTTATTGTTTGAATGTAATTATTGTATGCTTGGAACTGTATTGCAATGTGGTGCGCTGCGTCGCAGTATAGGGTGAGATGTACCCCGATCACAAGTATCATGTTGTTTTTTATACTTCTGTAATAAAAGTATCTTTTCAATCAAAAAAAAAATCTGTTCTTATCAGTGTTACTGTGCTGCTATTCTGGCCTTTTGGCAGAGATGACCGGCTGTATGGTATCCCTGCTGGCATGGCCAGATCTAGGGTGGTGCTGGAGTCGACTGTGTGTGCTAGCGTGGTGCTGGAGTGGACCCCCCAGATTTCAGTTGCACCGCCTCAGGCATTTCTCCTCTCCAATTGATTTTGTGCCCCGGCAGGATTGCCAACTCTCTGTCACAAGAAGCTGGAGTGGCTGACTGCATCTCTCAAGGCATCTGTGCCACTCAAATTCCCCACCCAGTAAGCATACTCACATACTCCCCCCCCCCCCCCACAAACAATGCTGTGCCTGAGAATGGGAATGTGTGGGCAGGAGATTTGAGGTGCAGCAGCTGGCAGCTACATCGTGCCTGCATGATTGATGCCACTACCTCAGCCTGCAGATACCAGCCTGAGGTGAATGAACAGCTTACTGAATAGCCCCCATATCTCTCCCTTCTCTTCCCCATCTGTCTCCACCCCCCCCCCCCATTCTTCCAGGAGCTGTCCAATTGATTTCATGCCCAGTTAGCATTTAGGGAAGACCTAACTTTATTGTAAGGGAACACTCTGCCAGGCCCTGTTATAAGGGGGCACTCCACTGGATTCTAATGTAAGGGGGCGCTCTGCCAGATTCTGATGTAAGGGGGCGCTCTGCCAGATTCTGATGTAAGGGGGCGCTCTGCCAGATTCTGATGTAAGGGGGCACTTTTTATGTACACTTAGGTTTTTTGTTTGTGCACACCACCGCAAATTAAAAAAAAAAAAGACAGTCTGCATGATCCTGGCACTGCACCCATGATCTGCAGATTGTCCGTGCAATGCTTTACAGGCTGCAGAATAAAACAATAATAAATGCACATTTTTTTTCTTACCTACAATAAGATGTGCATTTTTTAGTTATTTTACAAAAGGTGAACTTATCCTTTTAACTAGTTCGTTCCAACAGCAGAATGCCACCTGAATTCTATGACTGGTTGTTCTATGTTCCGGATGTTATATATACCATCTACTCCAGGGGTTGTAAATGACTGCTGTGGGGAGGGTCAAACTTAATTCTGCTCAATATTAAAGTGTATGTTACCCCAAATTTTATATTCCTGATATGTGTCTGTTATACCATGTACTTGTGTTAAAAAGTTCCCTGTTCTCTTTTTATTGCTTCTTTTGTGGGAAATACCTGGATATCCTGCCAGTCCCACTGCTTTCCTGATTAAAACTGACCACACAAGGCATGAGAGTGCCTTCATCCCACTGTTGTCAGTTTTCTGGCTCTGCTGAGATCTCAGTTTGCCTGTCCTCCAATAGCCAAAACTTGTGCTGACACCCCCCTCCATACAGCCATTCACTGGGAAGATCGGTGTACTGCTGTTTCTCTGCCTCCTGCTAACATGCCTCCAGCAGTCTCCACCACCTCCTCTCTAAGCCCCTATGCAGCTGAGAACACAGGTCATATGATCACCTGTAAAAAAAATTTAAAAAATAACAATCAATATATATTTTTTCCATATACATGCCTACCTTTCCACGCACATGGACTTTGATGGCCCCCCAGTCTTAGTCCGTAGGGTTCAATATTGAGTTGGCTCCGCCCTTTGCAGCTATAACAGCTTCATCTCTTCTGGGAAGGCCGTCCACAAGGTTTAGGAGGGTGCCTATGGGAAGGTTGGACCATTCTTCCAGAAGCACATTTGTCAGGTCAGGCACTGATGTCGGGGGAGGAGGCCTGGCTCGCAGTCTCCGCTCTAATTCATCCCAAAGGTGTTCTATGGGGTTGAGGTCAGGACTCTGTGCAGGACAGTCAGGTTCCTCCACCCCAAACTGGCTCCTCCATGTCTTTATGGACCTTGCTTTGTGCACTGGTGGGCAGTCATGTTGGAACAGGACGGGGCCATCCCCAAACTCCTCCCACAAAGTTGGGAGCATGAAATTGTCCAAAATATCTTGGTATGCTGACGCCTTAAGAGTTCCCTTCACTGGAACTAAGAGGCCAAGCCCAACCCCTGAAAAACAACCCCACACCATAATCCCCCCTCCACCAAACTTTACACTTGGCACAATGCAGTCAGGCAAGTACTGTTCTCCTGGCAACCGCCAAACCCAGACACGTCCATCGGATTTCCAGACAGAGAAGTGTGATTGGTCATTCCAGAGAACACGTCTCTACTGCTCTAGAGTCCAGTGGCGGTGTGCTTTACACCACGGCATCCGACGCTTTGCATTGCACTTGGTGATGTAAGGCTTGGATGCAGCTGCTCGGCCATGGAAACCCATTCCATGAAGCTCTCTACGCACTGTTGTTGGGCTCATTTAAAGGCTACATGAAGCTTGAAGGACTTTAGCTATTGACTCTGCAGACAGTTGGTGACTTCTGCGCACTGTGCGCTTCAGCATGCGCTGCCCCTGCCCTGTCATGTGACGTGGCCTAGCACTTGGTGGCTGAGTGGCTGTTGTTCCCAGTTGCTTCCACTTTGTTACAATCCCACTAACAGTTGAGCGTGGAATATTTAGTAGCCAGGAAATGTCACGGATGGACTTATTGCCCAGGTGGCCACCTATCACGGGACCACGCTTGGAGTCACTGAGCTCCTGAGAGCGACCCATTCTTTCACCAATGTTTGTAGAAGCCGTCTGCATGCCTAGGGGCTTGATTGTATACACCTGTGTCCATGGAGGGGATTGGAACACCTGAATCACATGATATGGAGGGGATTGGAACACCTGAATCACATGATTGGGAGGGGATTGGAACACCTGAATCACATGACATACTTTTGGCAATATAGTGTATATATGTATATAGTCCTATTTCTATTTTAAACTAAATGGGTTGTTTTACATACACTTTAATTTTGAACCTGAGAAGGGCCACAAGTACACAAACTTATAAAAAGAGACACCTGGCAGTAGGAATAAAAGGCACAACTGCTCATGAAATAGGTCTCTTTCAGATGGGCAGTTGTGGTGGTAAAAACAGGTGGCTGAGCCACTGTCTTCTCCAATTCTACTTTAATATAAAAACAAACAGATAACAGGGTGACAGTCCTATGGGAACAATTATCTATTTTTTTTTCTTTCATAGTCCCAACATTCCTCTTTTTTCAAACTGAGCATCAGAATGGGGAAGAAAGGGGATTTAAGTGACTTTGAACATGTCATGGTTGTTGGTGCCAGACGGGCTGGTCTGAACATTTCAACAAGTGCTCCCAGCACAAAAACCAGGGTGTCACTGAGAGCTCTGGGTCCAAACAGATAACAGGGTAACAGGGTGACAGTCCTATGGGAACAATTATCTATTTTTTTTTCTTTCATAGTCCCAACATTCCTTTTTTTTCAAACTGAGCATCAGAATGGGGAAGAAAGGGGATTTAAGTGACTTTGAACATGCCATGGTTGTTGGTGCCAGACGGGCTGGTCTGAACATTTCAACAAGTGCTCCCAGCACAAAAACCAGGGTGTCACTGAGAGCTCTGGGTCCCGTTCTAACGATATGGACCCGGGACTCCCGATTCCGGGTCACATGATCGCTGTGATAGCCTCTGACTGGGTATCACAGTGATCAGTCACTGTCTAGCCCGCCCCCCTTGTTTTTTTTCCTCTATATATGGAGGAGAGAGATACATTGTATCTCTCTAACTCCTGGCATAGAGAAAAAAAATGTTTGTTAAAAAAAAAGAAAAAGATAAATAAATCAGTATTAAAAAATAAAATAAAATATAAAGAAAAAATACCTAGATCAAGGTTTGATGTAGTTCAGTGCCAGGGTAAGTGTTTGGGTCAAGGTCAAAAGGTCAAGGTTTTCTTAAAAAGTGGTATCAGTGTTAGTGTGTTTTAGGTAAAACCCCCCCCCCCAAAACAAAACAAAATGCACACTATTGTTTCTGGGATGTACTACGGGAACAAACAACAAATAACATACACATATATGGTATCGCTGCGATCATCAAGAGCTGGAAAATTTATTTTGGTTTGTTCTTTGGTGGTAGGTTATGTTAGTAACAAGAAACACACAGCTAAATTTTTATTTTGGGCCAGTTTTCCTTTGATAATAAAACAAAATCAGGAGATATCTATTACCATTTACCACCAAATGAAAGCCAAATTTGTCCTGAAAAAAGCGCAGTATAATTCACTTGGATGTACAAAGTAGTTGTGTAGCGGCAACTTTGGGAATTCCAGGTAAAACTCCAGACATGAACTTGAGGAAAACAAACTTTTTATTTACCAGCTGGGACTTAGCCACATCAGTGTCTGTAAGCTAAGTGCCTTGAAAAGCATCTTACAGGGTATACATATCAGCAATTACACCACAATGCATATATTTCCTCTTTCACTTTCTGTACATTTAAAAGACTTTCTAAGCAGTTCAGGATATGGCCTTGTGGTTTCACATTTAGATAAACTATCTTCAGCTGAAAATAAGGGTGCCAGCTGCAGACTGGAACACATCGTTCCACAAGAAATAATGGGGGAAGTGAGCTGATGACCTTGCTTTGCAAACAGATGCTGTTAGAAATGTTAAAGCTTAAAGGGGAACTTTGAAATATTTGGGTGCTGCCACAGTTGTGATGATATGTACGGTTTTACTAACACATGTCAAAGTTGCAAAATTGTGCTAAGGCATTAAGACTTGTTTTTACCCTTAGGCATGAAGGGGTTAAACATCGTCCATGTTGATTGAGAGAGTGAGGTTCCACTTTAAGTGCTGGGAGTGCTGCCTCTGACTTCCTCTGTATCCAAGCAGCCTAGGAAGGTTCTGGGGGAATAGGTGGAACTCATGCAGAACACAGCATGAAAATAAAAGCCCCTCCAGCCAATCACAGGAAGGATGGCCCTGAGGGATGCTGGAAGAACATTCTTTAGGCACACTGAGCTCTAGGTCTTTCTTGGAGAGGATTGCACCGGTCCGGGAGAGGACACGCTGTCCTCCCTGGCAGCTGCTGCCTCGGGACTCAGGTTTTTTTTTTTTTAAGTCCGCAAACGTGCAAACTACAACGAAAAACCCGTAAGTGTTCACAAAAAATGTGCAAGTGCAAAACACCACACGAAAAAGTGCACTTAGGGGTGTGTTTGTCCTACCCCCGGAAGGGTTGGACCGTTCACCCGATCCCCCGGGGCACGAAGCTCCTGACAGGGACAAGGTTCCCATTTGGTCCTCCTGGCCAAAAGGCCTGGTGGACCACCGTTCCTTATGCCCAGCCGAAGCCGGACATCCAGTACTAGGCAAGGGGGTTCTCCCGAAGAGAAAACCCCCTAGGGATCAGGGGAGGAAGGAACCGTATGGCCACACATCCTCCCCCTAGACTTCAGGTAAGGCCCGAGGACCCACACCCTCCATCCGTGAAAAACACACACATAAGAACAGAAAAAGTGACAAAACGTGGGAGTGATTAAATAAATAAATAAAAAATAAAAAAGTGGTACCGTGCCTAATAGTGCACAGACCAGGCCCTGAGGCCTGTAGCAAAAATTGCCCCGGACTTAGCCAAAAGACCTGGTCCTTAGGGCGCTGTGCAAAAAGAAGTGAAAAACAGTGGCCATGTGTCATCTTCACACCGTGGGGTCCCACACCCAAGTGTTACTAGTGACACCCCTGAGAGCATCTTCCCCAGGGGGCACTGAGTTTGCGGACTTTTTGCGTCCCCAGCCCCAGGCCAGACCAAGGTAGATCCGTCCAAATCAGGAGGTACTGGGTCTTTCCAGCTTTCCCAGAGGAATTACTCCCAAGGTCCCAGAGCGTATCGTGGCGCCCCCTGGTTTCTGTCCCTCCGGTCCAGCCTTCCGGACCCCCATCATACCAGTGAGGGTACTATACAACAACCATCCCCGCAAAGCTAGAATGGTCGGGAGCACCCCCACTGGACACTGATAAGAACAGATACTACACTTGATCTTAGCCAAAAGGCCGAGAAGCCTCGGGACTCAGGTTGGTGATCTGAGGGCCTGAAGAGAGTGAGAGAGTGACCCTGCTTCTACAGAAAGCTGGCTGGGGGGGTTTCTATTAAGGATCTGGTCTGGTATTACGGAGAAGAGGCTGCTGTGCTGCTGGGCCTTGGTGCTGTTAACCTATAGTCAGCTAAGGGTCCAGCCAAGGGAACACTGACTAGTGTTCTGAAGAGCTCTGGCCAGCTTGCACAGCTACTCAGGAACGTATCTCAACTTTACTGTTGCTGTCGCTACTAGCTACCAGAAGAAGTCATCCATCTGCTCCCAACAAGGACTTCACCCAGAAAACAGCATGAATATTAATGCCCCTCCAGCCAATCACAGGGAAAATGGCCCTGAAGGATGCTGGGAGAACATTCTTTAGGCACACTGAGCTTTAGGTCTTTCTTGGAGAGGATTGCACCAGTCTGGGAGAGGACATGCTATCCTCCCTGGCACCGGCTGCCTTGGGGACTCAGGTGGGCGACCTGAGGGCCTGAAGAGAGTGACCCTGCTTCTACAGAAAGCTGGCTGAGGGGGTTTCTATTAATGATCTGGTCTGGTATTATGGAGAAGAGGCTGCTGTGCTGCTGGGCCTTGGTGCTGTTAAGCTATAGTCAGCTAAGGGTCCAGCCAAGGGAACACTGGCTAGTGTTCTGAAGAGCTCTGGCCAGCTTGCACAGCTACTCAGGGACTTTGCTCAACTTTACTGTTGCTGTCACTACTAGCTACCAGTAGAAGTCATCCATCTGCTCCCAGCAAGGAGTTCACACAGAACACAGCTTGAATACTAATACCCCTCCAGCCAATCACAAGGAGTATGGCCCTGAAGGATGCTGGGAGAACATTATTTAGGCACACTGAGCTCTAGGTCTTTCTTGGAGAAGATTGCACCAGTTCAGGAGAGGACAAGCTGTCCTCCATGGCACCTGCTGCCTTGGGGACTCAGGTGGGTGACCTGAGGGCCTGAAGAGAGTGAGAGAGTGACCCTGCTTCTACAGAAAGCTGGCTGAGGGAGTGTCTATTAAGGATCTGGTCTGGTATCACAGAGAAGAGGCTGCTGTGCTTTGTGAGTTGAGATTGGTGCTGGTAAGCTATAGTCAGCTAAGGGTCCAGCCAAGGGAACACTGGCTAGTGTTCTGAAGAGCTCTGGCCAGCTTGCACAGCTACTCAGGGACTTTGCTCAACATTACTGTTGCTGTCGCTACAAGCTACCAGGAGAGGTCATCCATCTATTCCCAACAAGGACTTCACCTAAAGCTCAACCAAAGATCAGATACCGTCCTCAGTTGTAAATAGTTGTATTCTTGGCGTATCTTCCTAAACCCCCCTCTCCCTATCCAAGCTATCCAATAATAAAAGCTACAAAACAGCAACCCTTGGATTGATCATTGAAGACAACAAGCAAATGTCTGTGTGCGGCTGTCTGTGAAGCTACCTTGTGCCTGGCTGCTAGACAAAAGTGGTGAAGAAGAAAAGAAGGTGCTACTCCCCATCCAATGCTCATCCCAGGAACTAGGCAGGTGCGTAATCCACAGACGCTTATCCCTTCCAGAAATGCATGAAATCGATCCGCGCTTCCGCCATGGCAGTAGTGCGGATCGATTTAATTAAATCCTGGAATAAAAGTGGGGAAGACCTGGGCAAAATCCTAGCGGCTCCTATGGGGGGCACGGCTACATAAGGCCTTCTCGTCAACATGCCTCCACCAAGGTGGGTGACACTCCCTGATCCTACTCGCCAGGTGCCCCTTCCTACATTAATCACTTTCCCTTGTCAATGGGGTCTCTGTTGCCTACGACCACTCATTGCAGATTCGCCTAGATGGTCACCCTATTTCATAAGGCCCCACTTCAAGATGGCTGCCTGAGAGCTCAAGAGATCACAGCATCCAATTGGACAGAGAGTGACAGAGTCTGCGAAAGGCCAAAAAGCCATCCCTAGAGTTCAGGTAGACCGGAATTGGCTGCAGAAGATCAGCAGCACTCAGACATAAGGAATAATAATTTATAAAAAGGGAAAACTTGTATTGTATTTTAGAAATTGGCATTTATAACATTGAATCTATATTGAATTTTTTTCCACGGTGTAGTTTCCAGTTGAGGAGTGCTTGGCAGGGACCCCTGTGGTGATTCATAATGTATAACACAGGAAATAATCCTCCCACAATGGGACCACTGTGTTCCCGTTTGCCCTCACTAAACATGGCGGCGGCGGGAGTCACGCACAAGATGGCGCTGGTCGCCGCGCTGACGGCCGCTCTAGCCCGGGTGGCTCTCTATGGTGCGGACAGGGCCGCGCCTGCGCACTGGTGGTTCCTTTCAGCGGCCGGGGCGGGGAGTCGGGCGCAGAGCAGAGAGTGGAGCGATGCGGCGGGGCGAGGAGCGGCGGGACAGCCGGCGGCCATAGACCAGTCCAGCGGACTCCCCGGACACTCCTGGTAGGTAATGGCAGTCCTCGGCCTGGGCCTGTGTGAGAAGGCCGCACCTCCGTGAGTGTGCAGTGTGTACAATGAGGGAGGCCCCGGGAACAGGGCGCCTCACTCCTGACTGGGACCAGGCCCCGGGCCCTCTGACAGACCTCTGCAGGGGGGCGGAGCGGAAACCCAGCGCAGCCAATCATACCTCACATTACAGGACAGTCCCCTGCTGGGCTCTGGTTGCTATGGGTGATTGCATGGAGGACTGTGAGTGGTGAATTCAGAACAACTCTGTTATGTCTGTGTGTGGGGAGGGGGCGCTAAGGACAGTTTGGAGATCTGGGCACCCGGTGTGGATGGGACGATGGCGCGGATCCCTGGTGTGGATGGGACGATGGCGCGGACCCCTGGTGTGGGTGGGACGATGGCGCGGGCACCCGGTGTGGATGGAACAATGGCGCGGGCACCCGGTGTGGATGGGACGATGGCGGGGGCACCCGGCGTGGATGGGACGATGGCGGGGGCACCCGGCGTGGATGGGACGATGGCGGGGGCACCCGGCGTGGATGGGACGATGGCGGGGGCACCCGGCGTGGATGGGACGATGGCGGGGGCACCCGGCGTGGATGGGACGGTGGCCTGGGCACCTGGTGTGGATAGGGCGGCGGTGCAGGTACCTCGCATGGATGGGGTGGTGGTACGGGCACTTTCAGGGTGAATATATTGATATGGGCACCCCTAGGAAAGGGAGGATGTGCACCAGTAGGGACAAGATGGCAGTGTGGGCTCCTGTACAGTCACTATGAAGCCGTAGGCACCTGTAGGGATGAGATGGTGGTTTGTACACCTCTAGGGATGGTATGTTGGTAGAAGCGCTTCTTGGGACAGTATGGAAGTTTGGGCGACTCTAGGGATGGCAGTCTGGGCACCTGTAGGGATGAGATGGTGATGTGGACGCCTCTTTGGACAGGACGATGGTGTTGGCGCCTGAACAGAAAGGATAGTAGTGTGGGCAACTGTAGAAAAGGGATGATGATGTGTACATTTCTAGGGTTGGCAGTCTGGGTACCTCTAGGGATTGCGGTGCAGACACCTATAGGGATCAAATGGTGGTGTGGGCGCCTCTGTAAATGAAATAATGGTGTGGGCCTCTCTAGGGTTGGCAGTCTGGGCACCTGTAGGGACGAGACGGCGGTGTGTCCTCCCGTAGGGACGAGGCGGCGGCGTGTCCTCCCGTAGGGACGAGGCGGCGGCGTGTCCTCCCGTAGGGACGAGGCGGCGGCGGCGTGTCCTCCCGTAGGGACGAGGCGGCGGCGGCGTGTCCTCCCGTAGGGACGAGGCGGCGGCGGCGTGTCCTCCCGTAGGGACGAGGCGGTGGCTTGGATGGGATGATGGTGTGATGTGGTGTGAGCAACTGGAGGAAAGGGATGACCGTTTGTATATTTCTAGGAATGGGGATGTGGACACCTGCAGGGATAGTGGTTTGGGCATCTCTACAGATTGCCCTAAGGGCTCACCGTCTACCAGTCCTCAGTGATGAGCTATAGCCATACACGTATAGATATTCGAACGAGAATATTCGTAAGAAAAGTGGTATGAAAAGTCTTTGTACACTCGATGAATGTGGTTTGAAGATTCTTTTGCTTTTAACATTCAGTTTAAAAATGAATGTAATTTCTGAACGGTAACCACATAAATTGGCCGAAAATTAGTACGATCGAAGAAAGTTTTCCCTCCTGCCCCTTCAAATTTTCCCATCGCTGCTGTTGAAAACGAACATCGATTTGACCCCACTAACAATTAGAAAATCAAATGAATATTCTTGAAATGAAAATCTGTTTGTATGACCAGCTTTCCTCCAACCCGGGACAGTGATCTGCAGCATTGCTAACCGCTAAGCCACCTTGTTATGTCTGGACAGGACGGCAGTCGGAGCATCTCTAGTTTGGAGTGGACATGATGGTTCCGGTTGCTTCTACTCCAGGATGGAGATGACTGGACAGTTGGTGACGGTGCTGTGTTGTCCGGGGACAGGTCAGCTTTGCTTGGGGCTCCTCTAAGTTTACATTAGACATGAAAGGACGGGATGCCGGTTTGGGAACTTCTAGGGTCAGGACAATTTAGTGATGGTCCCATATTTTGTCAGCACAGGACATGATGGACTCTGCATCCTTCACCATGCGCATGGTCTATCTGCGGCCACCTCTGGGCATAGTCCTCCGCAGTATTGGTCAGCAGTGTCTTTTCTATGTATAGTAACAATGCTGACAGCCCTGCAAGGACACGAGAAAATCTCTATGTTTAGCATGTGGCTGAGCTCCTCGCTGCTCCCGGTCCCATACCTCCAATGCTGTATGTCCCTATTCTTGTCACATCCTGCAGCCTGGCATCTTCCAGGTAACAGCTCGGTGTGTATAGTATTGGGGGGCCCAGTCTCCCCCTCTAAGGACCCATGACTGGGTGTCATTGGATTGAGTGGATATCAGAGCTTGTTGATTATCTCTGATAAACGTATCCATGGGGTTGTCATATTATACATGAAGACCAGACACTTTGTAACAAAACTCTTTTCTTCACTTTGTAGCAAACATTTTTTTACGGGTCATGAAAACTGGCCGCAGCGACCCACCTGTCAGATATTTCGGAGTAATCCCGCCGTGTGCACATATTAATGACTTGTCACTCTAGATGTGGAGAATTCCTGAAATGAAATCCGGATTGTTTGTGGAGCACTTTCATGTCCGGGGCTCACCTACCCGTTCTTTAATAGCACGTTAATGCTCAAAGCTGGAAGGTTGCGATCAAAGCCGCCTCCATCATGAGGGATTAAGGCCGATGTTTATAAGTGGGTTTGGCCGGTGGTTTTGCAAAGAGACGAGGTGCGATCGGTGAGGAGAGCGTGATGTAGATTTGTTCTGTTTTGTCCCACGCTGGGGTTTGCGTTTGCTTGTTGATTTGTTAATATTTGGACAGGGCTTAGGCTGAGTGTGGCCCAGGATCTGCCTGGCCTACTGTACAGGCCTTGCTAGGATGATGAAGGGAATTAGGGAGTCTTAGTCTTTTGCAGCCGGTGCCCTGAAGGTCTATCTCTTTTTTATAAACTAAAAGCCATTCTACTGTCCTCTGCCAAGAAGCCTATTGATTAGCTGAGATGATGTCATACTTCCCTCATTAAAGCTGCAGCCTTCGGTAACCATAGAGTAGAAGGCGTAGCTGGAGCAGAGATATATATTTATTACTTCCTATCGGGGCAGCACTGCGGAATATGCTGCATACACCAATCAGCCATAACATTATGATCACTGACAGGTAAAGTGAATAACATGGATTATCTCATTACAATGGCACTTTAAAATGGGTGGGACATATTAGGCAGCAAGTGAACATGTTGTCCCTGAAGTTGTGTTGAAAGCAGAATTGGACAAGTGTAAGGATTTGAGGGACTTTGACTTGGACCAAATTGTAATGTCTAGACGACTGGGTCGGGGCAACTCCAAAACTGCAGCTCTTGTGGGTTGTGCCTGGTCTGCAGTGGTCAGGACCAACCAAAAGTTGTCGAAGGAAAAACGGACAACCAGTGACAGGGTCATGGGCGACCATAGCTCCCTGATGGAGGTGGGGAGGGGAAGCTCCCTGATGGAGGTGGGGAGGGGAGGCTTCCTTGATGGAGGTGGCGAGGGGAGGCTCCCTGATGGAGGTGGCGAGGGAAGGCTCCCCGATGGAGGTTGGCAGGGGAGGCTCCCCGATGGAGGTTGGCAGGGGAGGCTCCCCGATGAAGGTGGGCAGGGAAGGCTCCCCGATGGAGGTGGGCAGGGGAGGCTCCCCGATGGAGGTGGGCAGGGGAGGCTCCCCGATGGAGATGGGCAGGGGAGGCTCCCCGATGGAGGTGGGCAGGGGAGGCTCCCCGATGGAGGTGGGCAGGGGAGGCTAGCCCGTGTAGTCCGATCCAATAGAAGAGCTACTGGAGCTCAAATTTCTAAAAAAGTTAATGCTGGTTCTGATAAGTGTCATAACACACAGGGAATCACAGTTTGTTGTGTATGGGGCTGTGTAGCCGCAGACCAGTCTGGGTGCCCATGCTGACCCGTGTCCACAGCCAGATGTGCCTACAATGGGCACGTGAGCATCAGAATTGGACCATGGAGCAGTAGAAGAAGGTGGCTTGGTCTGATGAATCATGTTTTCTTTTCCATCGTGTGGATGGCCGGGTGGGTAACTTACCTGTGGAACAGATGGACGAAGACAAGCCAGCGGTGTGATGCTTTGGGCAATGCCCTGCTGGGAAATCTTGGCTTCTGCCATTTATTTGGATGTTACTTTGACCTACTCAGTGTTAGGTGGGTGGTCGTGTTATGGCTGATTGGTGTACATTAGTATGTAGCATTCATATTGGAAGATTGTTTTATCCTGTAGGGTGCTGTTACACAAAAAAATTTGAGTATAACCTGCCAGGCATTACCAGAGCTTCCGATGCTTTATTATAATATGCAGAAAACCCCACCAGAGCAGGCGCTTGTTTCCTTCCTTGTGTATAAAAGGGAAGACCCTTAACGCCATGTATGAACCACTTTAGATTTAGACTTCCCTAGAGACAGATTCAATTTTTTTCTTTTATCCAAAAAACAACTTACTGTAGAGATAAGATGGTGGTGTGTACTCTTGGGGTGGGACGGCGGTGTGGGCACCTCTTGTGGGTGGGACAGTGGCGTGGGCACCTCTTGTGGATGGGACAGTGGCGTGGGCACCTCTTGTGGGTGGGACAGTGGCGTGGGCACCTCTTGTGGGTGGGACAGTGGCGCGGGCACCTCTTGTGGGTGGGACAGTGGCGCGGGCACCTCTTGTGGGTGGGACAGTGGCGTGGGCACCTCTTGTGGGTGGGACAGTGGCGTGGGCACCTCTTGTGGGTGGGACAGTGGCGCGGGCACCTCTTGTGGGTGGGACAGTGGCGCGGGCACCTCTTGTGGGTGGGACGGTGGGCACCTGCAGGGACAGTATATTGATGTCCCCTCCAAGGATAGCAGACCAGGCAGCTGTAGGGACGAAACGGCGGTACATTAAGGATTCATTCATTCCTTGGTGTCAGCTGTCAAATGCTGTTTGCAGAACAATCCGAACGTGGACCGCTCTTCAGAGAGCATTGCACTTGTGAACGAGCCCTAAGGTGTTTGTGGTTCTACTTTAGTGTTTAGGTTCACCAGAAAAAGTATTATTGGACCAAAGACTTAAACATAGAAAGAGCATGGCGGGGTGTCTGACCATCTGGCATCACTACCAGCATTTTAAACACTGATGAAGGGGGTTGTGAGCCCATAAAACGTGTTGGCCTAAAGCAGTGTTTCTCAATGTTTTTTTAGTTAAGGCACTCTTTAAAATTATGGACAGTCCTGAGACACCCTTTAAAATTATGGACAGTCCTGAGACACCCTTTAAAATTATGGACAGTCCTGAGGCACCCTTTAAAATTATGGACAGTCCTGAGGCACCCTTTAAAATTATGGACAGTCCTGAGGCACCCCATTGTAAAATGCAAAAAACTATTCTAATAGTTTTCTATAAGGAAGCAACATCCACACATGTAGGACACCCAACGCTAGAGGTGATTTATTCTTCCAAATTAAATACACTTTTTCACACTGGTCCTGACTAGTATACCAGTGTTTCTCTCAGTTTTACTCCATCACTGAGCTAATGTGACCCCAGCGCCGACGGAGAGGGGTGGGGGAGGGTCAAACAAGGATGCTGTGCAGGCAACTGACATCCTCCTTATTAACTGATTGTCATTGGTTGTCAGGATGCCGGTGGCTAGAAGGTCATAATGGCGCACAATGAAAACCTGTGGCTTTGTGTAACTAATAGGTAGGCTTGTCCCACCCGCTGGCTTGTATACAAGTTTTGTGCAACCTTTAGACATTTTTTCCAAGGCACCCCTGAAGAAACTTCAAGGAACCCCGGGGTGCCTGGGTACCCTGGTTGAGAGAGGCTGGCTTAAAGTATAACTAAGTGAAGAAAAAATACTTTTTATGAAGTTTTGGGTGGAGAGGGATTAGGACCCCTGTCAGGTTTTTATTGCTGTCTGAACCCCCATTAGCGACATTCACCCTCTCTGTTTCTCCTGTTTACCATTATTGAAAGTGAAAGTAAAAGAAAATTCCAAATTTTGGGTTGTTTCCAGAAAAGTAATGGAGGGAAATCTTCCAGTGAGACACTAGCTCTGGTAACAATCAGGGGTTCCCTCAGTTCCTGTATTGGCTGTGTGAGAGGAAGTGAAGGGAAACCTCCCCAATGAGACACAGGGGGCCTACTTTTAATCCTATTGTCACATACAGTAAACAACACCTGGCCTCATACTAGTTTTGTGGCATTCTCATCATTTCTACGTTTCTTAGTAATAATGATTTGGAAAATAGTTTTCCTTTACTTCTATTCTCTGCCTCCAAATTTACATCTGTTTTAGACCATCTGGCTGAATGGACTACAGTTCTCCACAATTAAAGGCCAACTCCGAGCACAAGTAAAAAAAAAAATATCCTTGCAATGCTGCTCCCTCCACCATCCCAAAACAGCAAGGGTCACCTGCTTGTTAAGTCTAGGGGTACAGGGATATGGAGTAATACTTGCCGTACTCCTCCTGTAGGTTTCCTCCACTCATGCAACCGCTCCCATAAAGCTATCTCTCTAAGGCACTCCAGGGTGCAGTTGCAAGCTTGCCTCCATGTACAGTACTGTACAATACAGGGTTAATGGGCCTACATTGTATGTGATGATGCTGACTGACCACCCACAGCCTGGAGGAGTGGAGACAGCTAGAGCCTGCCAGAGTGAGGTGTAAGATAAGTAATACAGCCTTTTCAGCTCCTCCTATATTAGAGAGCATTTAAACCTTGCCATGCAAGGGCCCTCCACTGGAAGTTTTTCTTTTCTCCATTCTTTTCTTTATGGTAGATGGGTGGGCTTGGACAAACGGAAGGTCCTCTTCTTTGTAGCTCCAAAAAGATACAGGAAATTGCTGCGTGATTCAGAATGGCTACTTCCACCCTAAACTGAAACAGCAAATAGTCGGTGAGGAGAACCTACCTGTAATCTCCATAGAACCAGTGTGAGGAGAACCTTCCTGTAATCTCCTCCATAGAACCAGAGTGAGGGGAACCTTCCTGCAATCTTCATAGAACCAGTGTGAGGAGAACCTTCCTGTAATCTCCATAGAACCAGTGTGAGGGGAACCTTCCTGCAATCTTCATAGAACCAGTGTGAGGAGAACCTTCCTGTAATCTCCTCCATAGAACCAGAGTGAGGGGAACCTTCCTGCAATCTTCATAGAACCAGTGTGAGGAGCACCTTCCTGTAATCTTCATAGAACCAGTGTGAGGAGAACATTCCTGTAATCTCCATAGAACCAGTGTGAGGGGAACCTTCCTGCAATCTTCATAGAACCAGTGTGAGGAGAACCTTCCTGCAATCTTCATAGAACCAGTGTGAGGAGAACCTTCCTGTAATCTCCATAGAATCAGTGTGAGGGGAACCTTCCTGCAATCTTCATAGAACCAGTGTGAGGGGAACCTTCCTGCAATCTTCATAGAACCAGTGTGAGGAGAACCTTCCTGCAATTTTCATAGAACCAGTGTGAGGAGAACCTTCCTGTAATCTCCATAGAATCAGTGTGAGGGGAACCTTCCTGCAATTTTCATAGAACCAGTGTGAGGAGAACCTTCCTGTAATCTTTTCCATAGAACCAGAGTGAGGGGAACCTTCCTGCAATCTTCTTAGAACCAGTGTGAGGAGAACCTTCCTGTAATCTCCATAGAATCAGTGTGAGGGGAACCTTCCTGCAATCTTCATTGAACCAGTGTGAGGAGAACCTTCCTGTAATCTCCATAAACCAGTGTGAGGGGAACCTTCCTGCAATCTTCATAGAACCAGTGTGAGGAGAACCTTCCTGTAATCTCCATAGAACCAGTGTGAGGGGAACCTTCCTGCAATCTTCATAGATCCAGTGTGAGGAGAACCTTCCTGCAATCTTCATAGAACCAGTGTGAGGAGAACCTTCCTGTAATCTCCATAGAACCAGTGTGAGGGGAACCTTCCTGCAATCTTCATAGAACCAGTGTGAGGAGAACCTTCCTGTAATCTCCATAGAACCAGTGTGAGGGGAACCTACTCTTAAGCTCCTCCCTCAAATCAGCACCGTGGCTCACTGTTGGAGGGCACTGTGGGAACTTGGGGAACATTGTGGAAGCTGAAGCCTTTCAAGGGAGCCTGGGGACACTGTATGTAATTACGGGAGGTTGGGGGACACTATGGAAGCTGGGAGGAACTGAGGGAGGTTAATGGCTAGCTGGAGGTCTGGGAGAGGACTGGCATTGGGCCACAGCCCTTTGAGGGTCACTGCCACTACTAGAGGACTAGTTTGAGGTTCCCCTACCTGTAACCTCCTTCATAAAATGACTGGAGTAATCCTATTGATGCAGCTCTGTGTTCTCATTTTCGGTGCAGTGTCCTGCAATGTAACGTAAAAGCAGCTCACATTTCAGGAGTCTCTCTCATGGGTGGTGGGCACATCTGCTCATTGGGGATGGATCTCCCACATCAGTATTGCTCTGACAAGCAGCATATCTTCGGGCATCATGTCAGGTCAACACTTAACCTTTTGTGTGACGTGTTCTTTTCTTGGAGATATATTTATGCATAGTGTTGAGACTATAATTATCTGGTTGGTGTCTTACCTCACTGCAGCTCCTCACCATCCAAGCATGTCAGTTTCCTCATAAATTGGAATTTTCAGGGCCGGTATTAAAAGAACCATGAATGCCCACTTTACCAGACAGTTTATGGTTAGCAAAAGTTCCCGGGAATCAAACCTCAATTGAACTTTTATAAGTGGAATCTGGACCATCTCTGTGGTAAGTAAGGTCCTTGCCCTTTAAGGGAACCTGATGGTGCTTCCAATAACTGCTCTAGGCGTTCCCCCTATTAGAGACCTGTCTACTGTGCATATCCCAGATGTGGATAATTGACTGACTGACTCCTTCGCTTGTCAACATCTGAACTTTGGAGAATGGGCTCTTCATCTTAAGGTGGGAGGGAATTCCTCCATCCACTTTGAGTGTCATAAACCATCTATGGCCAGCTTTAGCCTCACCTTCTGATCTTAACTCCTTGGTGCTGGTGGTACGCAAATATGTAGCCTCTTGGCGGCTGGGCCTTGACTCAGAGAGACTGGATATTTGCGTACCAGATGTAAACAAACATGTCTGAGTGTGTGCACCCTGCATTCTCTCGGCACAGTTGCCAACACCTCATGGAAAGCACCCGACGGCTACTTGCGATTAGGAGCTTTCCGATCATGTGACTGCTGTGACAGTCAATCACGGTGGTCACATAAACCCCGACCTGCCTCCCGGCATCAGAAACCCCTTAAAGGGCCGGAAGGCCTCAGCGCCAAGGGATTAACCTCTTCCCGCCCAACCTATGGCCGAATGGCGGCCGGCAAAAACCCTCACCTTTCCGGTTGGACGCTGTCAAGGTCCTACCTTTTCCCTGAGTTTGTTACTCCATGTGCTGGCGTCCATCTTGGATTCTGCTGTGTATGATGGGAATCCTTTTATGCCTTCAGGTCTCTGTGGTCCATCCCCCAGAGGGGTGTGGCTGATGACATATAAGCCTGTGGCCCGCACATGCTCTTTGCACTTGTGTCTTTGTGTTGCTATTACTCTGTTCTGACTCTCGTGACTCTCCTGGTATCTGATTTGGCTTGTGACTTGACTATTCTTTGTATTCTCCTTTGATCTGACCCTCTGTTGCTTAACCCGGCTTGTGACCTGTGATTCTCGTCTGCTGTCCTGTACTGTTTTGTCCTGTTGTTGTTGACCCGGCTTGTCTGACTACTCTTTTGTCTCTTCCACCAGCTACACGCCATTGGCGGCGGCCATTACCGCAGCTGAGGTGTCTCGGGGGCCGCGACCTGGTTCCTGGCTGCGTCAAGTCCATCCCCACCATCAGGGGCCCTGGTGAAGGGCAGCCTGGGACTTAGACTCCACGCCCTGAGGGACTTCGGTCTGTGGGTGGTGGTTGTCGTCAGCCAGTGCGTTACATTGTTAGGCCTGCCTGTCCGTTCCTCGGCCCCTGCCCTGACAGACGCCATATGGCGCCCTTTCGGGCATGTGCAGTTTGTGCGCCTGCAGAGCCACGCAGCGGTGCAATCTGTCACCGGCCGTGTACCTCAGACACGGCCGATGACAGATCTGAGTACCGGCCCTGTTGCCGGTACCATGTGACCTGCTGTGACCAATCACAGCAGGTCACATGACAGTTGTATACAATGGATGGCTTCATTCATGCCATGCATTGTATACTAGTGTGTCTAGCTGTGAATGGTCACAGCGATCACATGCACAAGCTGGGCCAATCACAGCCCAGCTGTGTCATGTGATTAGCCGTGGCCAAATCACAGCTAAGCACAAAAAAAAAAAAAACCCTGAATGAATCGATGTCATTCAGGTAAATGCTTGCTGATAGCAAAGTAATTCTTTGCTATAAGCAAACTGTGTAAAAAAAGATAAAAAAAAAAAAATAAATACTGATCACTTCCCCAAAGTAGTACAATGTTACTATGGTAACATTGTACTACTTTGGTCATAGTGAAATATGAAAAAAATATTAAAAAAAGGTAATAAAAAATGTAAAATAATAAAAAAAATTTGTTTTTTTTCATACTGTCACCAGTCAGTGTCCCTGATCACCGCCATGCCAGTTATATGATGACGCTGTACTGCACTGGTGACAGTATGTAAAAAAAAATTGTGAAAATAATTTTTTTAATTTTTTCATTTTCCGAAAAATTATGACAAAAAAAATACAACTTCCAAAAACTTGCCATTCCTTTTATGAAGTACATCGGACTGTCTACTCTGCAAAAAGGGGTAATTTGGGGGGATATCTGTACTGTTCTGACATTTGGGGGATATCTGTACTGTCCTGACATTTGGGGGGGATATCTGTACTGTTCTGACATTTGGGGGGGATATCTGTACTGTTCTGACATTTGGGGGGGATATCTGTACTGTTCTGACATTTGGGGGGGATATCTGTACTGTTCTGACATTTGGGGGGGATATCTGTACTGTTCTGACATTTGGGGGGGATATCTGTACTGTTCTGACATTTGGGGGGGATATCTGTACTGTTCTGACATTTGGGGGGGATATCTGTACTGTTCTGACATTTGGGGGGGATATCTGTACTGTTCTGACATTTGGGGGGGATATCTGTACTGTTCTGACATTTGGGGGGATATCTGTACTGCCCTGACATTTGGGGGATATCTGTACTGCCCTGACATTTGGGGGATATCTGTACTGTCCTGACATTTGGGGGGGGGGGGATATCTGTACTGTCCTGACATTTGGGGGGGGATATCTGTACTGTCCTGACATTTGGGGGGGATATCTGTACTGTCCTGACATTTGGGGGGGATATCTGTACTGTCCTGACATTCTTGGACCTCAAGAAATTAGATTGGCTGTCAGTACTTCAGGATTGATCAATATTCAGATCTATACCATAGTTTGTGAACTCTATAACTTTCCTACAAACTAAATAATACATCCTAATTTGGGTTATTTTCACCAAAGACATGTAGCAGAATACATCTCGGCCTAAATGTATGAAGAACAATTATTTATTTGCAAACTTTTATAACAGAAACAAAGAAAAACGTGTTTTTTTTTCAAAATTTTCTTTTTTTTTTTTTGTTTTGTTAATTTAGCAAAAAATAACAATCCCAGCGGTTATTAATTACCACCCAAAGAAAGCTCTAGTTGTGTGAAAAAAATGCGAATATTTTAGTTTGGGTACAATGTTGTATGACCGTGCAATTGTCATTCAAAGTGTGAGAGCGCTGAAACCTGAAAATTGGTCTGGAGAGGAAGGGGGTAAAAGTGCCCGGTATGGAAACGGTTAAATTATCAAATGACAAAGCCTCTCTCGGTCACTGGAGTTTTGTGAATGGCGAGGCAGAGCTTATGGTGGGAGGGGTGGAGTCTAAATCTTACTTCGAAACAAATTTAAAGCGGAACTTCACTGCATCTGAGCACCACAAATCAAAGAATACTGTTTAATTTCTTGTAATCTTTAAAGCAAACGCCTCCATCCATGTCTCCGTGCTTTATTTTGCTGAGAAATGGCATTGAAAATCACTCCCCTAAATGGCCGTGGCCATCTTGATTAAGGGCAAATGATTGATGTAGCATTTACTTCCTGGAATCCATCTGCTCTTAGATCAGGCATGCAGATAGGAGGGTGTGCTTCTTGATTAAGGGCAAATGATTCATGTAGCATTTACTTCCTGGAATCCATCTGCTTTTAGATCAGGCATGCAGATAGGAGGGTGTGCCTATCTGAGAAGACTCCTGGGATGTATGACATCATTTGCCTAGGCCTGGAAACCTCCTCTCTGGGTGATCTCTGTACATTGCAGAGATTTTAGCAAACTATTGCAGATTCCTGCCTTTTATTGCTCTGAAGAAATAGTTGTTTGTGTCCATGGGAAGAGTTAATGTGACTGGGTGTGATTTCAAAGCTGCTGCACTTGTAGGGTTCCAATGAGGAAAGTAGCAGGGTCTGCATCCCTTTAGTCGTGATTTCCCTTTTGGGAGTATCTCACCAAAAATAAAATTTTTGTTGCAGGGGGATGCCCAAAATCTGACTTAGTGCAGCAAATCAATGAGCCAATCACACAAGCAGGAAATTTCGGGGGGAGGGCCTTCTGTATACCATCTGTATACAGAACGCCTCCTGGTTGCCATATTGCATTTTACTTGCAGGGTTCCAATGAGGAAAGTAGCAGGGTCTGCATCCCTTTAGTCATGATTTCCCTTTTGGGAGTATCTCACCAAAAATGAAATTTTTGTTGCAGGGGAATGCCCAAAATCTGACTTAGTGCAGAAATCAATGAGCCAATCACACAAGCAGGAAATGACATTTCGGGGGGAGGGCCTTCTGTATACCATCTGTATACAGAACGCCTCCTGGTTGCCATATTGCATTTTACAGGAAATTACAGCGGCTGCAGATTGAAAAAGTAAAAGTCATTTTTAATCAATTACAAAATCACTGCAATTGCAAATGCTATATATTTTTTTTGTTTTTTTCCCATGAAAGTGGAGTTACCCTTTAAGGCCGTTTTAGGGGGGGGCAGGTGTGTTGATTTTTGGCTCTGTTACCCCAGGGTCACACCTATGCAGCCGCGTTTTGCTTGGGCACGAGAGCCCATTCATTTGGACTCCCGCGCCCGTGACACGCAGAAGTCCCGGCACTACTTTGGAAAACACAGCCAAGGTTCCCAGTACGGTTGCGTTTCCCAGTGCGGGCGGCGTGCCATTAGAACTATTGGCACCCACCCGCGGGTCCGCAATTCTCTGAGGGTGGTGCGGTTGCACGGATTTTCGTGCGGATCTACAGCGGCACCACCCTGCATAGATGTGAATCGGGGGGGGGGTTACATTACATTCCAGCAAGATTGGGAACATGTGCTGAGCTGATCCTTTTAGTGGCTGTACAGTCTTACAGTTCATCTGTTTGAATTCCGCTCATTGTAATATTGTTGATTATTAGGATTTGTATCGGATCAGATTTCTACAAAAGAAAATCCAGCCCTCTGAATGGTAGAACACTGATCCTCCTGCTTCTATTCAGAGTGGTTTCCAGCACGGAGTCTCATGTCCACGCCATGCTGAGCATCCGGTGTCCTTGTCATCCCTGAGCCCTATCCAGTTTCTTCTATCAGGGGACCCTGGGGGTGGTTGGGGGGTGTGCAGAGGAAAGGGAGCAATCCCAGTGAATCACGTCTTCCGGGTAGCTCCCTATGTGGTAGTTTTGACAGATACAAGCTCTTCATTGAGTGGAATTTTCAAGCGTCTTTGTTCTTTATACCCAAATTGTGCTGTCGGGATCCTCCCATGTGAACAGAAGCCGATTTCACAGACTCTATCAGCGATTGGCCTCGGGGGGGGTTGTGTCTGACAGCCTCTCTGGGGCTTCCTAGCAGTCATTCCGAAGAATCTCCGACACCTCTTCCATCTGTGCTCCTTGAAATGGGTCAATTAGCAGAGTTGATGCAGGGTGTAGCTGTTCTGCAGCTTCATGTCGTGCGGAAGAGCGCCGATCTGCTTCTCAGGACGGTCTGCATTGTTTGAACCTTTTCTCCAGACGTTGAGGTATTTGGTGATCGGATTGACACCCATTTATATGGTAATCTCTGGTTGGTGCAGTTGCTTTTTTTTTTTTTTAGGTCCTGTTTTACAGGTGCTGAGACGAATCGCATCTGAAAGCCAGCAAGCTGAGGCATCATGTAATCTCATCAGGAGCCTGGCTGTGGGTGGGAGCTCTGTGTATACAAGCTTCATATACAGGGTTTGTGTTCTATACACTGCTCCACCTATCACCATGTGCATTGTTTGATAGGGATCTGCGGGGCTGTGTGTGTTCTGTACTCCTCATAACACCACAGTTTCCTTGTAGAGTGTAATAATGTAAACTCAAACAATCAAAATCATTTCATTTCTTCCTTTTGGTCTGTTACGGCTGAGGTTGAACCGATCCTGTTTTTCTTTTTTTGCTACTCATACTCGTAGATACCAATTACTGATACCTTTGCGATTTGAGCCCATACAAAGCGAATGGGTTCAAATTGCATTGCAGAGAATCGCATGCGATTTGAGCAGGAATGCGGTGCGACTCCTGTCTGAATCACGTGGTTTCCCTGTGGGTGCAGCCCTTCCTTTTGTATGCTCAAATCACATCGCACCCGCAGGGAAACGGATAGGAATCGCACCGGATTCCTGTTCAAATCACATGCAATTATTTGAAGTGCGATTTGAGCCCATTCATTTTTTTTTTGATAGGCTCAAATCGCATCGCAAAGTTATCAGTTTTAGGTATCGCAGCATTTGTACAAGTACAAGATACCAGTATCAGTGCAACCCTACTTAGGACTCATTCAGACAGGTGCTGCGACCCATCTCCTGTGCTGAACCACTGCTTCCACCTTGGAGCTGTGTACAGTCAGCCCATAGAAGTGGATGCAGACACAGCTGTTACACAGACACAATAGCTTGTAAGGATTTGACTTGCGGGCAGGAGTGGGTGCATGGATTCGAACGCACAGTGCCTGCGCTGAGATCCGTGCATCAGCTCCTCAAATTGTGACATGCAACTGTGTCTGCATCTACGTCTATGGGATGCCTGCTCACAGCTCCGAGGTGGATGGAGACGTAGCAAAGAGCACCTCAGCGCCCATCTGAATGAGCCCTGAAATTGGTTCTAAAGGCTAAAGGTTTTCTACTTTAAGGTAACACCCCCCTTCCCAGCTCCCTTTTATATTTACCTGAGTCTGATCTCGGTCCAGTACTGTGCACGAGAGCAGTGGCGCTGTTCACTCCCTCCATTTCTCTCTCCTTCCTTCCCCCCCTCTCTCTCCCTCCCCCCCTCTCTCTCCCTCTCCCCCTCTCTCTCCCTCTCCCCCTCTCTCTCCCTCTCTCTCCCTCTCCTCCCTCTCTCTCCCTCTCCCCCCTCTCTCTCCCTCTCCCCCCTCTCTCTCCCTCTCCCCCCCCTCTCTCTCCCTCTCCCCCCCCTCTCTCTCCCTCTCCCCCCCCTCTCTCTCCCTCTCCCCCCCCCCTCTCTCTCCCTCTCCCCCCCCTCTCTCTCCCTCTCCCCCCCCTCTCTCTCCCTCTCCCCCCCCTCTCTCTCCCTCTCCCCCCCCTCTCTCTCCCTCTCCCCCCCTCTCTCTCCCTCTCCCCCCCCTCTCTCTCTCCCCCTCCCCCCCTCTCCCCCCCCCCCCCCGCTGTGGATCCGCATGAAAATCCGTGCAGCCGCACCATCCGCACAGAAAAATGTCTGCCTGCACCGGAAAACGCAACCACACTGGGAACTGCACTTCTTTCCCTGCATGTCACGGGGCACGGGAGTCTATTCAAATGAATGGGCTCTCATACCCATGCAAAATGTGGCCCGCACGGCCGCATAGGTGTGAACTGGGGGTTACTCAGGCTCTTAGCACTGGGCAGAAAGGTTGAGCAAGTTGCCGGTAAGGCATCTGTGTGGATCCATGCAGAGCCTGGACTGGCTTTGTGACATCAGCCAACCATTGGCTTTAACACACCCAGCAAATCCAGCCATGTTCTGTAGTGATCTGCTGCCGCACACCCAGTCCGGCATCTCCATCTTTCTTTGATGTCATCATTAGACTGGTGTCACTTCCTGGTCCTGGCCTCCTGATGAACAAACAAAGGATTTCCCAGCAACACTTTTTGTGCAGTTGGCCTCCTGATGACAGGCATGGGCTGTGACATGTCATCAGGGGGTCATCTGCAGGAACCAGGAAGAGATACTTGGCCCCTGATGATACTACAGGTTACCCCAAGGCCTCCTGAGGTGCATGATGTGAGTATCCCAGGAGGCTGTGGGAGGTTGAGGGGCATTATTCTTACCTAGGTGAGATTCTGGAAGTACAAGTTTTCTCTCCACATTCTGTATAATGCGCAGCAGCTGGTGTGCGCTCTGAAGGGGCGGTCCTGTGCGTTATTAGAATACATCACGCTGTTCACTTTTTTTAACTTTATGTATATGTCACAAAATGTTTAAAGTAGTTGTAAACCCTTATATATACTCAGCGAAGTGACTAGTGTCAATGACACCCAGAGATGAAACAAATCCTCCTACATAAGTTGTACCTGTTTACTTGCAGCCTTCTTTTCTCTACAGCTGTTCAAAATGTAGAATTTAAAAACTTGTCTGAGTTTTCAGAAAGCAGGGACTGGAGAGCTGAAGTTAAAGCGGAGCTCCACCCAAAAGGGGAAGTTCCGCTTTAAGTCTTTGTCCTTCGCACCTTTGGGAAGCGGGTACCCAAATTTGATGACAGGTACTCGCTCCCACTTCCACTGCAATCGCCTAAGGCAGTCGGAAGTTGTCCCCCCCTCCCTCCCCATAGTCTTCTGAGACATGTGACAGGTCCCAGAAGACTATGGTGCCATTCACAAAGCATAGCGCTTCTTGCGCATGCGCAGTGGGCACCCAGCTGTGAAGCCACAAGCTGTTACAGCCGGGTGCCCACACTGAAGATGCCGGCTCCACTGAGAGAAGACAGTCGGTGAAACCAGTGGTGGTGAGGACACTGCTGGACCGAGGGACAGGTAAGTGGCTGTATTTTAAAAGTCAGAAGCTACAGTTTTTGTAGCTGCTGACTTTTATTTATTTTGTTATTCCAGCTGGAACTCCGTTTTAAACTCTGCAAATCTCAGTGTGGAGAGGTCTGAGAGCTGATTGGAGGGAAGGGACACATTCCACTTCACATAGGAACAGAGCTGAGGCCGTCAATCACAGGCTGTGTGGCGGAGCTCTCTCCCATCACTTTTTTTTTCTTGGTGTCAGGAAAACGTGACTCATGCAGATAGCAGAGGAAGGAGGCAGCAGACAGAACTGACACTTAGTGCTCTGGATTGAGACAAGCCCACACTATAGAGGGATATGCTTTGTTCATATTTCATGTCTGAGGTATTCAACCACTTTAATCATGTGCCGCCGAGCATTGTGCGGTGTAGTCTCTCAACACAAGACGCAGCGAACTAATATGACATAAGGCACGGCTACCCAGCACCACCCATAGCACGTGGTGTGAATGCGTCCTTACTGTCCAAATAATTCCAAATTTTGTTCTAAATGCAGCAGATTTGTATGCCAATTCCGTTGAATTAAAAAGAAATCAATCTGATATAAAAATGCTTATTAACTAGTTGCTGACCACAGATAGCTGAATGACGGCTGCACTGTGGCTGGCCAGTTCTGGGTGGATGTCATGACGTCCTCCCAGAACGCACTCAGCACGCACCCGACGATCTCCATGATTGCTGTGTCCTACGTGATGTAGTAAAAGGCCAATCACAGCGGCCTTTTACCACGTGATCAGCCGTGTCCAATGACACACTGATCACTGGGAAATGCAATTGCCGGTTCTCGGCTGCACTTTCCTCACGTTGTCAGAGCGTGAGGAAAGTACTGCCCAGAACCGGCAGTTGTCAGAGGAGGGATCGGCACTGATCATCTGGGCACTGATTGGTCCCCACCTGTGCATCAGTGCCCATCAGTGCAGCCCAGCAGTTGCGCCAGTCAATGCCCATCAGTGCCGCCAGTCAGTGCCCATCAGTGCCGCCTCATTAACGCACATCAGTGAAGGAGAAAAATTACCTGTTTGCAAAATTTTATAATAGAAACAAAGAAACTTTTTTTTTTCACATTTTTTTCACTTTTTTGTTTATAGCGCAAAAAGTAAAACACCCAGTGGCGATTAAATACCACCAAAAGAAAGCTCTATTTATGAGAAAAAAATTATAAAAGTTTCATATATTTACAATCTTGCATGACCGCGCAATTGTCATTCAAAGTGCGACAGCACTGAAAGCTGAAAATTGGCCTGGTAAGGAAGGGGGTATAAGTGCCCGGTAGGCGAGGGGTTAAAAAAAATGGATGTTTTATGCTTTTGTTAGTCAGAAGGTCACTTAAAAAAAAAAAAGTTTACAAACAAATATTCCTGTACTATTTCTGAATGAAATCCGATTTCCGATTCTGCTGTTTGTGCAGCGGATGAATCATGCTTCAGGCCGGGGCGATGGGCTGGCTGCAACCCATAATTATGTCATCTACCGCCGTCAGAAGTCGAGCAAACTTAATTTTGTGAACTGTGTTGGCCCCGCGCAGTTCCACGTGCGTCTGGCGTGACCGGGCAGGTATAGGTGATGTTTATGTTTTTTGTGTTGATGCCAGGGGGGGAGGGGTGCGATGAAAATTCCGATCTTCACATCCAGCCAGTTGCCTAATCTATGGTGGTGGCGAGCCATTGTTCTGTGTTGGGCAGGTTCTGACAGCGGCTGCGGAGCTGTGTAATGGGTGAGCTGTGTTCTGTCGTCTGCTGACAGTCTTCTTACAAAACACATCTGAATGGAAATATGGAGCCGTCTACTCCACGCTAATCACTTGATTTGTTTTGGCTGATTAAACCGGTAAAAGTCTTACGGCAATGTGTGGCGGTGCCAAAAGACATTCCTGGACTTAAAGTGAACCGCTGCTTAGGAGTCACAGACTTGCCGGAATGCTTCCATGACCAGCAGTACGTACCTGCCTGTCCTTTACTTCCCACTGATCCGGTCCGCTCCGATCAAGTCAGTCTGAACTCCGACATCAGCAGATATCGGCTAAATCCAGTGAATCTCGGTGAGCTTCTTGTATTTAATCCAGATCTGTGCAGTAATCCAGTTTGAGACTTCCTGTAATAAAGACCGCTCACTGCTGCTCTCTCTCCTTGTGCAGGGGGACTGGTCTTGTTGCCGCCCCCTCCTGTAGTTTTCTGCAGGCAGCCTGTAGTGGGTGGAGTCTGCTGGGCCCCTCCCACAGCTTCTGCTTTCTCTCTTTATGCGTGGTGGCTGGTCTTGTTGCCGCCCCCTCCTGTAGTTTTCTGCAGGCAGCCTGTAGTGGGTGGAGTCTGCTGGGCCCCTCCCACAGCTTCTGCTTTCTCTCTTTATGCAGGGTGGCTGGTCTTGTTGCCGCCCCCTCCTGTAGTTTTCTGCAGGCAGCCTGTAGAGGGTGGAGTCTGCTGGGCCCCTCCCACAGCTTCTGCTTTCTCTCTTTATGCAGGGTGACTGGTCTTGTCGCCGCCCCATCCTGTAGTTTTCTGCAGGCAGCCTGTAGTGGGTGGAGTCTGCTGGGCCCCTCCCACAGCTTCTGCTTTCTCTCTTTATGCAGGGTGGCTGGTCTTGTCGCCGCCCCTCCTGTAGTGTTCTGCAGGCAGCCTGTAGTAGGTGGAGTCTGCTGAACCCCGCCCACAGCTTTTGCTTTCTCTCTTTATGCAGGGTGACTGGTCATGTCACCACCCCTTCCTGTAGTTTTCTGCAGGCAGCCTGTAGTGGGTGGAGTCTGCTGGGCCCCTCCCACAGCTGCTTTCTCTCTTTATGCAGGGTGACTGGTCTTGTCCCCGCCCCCTCCTGTAGTTTTCAGTAGTGGGTGGAGCCCACAGTCATGATATCACTGCTTCTTTTACAAGGTCATATCTGGTTTGCAGAGACTTTTGGTGCACACACAGGGGCTTTATATCCTTTGAGGTTATTGAGGAATAGATTTGAATGAGTTTTTTTACCCGGGCTCAGCTTCAAACAGAGTTGAGGACTTTCTCTCTTGCCAAACAGCTGTCCCTGTTAGATTTCCCCTCATCTCTTGTTCTGATGAAAGCTGGATTTTGGATTTTCACAGTGCAGCCCTGTCTGGCGTCCTGTAGTAAGTGACACTTACAGGTCTTGTCCCTCCCCCAGTCAAATGTAATTGGATAGTGAAAGGATATACAGCATTCTGGTTAGCTCAGCTGTCTCACTTTGCTCTCTCCTGCTATTAGCATGCTCATTGCTAGGACATGACCACCCAAGAAGAATGTTTTGGCTCCTTGTGCTGCTTCTCCCTCAAAGTGGTTCTAAAGCCTTAAAGTGGAACTCCACCCAAAGGGGGAAGTTCTGCTTTAAGCCTTTGGTCCCCGCTCCCGATTAAGGATTGGCACCTTTGGGGAGTGGGTACCCGCTCCCACTTCCGATGTGATCGCCTAGGCGATCGGAAGCAGAAGTTGTCCAAAACCACCCCCGGGGAGAGCGGATATAGTGAATGCGGGGTCCAGGGATAGCGGATATAGTGAATGCGGGGTCCAGGGAGAGCGGATATAGTGAATGCAGGGTCCGGGGAGAGCGGATATAGTGAATGCGGGGTCCGGGTAGAGCGGATATAGTGAATGCAGGGTCTGAGGAGAGTGTATATTGTGAATTCAGGGTCCGGGGAGAGCAGATATAGTGAATGCAGGGTCCGGGGAGAGCAGATATAGTGAATGCAGGGTCTGGGGAGAGCAGATATAGTGAATGCAGAGTCCAGGGATATAGTGAATGCGGGGTCCGGGGAGAGCAGATATAGTGAATGCAGGGTCCGGGGAGAACGGATATAGTGAATGCAGAGTCCAGGGATATAGTGAATACGGGATCCGGGGAGAGCGGATATAGTGAATGCGGGGTCCGGGGAGAGCGGATATAGTGAATGCGGGGTCCGGGGAGAGCGGATATAGTGAATGCAGGGTCTGAGGAGAGTGTATATTGTGAATTCAGGGTCCGGGGAGAGCAGATATAGTGAATGCAGGGTCCGGGGAGAGCAGATATAGTGAATGCAGGGTCTGGGGAGAGCAGATATAGTGAATGCAGAGTCCAGGGATATAGTGAATGCGGGGTCCGGGGAGAGCAGATATAGTGAATGCAGGGTCCGGGGAGAACGGATATAGTGAATGCAGAGTCCAGGGATATAGTGAATACGGGATCCGGGGAGAGCGGATATAGTGAATGCAGGGTCCAGGTAGACCAGATATAGTGAATGCAGGGTCTGGGGAGAGCGGATATGGTGAATGCGGGGTCCGGGGAGAGCGGATATGGTGAATGTGGGGTCCAGGGAGAGCAGATATGGTGAATGCGGGGTCCGGGGAGAGCGGATACAGTGAATGCGGGGTCCGGGGAGAGCGGATATGGTGAATGCGGGTTCCGGGGAGAGCGGATATGGTGAATGTGGGGTCCAGGTAGACCGGATATAGTGAATGCGGGGTCCGGGGAGAGCGGATATAGTGAATGCGGGGTCCGGGGAGAGCGGATATAGTGAATGCGGGGTCCGGGGAGAGCGGATATAGTGAATGCGGGGTCCGAGGAGAGCGGATATAGTGAATGCGGGGTCCGGGGAGAGTGGATATAGTGAATGCGGGGTCCAGGTAGACCAGATATAGTGAATGCAGGATCCGGGGAGAGCGGATATAGTGAATGAAGGGTCCGGGGAGAACGGATATAGTGAATGAAGGGTCCGGGGAAAGCGGATATAGTGAATGAAGGGTCCGGGGAGAGCGGATATAGTGAATGAAGAGTCCGGGGAGAGCGGATATAGTGAATGAAGGGTCCGGGGAGAGCGGATATAGTGAATGCGGGGTCCGGGGAGAGCGGATATAGTGAATGCAGAGTCCGGGGAGAGCGGATATAGTGAATGCGGGGTCCGGGGAGAGAGGATATAGTGAATGCGGGGTCCGGGGAGAGCGGATATAGGGAATGCAGGGTCCGGGGAGACCAGATATAGTGAATGCGGGGTCCGGGGAGAGCGGATATAGTGAATGCGGGGTCCGGGGAGAGCGGATATAGTGAATGCGGGGTCCGGGGAGAGCGGATATAGTGAATGCGGGGTCCTGGGAGAGCGGATATAGTGAATGCGGGGTCCGGGGAGAGAGGATATAGTGAATGCGGGGTCCGGGGAGAGAGGATATAGTGAATGCGGGGTCTGGGGAGAGCGGATATAGGGAATGCAGGGTCCGGGGAGACCAGATATAGTGAATGCGGGGTCCGGGGAGAGCGGATATAGTGAATGCAGGGTCCTGGGAGAGCGGATATAGTGAATGCGGGGTCCGGTGTTTAGTAACACTAACTTTCATTTAATGACATCTTAATGAATAGAGAGCTACATTTGTGTCTCTTTTCTATCTGCCTGGCATTCAGCTCTAATCCAAACCACTACAGAACTTTCGGTTTTCCTCTGTCTATGCCGTTAGTATCTGCTGTTGGATTCAGTAAAATAATGCGGTCTGAAAGATTTGTTGCATGTCTTCTATTCATAATGTGGAAATTTAATTTGTTTTCCAAGTTCGATACATTGAAAATTGAGAATATCAGGAATATTTAATAATGTCCCTCTCCGTATTGTGACTGATTTAAGATGAGACGTTAATAAAGAAAACAATGCTGACTTTCTATTAATAACTGTGACTTTCTCTCCTCAGGACTGTCTGCAGAACTATGTACCTCTGGACCAGCGGCTTTACATTACAGTGCCTCTCCCCTTCTTGCTGAATATTTAAATTAGACTTTTAATATCACACCAGCTGCTCAGCAGACACATGGTGAATTGCTGTCATTCCCAGGATTGCATCTTTGACGGCCAAGCCCTCCGCAAGCTTTTTCACACAAGCGGCATCCACGCGGAAGTAGCCGCTGACGAATCTGCTGACCCCCCCCCACTGCCTTTCCTCCTAGCGTGTGCTACATCGCCCCCTAGCCATGGAGCAGGGAATGGATTACTGGTTAGCTCAGATCCAGCAGAAGGATGTAGGAAAACGGCTGCAGTTGGGTCCAGACCTGATAGAATGCCTGTCGGATAAACAGAAATCTGTGGATTTAGAACAGGACCAGACTCTGCTGGATAAAATGGTGGATGGATTGGCTACGTCCTGGGTGAATTCTAGCAATTACAAGGTAGGTGCTAATCAGCTCCCCTTATCACTTGCTTTGCACTATGAGGCAGTGGGGAATATTTCTCACGTTTGCAGATGTGAGGAAATGGTTATAAACCTTATCAATGAATATATACTGAGGTATTTCTCATCTTCTTTTCTTTTCCCTGGTTGCCTTTCTGGTAGGAAGGAACAAATATGCAAATTAGGAGGTTGACTGACATGCTGAAAATATTGATGGCAGACACAGCCAGGCAACTATCATTTTCAAAAGACTATCAGGATAGCAGCCCTCCCTATTGCTCTAAGTGCTGGTTTTGTTTCGGTGCTTCATGATTGCTCGGTGAACAGTACAGAAATTTATTTCATGGGCCCGGTTCAACTACTTTAACCCCCCTGGCGGTATTCCTGAGTGTAGCTCGAGGTAAAGTTTCAGCACCACAAGCGGTAACCCCCCCCCCGAGCTACACTCAGGAATACACTGCAGCGTTGCTCCGGGATCTCTTCTGCACTTACCTTGTCCTGTGCTCCCGCAATGTCCCCCCTGCAGCGTCCCCGGCAATGTCCTCCGCCTGATGCCGGCATCCGTCTTCCGGGTTCCGTTCCCTGCGACGTCGGGATGTACGGGGGATGGAACTGGCGGGAAATTTAAAAATGTGAAAAAGTGACATTCACTAAATACACTAAAATCACATAGTATAACATTAATAAACCATTTCACATACATTTTGTCCCGAGTACTTTGTCCGGCGCCCTGCCTGTATTATTACTGTTCTTTCTGCCTGGAAACTGAGAAACTTCCATGGCGTCCAAAAAGCGTCCCTTTAGGTCAAAATTGGTTTTAGACCGGCTAGAGAACAGCGATAGTAAATCAGAACCACTTGCAGAATTGAGTGATAATGATTCGTGGGGGAAATTCGTCATCAGACACTGAAAACGATTCTGCGACTGAGCTCAGCGATGTGCGAACTTGGCGCTCTATTTCAAATTTCAGTGTTTTTGGTTTGATTATTATATTGAATTAAAATTATTATATATATATTATTTTTTATGATTATTTATTAAATTATAATTTATGATTTCGTGTTTCAAATTTTATCATCCCCGGGATGCTTACTCGACTCTTGTTCGGACAGACTTCAGTGAGTTATTCCTAAAAATTACAGCCTACAATAAAAAAACTACATATTTCCATGCAAAAACATGTACCGCTTTGAGCACAGAAATATGGACATAATCAGACCGCTAGGGAGGTTAAAGGGTAAGTTCACCTTTTCACAAAAAATAACCTGGACTAACGCCAAATAAGCTGCCCACCTTTCCAGACCCTGCTGCACATAGCAGTCTTGATGCCCCCGTGTTACTGGTGTAGAGATCAATTCACCCAAATACACAGGCCTGGAGTTAGTATCCATCATAATGCTTGCAGTGGCAAGTCAGCCACAAGACCGTGCTGACCAATGAGATGCGCGTCTGAGGCGACTTATTTCAGAAAGGTGTTCAAGAATAAACAATGCGCTTTTCAGTGGCGCTGTTTTTGTCAGCATTATAATACTCACTTCGGGGCTGCAGCGTATGGACCAATACACAGGCAGCATAGGGCATCACAGCCGCTGTGTGCCACGGGGTCTGGAAGGGTGTTAGGATATTTGGAGTTAATGTACCTTTTCATGTGAAGGTGAACTATGGTAATGTGGATTCTCAGTCTTTGCTTCACCACAATCAGCGATGTTACTTGCTGGGCGATGGCAGCGTTGGGAGGCTCATGCAGGTTTTAAAATAAAGTGAAAACAAGAACTCTATTTGATGTAGTATCTCTGATAAAAGGCCTTTGCTCCGGATTCTTCTGCAATGTCCAATGTAAGGGACATTCTTCCCACTGATCACCAATGTAAGGGACATTCTTCCCACTGATCACCAATGTAAGGGACATTCTTCCCACTGACCACCAATGTAAGGGACATTCTTCCCACTGACCCCCAATGTAAGGGACATTCTTCCCACTGACCCCCAATGTAAGGGACATTCTTCCCACTGATCACCAATGTAAGGGACATTCTTCCCACTGACCACCAATGTAAGGGACATTCTTCCCACTGACCACCAATGTAAGGGACATTCTTCCCACTGACCACCAATGTAAGGGACATTCTTCCCACTGACCACCAATGTAAGGGACATTCTTCCCACTGACCACCAACGTAAGGGACATTCTTCCCACTGGCCACCAATGTAAGGGGCATTCTTCCCACTGACCACCAATGTAAGGGACATTCTTCCCACTGACCCCCAATGTAAGGGACATTCTTCCCACTGACCACCAATGTAAGGGACATTCTTCCCACTGACCCCCAATGTAAGGGACATTCTTCTCACTGACCACCAATGTAAGGGACATTCTTCCCACTGACCACCAATGTAAGGGACATTCTTCCCACTGACCCCCAATGTAAGGAGATGCTTTCACAAGCCGGTAACTGCTTGTTTACATGAGACCGAAACCAGAAGTGATGAAATCTTTTGTCGTTTCTGGTTTCTGACATACAGTGGGAGTAACAACATCAGATCCTCTCACTGTTTCCCAGGGACAGGATTCCTCCCGGTCGCATCCTTACCCGATGAGATGTTAGAGCCTGGTGAAAGCTGGGGGTGGTGGGGAAGGGGCACTGCGCTACCGAAGTTGCCTGTAAAAGTAATCCAGCTTCTTTATACCCCCTCGGATTATTTTTACTTTGTAGGGAATTGCTGGATCTAAATAACAATATAGAAAATTTTTGCAGTGATGACCGAGATTGGGGATGCACCATTACGATATATTTTTGCAGGTACTCGTGAACATGTTCCCGCTACCCGAAACCGAGTCTTTGCGGTGCAATCTGCGTCAATACAAATTATATGGACGCAAATTGCTTCACAAAGGATAGCATGTGATTTGAACATCAGTGGTGTGCAATTCCTGTCCAGATTGCATGTGTTTTCCCCTTGCTCCTGTGTGAACCCATACATGTCATATCCTGAGCTCACACAGGAGTGATGTGGGAAACCTCCCTGTACTGATCCCATACTGTCACACAAGAAAAAGCCGCTTCAGAGGTCTGGGGATTTGAAATCTCCGCCACTTTCTCCTATCCATGAAGGGATGACAGTACGGGCTAGATGGCTCATGGTGCTGACCATTCAGAACCAATGTATCCCATACTGCCATCCCTGCAAGGAGAGGAGAGAAAGCCATGATGCCATATTGGCTAGGCGGCTTCTGATTGGTCAGCACTGAGGTGGCCGCGGAGATTTTGAAATCCCCAGTCCTGTGAAGTGGCTTTTCCTTCTGTGACAACATGGGATCGGTGCAGGGAGGTTTCCCGCACCACTCCTGTGATCTTATTCTATGACAACCCTGGGTTCACACAGGAGCAGTGGGAAAACTGCATGCGACTTGGACAGGAATTGCACCGCATTCCTGTTCAAATTGCATGCTTTTTTTTTTCTTTTGTATGTTTCTTTTGTACGCAGATTGCACCGCAAAGTATTGGTACTCGGTATCGGCGAGTACTTGACTGAAAGTGTCGGTACGCTTACTCGCCGATCGAAAAAAGGGTATCGTGCATCCTTAACCAAGATATCACCCTTCCCATCCTAGGACCTGCGGGTACGTCTTATGGACGGAAACGGACGCATGAAAACGCATTAAAAAACTCAACAATTGCACATGCATAGATGTGAGCCTAGCCTAAGTAGATTGCTGTGGAAGGGATGCAGTTTCACGCCTGGGGTGGGACAAGCCTTGGGACCTCCTCAAAATTTCCTGAAAGATAGAATAATCCATTTTGTAATTAACCCCTTGACGCCGACGTAACACAAATATGCGGCCTCACGGACCTGGGCTCCGTGGGGCCGCATATTTGCGTACCTATCTTTGTGCTGGGAGCGCGCCGCTCGGCACGCTCCCAGCACCAAGACCGCGGTGTCACTGAGAGCCCCGGGTCCCGTTCTAACGATCGGGACCCGGGACTCCCGATTCCGGGTCACGTGATCGCTGTGATAGCCTCTGATTGGCTATCACAGTGATCAATCACTGTGCAGCCCGGCCCCCTTGTTTTCTCTCTCTCTATGAATGGAGAAGAGAGATACATTGTATCTCTCGAACTCCTGACACAGAGGGAGAAAAAAAAGTTTGTAAAAAAAAAAAAAAAAGATAAATAAATATTAAAAAATAAAAGAAAAAATAAAGAAAAATACCTAGATCAAGGTTTGATCTAGTTCAGTACCAGGGTTAGTGTTTGGGTCAAGGTCAGGGTCAAAGGTCAGGGTCAAAGGTCAGGATTTAAAAAAAAAATTGGTATCAGTGTCAGTTAGTGTTAATGTCAATGTCAGTGACAGTGTGTTTTATATAAAAAAAAAAGACAAAAACAAAATGCGCACTGTTGTTTCTGGACTGTACTACGGGTATAAACAACAAATAACATACACATATATGGTATCGCTGCGATCGTCAAGAACTGGAGAATGTATTTTGAGTTGTTCTTTGGTGGTAGGTTATGGTCGTAACAAGAAACACACAGTTAAATTTAAAAAAATGATTTTTTTTACTATTTTGGCCCAGTTTTCCTTTAATAATAAAAAAAAATTAGGAGCTATCCATGACCATTTACCACCAAATGAAAGCCCAATTTGTCCTGAAAAAAACAAGGTATAATCCACCTGGATGTACAAAGTAGTTGTGACGATATGTACGGTTTTACTAACACGTCAACGTTGCAGAATTGTGCTTAGGCATTTAGATTTGTTTTACCCTTAGGCGTGAAGGGGTTAACCTCCCATGACTAACCTTTCAGTACTGGAAACAGCTTAACGTGCTACCAAACGCAAATAGTGAAGATTTTCTGTGTTCTACAGGGAGTTTAGAAATGGTATTTGTGCCATTACCCTAAAAAATTTGCCTTTTTGTCTGGAAAAATAGCCGTGCACTTCCTGGTATGCGAGTGCGTCTAGGCAATCCTGGTCTGTATTAAATATATTCCACCAGTGAAATCCTGGTCTGTATTAAATATATTCCACCAGTGAAATCCTGGTCTGTGTTAAATATATTCCACCAGTGAAATCCTGGTCTGTATTAAATATATTCCACCAGTGAAATCCTGGTCTGTATTAAATATATTCCACCAGTGAAATCCTGGTCTGTAGCCTCGTAGCTTTATATCTGCAGCACGAGATGTAAGGCACTGTTGCCTCTGACTGCCGGTCTCAGGAAGTTTGGAGTTCAGTACTGTGCTGCTCACTGTTCTGCTTGCTGGAGGTTCTGACATGAGGAAGCAAGACCTTGCCTCTACTAATAGCTGGACAGACGTTCCCACTCTTCTCGATTTTTCAGGGAAAAAAACAAAATGTAACTGTTCAGTACTATTAATTGCACATTTATGGAGGTCTGCGGCCTTGTTTCGGGCTCGTTCACACTTGGCTGTTTTACCAACGCTTGCCAAACGCCCCTATAGCGTTTGGCAAGCGTTGGTCCGGCGTTTGCGGAGCGGTTTTTAACGTTCGGCAAACGCTCCGCAAACGCCGCATGCGCGGGTTAGTGGCGGTTACTAGGTGTTTACCGAGCGTTACAATGCCCCACAAACGCCTATAATGCAGTTTGAATGGTGTTACCGCTCCGCAAACGCCCCGCAACCGCACCGCAAATGCCGGCCGGGCGTTTGCGGAGCGGCACCATAGACTAGAATAGGAGGCTTCAACGCCTCCTGACTCGACCAGAGGCGTCCGTTTTGCCGCGACGCAAACGCTCCCGTTAGAACAGCACCATGTGCTGTAATGTGCAGAATTGGCAGAGGCGTTTGGGAAACGGTAAAAACGCTTCCCAAACGCCTCTCTGCCGCCTGCACACAACGCTAGTGTGAACGTAGCCTTAGGTTGGAGGACCACATGGAATGAAAAAGAGGGTCGCATTTTGCCCGAAATCCACAATTCTTGAATATCTGGTTTAATGTGTTAGGAAGGCTGTCATTGCTCCCCCAGCAAGCCGGTAAGATTATAATTTCGTAGCTGCAGCTGATGTATGCAGTAGATTGTGATGGCCCCTGCAATACAGACAGTTTCTACTGCAGAATTCATGACAAATGAGGGTTTGTCTGGCCTCCCTCCCCCCCCCCCCCCATCCCCCCCCGAGCTGGGCAGTTGGGCCAGCTTGGCATGGAGCTGATCAGACCACAGTATGTCATGCTGCTTTCCTGCTTTCCATTTTGAGCTGCAGGATTCTCCGCTGAGTGTCAGAAATCCACGCAATCACGTAGAGCATTTTGTCATGATTACACGTGTAATGTCGCGTGTGTTGTATGTTAATGGGTTTCTTTGTCTTGAGTATCTCTCAGGCCAAAATAAGTGTAATGATTTCCAAAACATCGAGGATTTAATCCCACATCAACCTCTTTAGACGTCTTGTTTATATCCTGCTGCTGATTTCACGAGGACTCGGTACAAAGTGCAGGAACTTCTCTGCTTCTTCATCAACAATTTGACATTTTCGCCTCCGTCTGCGGATGCAGATCATGATGACAGATGGCTGACGATGGAAATGAAATGATCAACAAAGTATATGGAGAGCCAAAGCTTTTTTTGCATAGAGTAGGGAAGGGTTGAAGTTGAACTTCAGGCAATCTATTGTATACATATAAGGGAGCTAACCAGCCAAATGAGTTGTATACTTGTCCATCCAATCCTGAAAGTAATGCAGGCCATAGACCAGGGGTGGGCAAACTTTTTGACTTGAGGGCCGCAATGGGTTCATATATTGGACCCGGGGGCCGGACCAAGAGTAGATGAATGATGTGTATGTGTCATCCATAGTAAGTATAGTAATCCCCCATATAGTAATTCATCCCCCATATAGTAATTCATCCCCCATAGTAATTCATCCCCCATATAGTAATTCATCCCCCATAGTAATTCATCCCCCCTATAGTAATTCATCCCCCCTATAGTAATTCATCCCCCCTATAGTAATTCATCCCCCCTATAGTAATTCATCCCCCCTATAGTAATTCATCCCCCATATAGTAATTCATCCCCCATATAGTAATTCATCCCCCCTATAGTAATTCATCCCCCCTATAGTAATTCATCCCCCATATAGTAATTCATCCCCCATATAGTAATTCATCCCCCATATAGTAATTCATCCCCCCTATAGTAATTCATCCCCTATATAGTAATTCATCCCCCATAGTAATTCATCCCCCATATAGTAATTCATCCCCCATATAGTAATTCATCCCCCATATTAAGTCTCCAAGTCCCCCATATAGTAATTCATCCCCCATATTGTGTCAATTCACTTACCTTTGCTCCGCGCGTTCCTCTCGCCGTGTTCCCGCGCCGTTCCGGTCCTCAGGGCGGACTGTGAGAGGAGCCTAGCTCCCCTCACGTTCCTCACGCTGCTCCGCCTACACACATCCTGACAGCCGATGTTTGCCACGCTCCGCGGGCCGGATTAAAAGGTCCGCCGGGCCGTAGTTTGCCCATTACTGCCATAGACGGTTCGTTTATCGGCCGAAAACGAAAAAATCTGTCGTTCTGTTGCCACCAATGATTACAAAAATCGGCCGTTTTTTGTAAATTTTCTAGCATGACCGATAAAAGAAATGAGGAGGAATCACGAAAATTGGCCGATGACATTGCCCCACTAACGGTGCCAATATCGACCGATTCTTTTGGATTAAAATTCGGCCGATAAACGAACCGTCTATGGCCTGCATTACACTGCTGTGCTACACAGTCCTGTTCCAATTGGTCTGTTCAGCAGTTCAGTAACACGTACAGGTCTCTGTTCTTCCAGGGCTCTGACAGGAGAGATGCGCTCTGCTACATAACAGCCTCTCTGCCTGCCCTTCCTTTGTCCATTCACAGAATACTTGAATTTGTTTTTGAAAGGGTTCACATAATACAAAAGCCTTCTGTGATTGGGCAAAAAAAGAGGAGCAGCGGGCTGTGCTGCTGAAAATGACTCTGCAGCTACTGTGTCTGAGACCCAAAGTTCCAGTGTTGGAGCACTGGAAGTATAGCGATAGCTGTACACCCGGATCCCAGTAATGATGTAAATAATCGGGAGGTCCGTGAGGTGGCATACACCTTGTTTAAACTCTTATAAGATAGTACATTATTAAAAGTGTTGCATTTCCTGCAGTTTTTTTTTTTTTAAAAAGGAACTTCTAGTGCCTCCAGCACTCACCCTCTGCCTTTTGTGTTTGCAAGGGACAACTTTGCTCAGTGGGTACCGGATCTAACAGATTGCTGCACGTGCTCACAGCAAGGACAGATCTCCAGAGGAAAAGAGAACGATCTTCCTGCAGGGTGTGGGGAAGGGGGAGGGTTGCACATCCTGCACTCTGTACACAGCGCACCCCCTGAACTCTGTACCTAGCGCACCCCCTGAACTCTGTACTCTGTACCTAGCGCACCCCCTGAACTCTGTACTCTGTACCTAGCGCACCCCCTGAACTCTGTACTCTGTACCTAGCGCACCCCCTGAACTCTGTACTCTGTACCTAGCGCACCCCCTGAACTCTGTACTCTGTACCTAGCGCACCCCCTGAACTCTGTACTCTGTACCTAGCGCACCCCCTGAACTCTGTACTCTGTACCTAGCGCACCCCCTGAACTCTGTACTCTGTACCTAGCGCACCCCCTGAACTCTGTACTCTGTACCTAGCGCACCCCCTGAACTCTGTACTCTGTACCTAGCGCACCCCCTGAACTCTGTACCTAGCGCACCCCCTGAACTCTGTACTCTGTACCTAGCGCACCCCCTGAACTCTGTACTCTGTACCTAGCGCACCCCCTGAACTCTGTACCTAGCGCACCCCCTGAACTCTGTACTCTGTACCTAGCGCACCCCCTGAACTCTGTACTCTGTACCTAGCGCACCCCCTGAACTCTGTACTCTGTACCTAGCGCACCCCCTGAACTCTGTACTCTGTACCTAGCGCCCCCCTGAACTCTGTATGTAGCGCCCCCCTGAACTCTGTATGTAGCGCCCCCCTGAACTCTGTATGTAGCGCCCCCCTGAACTCTGTACGTAGCGCCCCCCTGAACTCTGTAGCGCCCCCCTGAACTCTGTATGTAGCGCCCCCCTGAACTCTGTATGTAGCGCCCCCCTGAACTCTGTACGTAGCGCCCCCCTGAACTCTGTACTCTGTACCTAGCGCACCCCCTGAACTCTGTACCTTGCGCACTCCCTGAACTCTGTACCTAGCGCACCCCCTGAACTCTGTACCTAGCGCACCCCCTGAACTCTGTACCTAGCGCACCCCCTGAACTCTGTACCTAGCGCACCCCCTGAACTCTGTACCTAGCGCACCCCCTGAACTCTGTACCTAGCGCACCCCCTGAACTCTGTACCTAGCGCACCCCCTGAACTCTGTACCTAGCGCACCCCCTGAACTCTGTACCTAGCGCACCCCCTGAACTCTGTACCTAGCGCACCCCCTGAACTCTGTACCTAGCGCACCCCCTGAACTCTGTACCTAGCGCACCCCCTGAACTCTGTACCTAGCGCACCCCCTGAACTCTGTACCTAGCGCACCCCCTGAACTCTGTACCTAGCGCACCCCCTGAACTCTGTACCTAGCGCACCCCCTGAACTCTGTACCTAGCGCACCCCCTGAACTCTGTACCTAGCGCACCCCCTGAACTCTGTACCTAGCGCACCCCCTGAACTCTGTACGTAGCGCCCCCCTGAACTCTGTACGTAGCGCCCCCCTGAACTCTGTACGTAGCGCCCCCCTGAACTCTGTACGTAGCGCCCCCCTGAACTCTGTACGTAGCGCCCCCCTGAACTCTGTACGTAGCGCCCCCCTGAACTCTGTACGTAGCGCCCCCCTGAACTCTGTACGTAGCGCCCCCCCCTGAACTCTGTACGTAGCGCCCCCCCCTGAACTCTGTACGTAGCGCCCCCCCTGAACTCTGTACTCTGTACCTAGCGCCCCCCCTGAACTCTGTACTCTGTACCTAGCGCCCCCCCTGAACTCTGTACTCTGTACCTAGCGCCCCCCCTGAACTCTGTACTCTGTACCTAGCGCCCCCCCTGAACTCTGTACTCTGTACCTAGCGCCCCCCCTGAACTCTGTACTCTGTACCTAGCGCCCCCCCTGAACTCTGTACTCTGTACCTAGCGCCCCCCCTGAACTCTGTACTCTGTACCTAGCGCCCCCCCTGAACTCTGTACTCTGTACCTAGCGCCCCCCCTGAACTCTGTACTCTGTACCTAGCGCCCCCCCTGAACTCTGTACTCTGTACCTAGCGCCCCCCCTGAACTCTGTACTCTGTACCTAGCGCACCCCCTGAACTCTGTACTCTGTCCCCAGCGCACCCCCTGAACTCTGTCCCCAGCGCACCCCCTGAACTCTGTCCCCAGCGCACCTCTGAAATCTATACTCTGTACGTAGCGCACCTCTGAAATCTATACTCTGTACGTAGCGCACCCCTGAACTCTGTACCAGCGCACCCCTGAACTCTGTACCAGCGCACCCCTGAACTCTGTACTCCGTGTGTAGCGCACCCCTGAACTCTGTACTCCGTGTGTAGCGCACCCCTGAACTCTATACTCCGTGTGTAGCGCCCCCCTGAACTCTGTACGTAGCGCCCCCCTGAACTCTGTACGTAGCGCCCCCCTGAACTCTGTACGTAGCGCCCCCCTGAACTCTGTACGTAGCGCCCCCCTGAACTCTGTACGTAGCGCCCCCCTGAACTCTGTACGTAGCGCCCCCCTGAACTCTGTACGTAGCGCCCCCCTGAACTCTGTACGTAGCGCCCCCCTGAACTCTGTACGTAGCGCCCCCCTGAACTCTGTACGTAGCGCCCCCCTGAACTCTGTACGTAGCGCCCCCCCTGAACTCTGTACGTAGCGCCCCCCCTGAACTCTGTACGTAGCGCCCCCCCCTGTACTCTGTACGTAGCGCCCCCCCTGAACTCTGTACTCTGTACCTAGCGCCCCCCCTGAACTCTGTACTCTGTACCTAGCGCCCCCCCTGAACTCTGTACTCTGTACCTAGCGCCCCCCCTGAACTCTGTACTCTGTACCTAGCGCCCCCCCTGAACTCTGTACTCTGTACCTAGCGCCCCCCCTGAACTCTGTACTCTGTACCTAGCGCCCCCCCTGAACTCTGTACTCTGTACCTAGCGCCCCCCCTGAACTCTGTACTCTGTACCTAGCGCCCCCCCTGAACTCTGTACTCTGTACCTAGCGCCCCCCCTGAACTCTGTACTCTGTACCTAGCGCCCCCCCTGAACTCTGTACTCTGTACCTAGCGCCCCCCCTGAACTCTGTACTCTGTACCTAGCGCACCCCCTGAACTCTGTACTCTGTACCTAGCGCACCCCCTGAACTCTGTACTCTGTACCTAGCGCACCCCCTGAACTCTGTACTCTGTACCTAGCGCACCCCCTGAACTCTGTACTCTGTACCTAGCGCACCCCCTGAACTCTGTACTCTGTACCTAGCGCACCCCCTGAACTCTGTACTCTGTACCTAGCGCACCCCCTGAACTCTGTACTCTGTACCTAGCGCACCCCCTGAACTCTGTACTCTGTACCTAGCGCACCCCCTGAACTCTGTACTCTGTCCCCAGCGCACCCCCTGTACTCTGTCCCCAGCGCACCCCCTGAACTCTGTCCCCAGCGCACCCCCTGAACTCTGTCCCCAGCGCACCTCTGAAATCTATACTCTGTACGTAGCGCACCCCTGAACTCTGTACCAGCGCACCCCTGAACTCTGTACCAGCGCACCCCTGAACTCTGTACCAGCGCACCCCTGAACTCTGTACCAGCGCACCCCTGAACTCTGTACCAGCGCCCCCCTGAACTCTGTACGTAGCGCCCCCCTGAACTCTGTACGTAGCGCCCCCCCTGAACTCTGTACGTAGCGCCCCCCCTGAACTCTGTACTCTGTACCTAGCGCCCCCCCTGAACTCTGTACTCTGTACCTAGCGCCCCCCCTGAACTCTGTACTCTGTACCTAGCGCCCCCCCTGAACTCTGTACTCTGTACCTAGCGCCCCCCCTGAACTCTGTACTCTGTACCTAGCGCCCCCCCTGAACTCTGTACTCTGTACCTAGCGCCCCCCCTGAACTCTGTACTCTGTACCTAGCGCCCCCCCTGAACTCTGTACTCTGTACCTAGCGCCCCCCCTGAACTCTGTACTCTGTACCTAGCGCCCCCCCTGAACTCTGTACTCTGTACCTAGCGCCCCCCCTGAACTCTGTACTCTGTACCTAGCGCCCCCCCTGAACTCTGTACTCTGTACCTAGCGCACCCCCTGAACTCTGTACTCTGTACCTAGCGCACCCCCTGAACTCTGTACTCTGTACCTAGCGCACCCCCTGAACTCTGTACCTAGCGCACCCCCTGAACTCTGTACTCTGTACCTAGCGCACCCCCTGAACTCTGTACTCTGTACCTAGCGCACCCCCTGAACTCTGTACTCTGTACCTAGCGCACCCCCTGAACTCTGTACTCTGTACCTAGCGCACCCCCTGAACTCTGTACTCTGTACCTAGCGCACCCCCTGAACTCTGAACTCTGTCCCCAGCGCACCCCCTGAACTCTGTCCCCAGCGCACCCCCTGAACTCTGTCCCCAGCGCACCTCTGAAATCTATACTCTGTACGTAGCGCACCCCTGAACTCTGTACCAGCGCACCCCTGAACTCTGTACCAGCGCACCCCTGAACTCTGTACCAGCGCACCCCTGAACTCTGTACCAGCGCACCCCTGAACTCTGTACCAGCGCACCCCTGAACTCTGTACCAGCGCACCCCTGAACTCTGTACCAGCGCACCCCTGAACTCTGTACCAGCGCACCCCTGAACTCTGTACCAGCGCACCCCTGAACTCTGTACCAGCGCACCCCTGAACTCTGTACCAGCGCACCCCTGAACTCTGTACCAGCGCACCCCTGAACTCTGTACCAGCGCACCCCTGAACTCTGTACCAGCGCACCCCTGAACTCTGTACCAGCGCACCCCTGAACTCTGTACTCCGTGTGTAGCGCACCCCTGAACTCTGTACACAGCGCACCCCTGAATTCTGTACTCTTTACATAGCGCACCCCTGAACTCTCTACTCTTTACATAGCGCACCCCTGAACTCTCTACTCTGTATGTAGCTCACCCCAGATATACCCGGCCCTTTAAGGGCAACCATGTTGCTGATGCAGCCCGCGATGACCGCGTTCGACACCCCTGCTTTAGCATAGAACTCCCAGTATTTTCCTGCTGCTGGTGGTGTGTACAGCCGGCTGTAGAAGTGAATGTCTGTTGCACATGTACTCATATATAAACACGGATGCTCTTTTGTATTTGCATTTAACTACGTATAACCTTTCCAGTATGCGAAATTTGACATGAAACTGCACACATCTGCAGGTAAATGGGGATGCAAAGGAGCATCAGGGTTTACACAAGTACGAGCGCGTACAACTGCACGCTCCTGGGGTCGGCTGTGCAAGCCACCTGCGGCTCTCCAGTCACTGAAAAGTGTTTACCCTGCAGGACATTTCCTCTGTGCGCATGTACCCTTAAGCTCATTAACTGCTTGTTAATACCTAAACTAACAGTGGCAGACCGGTTGGTGTTCAGTGCGGGTGACGTTTGGTATTGGTACAGGGTAGCTGCATGGTAGCATAGCTGAACAGGGTGACTGCGTGGTAGCAGGGTGGTAGCATAGTTGCAGAGTGGCTGCGTGGTAGCATAGCTTGCAGGGTGACTGCGTGGTAGCATAGCTTGCAGGGTGGCTGCGTGGTAGCATAGCTTGCAGGGTGGCTGCGTGGTAGCATAGCTTGCAGGGTGACTGCGTGGTAGCATAGCTTGCAGGGTGGCTGCGTGGTAGCATAGCTGTAGGGTGGCTGCGTGGTAGTGTAGCTGCAGGGTGGCTGCGTGGTAGCATAGCTGCAGGGTGGCTGCGTGGTAGCATAGCTGCAGGGTGGCTGCGTGGTAGCATAGTTGCAGGGTGGCTGCGTGGTAGCATAGCTGCAGGGTGGCTGCGTGGTAGCATAGTTGCAGGGTGGCTGCGTGGTAGCATAGTTGCAGGGTGGCTGCGTGGTAGCATAGTTGCAGGGTGGCTGCGTGGTAGCATAGTTGCAGAGTGGCTGCGTGGTAGCATAGCTGCAGAGTGACTGCGTGGTAGCATAGCTTGCAGGGTGACTGCGCGGTAGCATAGCTTGCAGGGTGACTGCGCGGTAGCATAGCTTGCAGGGTGGCTGCGCGGTAGCATAGCTTGCAGGGTGGCTGCGCGGTAGCATAGCTTGCAGGGTAACTGCGTGGTAGCATAGCTTGCAGGGTGGCTGCGTGGTAGCATAGCTGCGTGGTAGCGTGGCTGCGTGGTAGCATAGCTTGCAGGGTGGCTGCGTGGTAGCATAGCTTGCAGGGTGGCTGCGTGGTAGCATGGCTTGCAGGGTGGCTGCGTGGTAGCGTGGCTGCGTGGTAGCATAGCTTGCAGGGTGGCTGCGTGGTAGCATGGCTGCAGGGTGGCTGCGTGGTAGCATGGCTTGCAGGGTGGCTGCGTGGTAGCATGGCTGCAGGGTGGCTGCGTGGTAGCGTGGCTGCGTGGTAGCATAGCTTGCAGGGTGGCTGCGTGGTAGCATGGCTGCAGGGTGGCTGCGTGGTAGCGTGGCTGCGTGGTAGCATAGCTTGCAGGGTGGCTGCGCGGTAGCATGGCTTGCAGGGTGGCTGCGTGGTAGCATGGCTTGCAGGGTGGCTGCGTGGTAGCATGGCTTGCAGGGTGGCTGCGTGGTAGCATGGCTTGCAGGGTGGCTGTATGTAGTAGCAGAGATTTTTGAAGATGATTTTTGTGGGTCTATTTCCCTCCTGATGTTCCATCTCTGGGTGGAGTCAGACGTGGCTGTTGTCTCATAGTTCCCTGCTGACTGGCGCTGTTCCATCGCACACACACGGCCTGTTCTGCAATGCATGCTTCTTGGATATTGGCAGCCATAAAGTGCAGCCACCGTGCTGCGAGACATAACTGCAGTGCGATGAGCTGAGACAGGCAGAAGTAAATATAGTTGTGACCTTGTTGGTGTAAAAGAGGAACAGGCTGAGAGGTAACCTTGGCTTCGGCTTAGCAGGAACCTGGGAGGACCCAGCAGGGTTCACCTCGCTGTGTGTTCAGTAGGATTTGTACTTTTATGAATCTTTCCATACCTGGAGCAATTTTTATTAGAGGTGTGGTTGATTTGGCTCCTTCAATCACTAAGCAGGCCATACGTGGGTCGAATTCTGAAGGATTGGAAGCGTTGCTCGTTCTGTAATCCGATGGTGCCACCAATGATTTTGAAAATCTGTTGTTTTTCACAAATTTTCCAACATGCCCAATAAAATGGGGAGGAATCACGAAAATTGGCCGGTGCCATTGCCCCACTAACAGAGCGAGAATCGGTCGATAATTCTTTGGTCCAATATTCAAACAAAAAATCATTCGGAGATCGACCCATGTATGGCCGGCCTTAAAGTGTAGTTCCACTCACCCTGTCAAAAAGTGTAGCTGCTGACTTTTAAAAAACAGCCACTTACCTGTCCCTCGGCGTGACCCCCGCAGCCCGTTTCACCGGCCGTCCTGTATTCCAGGAGGCCGGCATCTTCAGTGTGGGCACCCGGCTGTGACAGCTTGCGGCTTCACAGCCGGGGACCCACTGCGCATGCGCAAGTAGCGCTGCACTTCACAGCCGGGGACCCACTGCGCATGCGCAAGTAGCGCTGCACTTCACGAATGGTCCTGTAGTCTTCTAGGGCCTGTCACGTGTCCCAAAAGACTACATGGAAGGGAGGACACCTTCCGCTTCTGATCGCGTAGGCGATCGGACCAGAAGTGGGAGCGGGTACCTGCCAAATTCAGGGTACTCGCCCCCCAAAGGTGCCAATCCTTAATGGGGAGCAGTCCTTAAAGCGGAACTTCCCCTTTTGGGTGGAGCTCCACTTTAAGCAATGTGCAGAAAATTTAAAAAAAAAAAAAAAAAAAAAGTTAATGAGCTGAGTTAGGATTGAGTTGTCACATGCAGTGGAAAGTCTAAAGCAAATAAAGATTTTCAGTGTAAATAAGATCTTTATTGCAGCTTTCAGGCCTCATGCCTACGGTCACCTACCTTCTTATAGTCAGTGTTGCCCTGTGCAGAGTACAGGAATTCACCCGTGTACATTAAAATGACCAAATAAAAACCTGAAAGTGCAGAATGTTATTGTATGGTAAAGGTGGTAATTCTACATGCCTTTGTCCTTGGTCAGCGGGGCCTGCACCAGAGGAAGCCTGTCAAGACCTAAAGCCGGCCATTGGTGGAGTGATTTTCTTTCCTGCAACCACGGGTTGCTGGAGAGATTATTATTATTATTATACAGGATTTATGTATCTTCTAGATTGTGAGCTCCCAGGATCAGGGCCCTCCTAACCCTCTTGTATTGAACTGTATTGTCTCCCGTTATATTGTAAAGCGCTGAGCAAACTGTTGGCGCCATAAATCCTGTATAATAATAATAATAATAAAATAATAATAAAAAAATACAATAATAATAATCATAATAATATAATAATAATAATATAATATTAAAATAATAACAATCATATAATAATCATCATAATAATAATATAATAATAATAATATAATAATAATAATATAAATCCTGTATTATAATAATAATCGCACCAACAGTTTGCTCAGCACTTTACAATAAAAAGGGAGACAATACAGCAACAATACAGTTCAATACAAGGGGGTTAAGAGGGCCCTGATCCTTGGAATTGCATGATTCCCCCATTAACACAGTCATTGTTGATGGGGGAATCCCTCCTGCGGAGCTATTGTGTTCTTCCAGTAGGGGAGATCCATCCTCCACCCACGGGAGGACACAGTGATTACTTCTAGTGGTAAAAGTAGTCGCTAGCAATATTTGCATGTATAATCCGACAGGCTATTTGTACCCAAGTTGATCGATCAACTTTGGTACCTTCAGCCCGCCCACACATGTCTGTGAGGCATTTCCATGTCCAGCTATCATTATGCACATTTCTCTTTTGGTGTTTTCTGTTTACTGGTCGGTCATCAGTACACTATGGTTCTATGGGTTCCTCTGTTTTTGTTTTTTGTGCAGTTAGGGACGAACCGGGTCACCCTTATCCTTGTGACATTGTATTTTATTCATGCATTGTTATTATTATTATTACTATTATACAGGATTTATGGCGCCAACAGTTTGCTCAGCGCTTTACAATATAACGGGAGACAATACAGCAACAATACAGATCAATACAAGAGGGATAGGAGGGCCCTGATCCTGGGAGCTTACAATCTAGGGGGGAGGGGCTAGTGGTACAAGAGGTAATAACTGTGGGGGATGGACTGGTAGGAGGAGTATTATATATTATTATACAGGATTTATGGCGCCAACAGTTTGCTCAGCGCTTTACAATATAAAGGGAGACAATACAGCAACCATACAGTTCAATACAAGAGGGATAGGAGGGCCCTGATCCTGGGAGCTTACAATCTAGGAGATGACACTTATCAGGTTTCAGTTTATATTTATTATATGTTTATACACGTATTGCATTCTATTGATTACTCAACAATTGTAGCTATGTTTGCTATCAGGTCCTTCAGTTCCACCCTCAAGTGCATTTGGTATGCTTGTCATCCCCGCCCATGGGTGGGTCTTAAGTCACTCACCCTCAGGATACCAGGATATTTAAGAAAGGATACAGGCATTATAGTTATTGGCTCCAAGGAAGAGGCAAGTCCTCGAAATGCGTCAGTAATTTGGAGGTCTAGGTATCCCATTATGGATATCATCCAGTGAGACTGGACTTTGCTGCACTTTATATGATGTGCCCTTGACGTTGTATCCTTTTGTGAGTATATTACCACTTCTTTTATACAATAAATGATTTTTTAAAAGGTAATGGAACTGGCCTGTCTGTTTATTTCTTTCCATACATGTCTACGGCTGGCTAAAATCTTTTGACTGGACATTGCCGGGAATACAAAGTTGCCACAATTCATGTGCCGCATGGGGACTCCATACAGAATAATGGTGTAGTTCATGTTTGGGCTCAGTCAGGGTGTGAGGTTAGATTCGAGGGTTAAAGTGCATTTGCGCTGAGATTATGGACAGCAAACATTTAGGCCAAGTTCACGTGTGGGCATTCCGGGAACCCAAGCAAAGTTGCATGCGTTTCTGCATCACATTAAAAATAAATGTACATCCTTTTTGCCGGCGTGCAGTTGTGCCATTAATTCCTAATGCGACTTGCTAATGCGTGTCCTTTAAATGGTATGCTGAACTTGGCGCACAAAATCGCCCAAAAACACATACTGCATAGGACCGTGGCCTTAAATATTTTTAAAAGGGCTATAAAACAAGCCCTCACTGACCTCTGTAGATGTGAAGTAGTTCATCCTCCGAGATCACAAGCGCTTATCTATTGAGCTCCACAAGTGGCAGGAATATCTAGGCTCTCGGACTTACACCTCCCGTGTCAGTGGATTGGGAGTCTACCTCTCCATATCCCCCAGTCCTCACTATTGGCTGCCAATCGCAGTAATAGGACAGTAGAAAAATATGGAAGGGATCGGTTAGGGTCTTCCAACCTGCGGCCTCTGGAAGTCAGTGTATTTCAGAGAAATTTTGAGCACCTGAAATGTGCACAACGAGGAAACTCCTGATGTGCAGACAACGAGAGATGCTCATCAGTGAAGGCTGCTGCGATCCTGCAATTTCACCAAGTTATTTTGCTGAGACTGCTGGATGGTGATTGTTGTCTCGTTGTCCTCCCACTCGACTTCATGACGTTGGGTGGACAATTAGCATAGACATCAGCAGCTGGTCAGTCTGTTGTGCAGGGTAGCAGACTAAGAAGCCCTGCAATTGTCATTGCCTTCTGTACACAGCTAGGGGTACTGGCCACCATATCCAAAACTGATGGTGACAGATACCTATATTGGAAAAGTATATGTGAACCCCAACAGTACATTTCAGTAAATACCTTTTGATCCTGCCAGAAATACAGTGCTAACCTATGCAGTAATATCTGCAGTAATAGCAGTGTAATCTGCTCTGCACAGTTCACCTCTGTGAATCTCAGGACACCTTCTCCTATGTTATGGAGTGAGGGAGGTGTTCAGTAGATCAAACCCACCCCCTCTCTTTGGGTAACAATGTTGCTCCCTCATCAATACAGTGATGGAGTGTTGTCGTAGGAAAATAAATGTTTTACTGGCAAGATTACCAGATGAAAATAAAGGAAAATGTAAATGTAAAACTAATATATGCGTGTGTGTATCTGTGTGTGTGTATATATAAATATATATATATATATATATATATATATTTTTTTTATCTGTATGTATGTATATGTATATATATATATATATATATATATACATACATACATACAGTACCTCCCAGAAGTGAGTCCAGCCCTCACATTTGTGTAAATATTTGATTCTCTCTTTTCATGTGACAACACTGAAGAAATGACACTTTGCTACAATGTGACGTGGTCAGTGTACAGTTTGTATAACATGTAAATTTGCTGTCCCCTCAAAATAACAAAACACACCGCCATTAATCTCTAAACCGCTGGCAACAAAAGTGAGTCCACCTCTAAGGGACAAGGTCCAAATTGGGCCCAAAGTGTCGATATTTTTTGTGGCCGCCATTATTTTCCAGCACTGCCTTAACCCTCTTGAGCATGGAGGTCACCAGAGATGCACAGGTTGCCACTGGAGTCCTCTTCCACTCCTCCATGACGACATCACGGAGCTGGTAGATGTTAGAGACCTTGCGCTCCTCCACCTTCCGTTTGAGGAGGCCCCACAGATGCTCAATAGGGTTTAGGTCTGGACACATGCTTGGCCGGTCCATCACCTTTACCCACTTCTGTGAGATACTTTATATACATATACACACACTGGAAAATATTTATTTGCTCCCCTGTAGATTTTGTAAGTTTGTCCACTTACAAAGATAGAGACAAAATATCAACCAAAAATCCAGAAAAAACACGATACAAATGTTATAAATTAAGTTGCAGTTCATTGAGTAAAATAGGTATTTGATTCCCTTCCTACCAACAATAATTCTGGCACACACATACTGGCAGTGCGCTCATGTGGTACACAGATTAGTCCTGTCAGTTTAAGAAGGTGCTCCTAACAACAACGTTTGTGTATAAAAGACACTTGTCCACAGAATCTCTTTCTTCCATTCAAATTTCACCACCATGGGGAAGAACAAAGAGCTGTCAAAGGTCGTTGGGGACAAGATAGCTACAAGACCATCAGCAAGAAGCTTGGTGAGAAGGAGACAACTGTTGGAGAAATTTTTCGTAAATAGAAGAAATACAAAACAACAATCGGTCTCCCTCGATCTGGAGCTCCATGCAAGATTTCACCTCATGGGGTAAGGATAATCATGAGAAAAGTTGGGGGTCAGCCCAGAACTATGCAGGAGGAGCTTGTGAATGATCTCAAGGCAGTTGGGACCACAGTCATCAAACAAACCATTGGTAGCACAATATGCTGTCATGCATTGAAATCCTGCAGCACCTGTAAGGTCCACCTCCTCAAGAAGGCACATGTACTGGCCCGTCTGAGTTTGCCAGTGAACATCTTAATTGTTCAGAGGATTGGGAGAAAGTGCTGTGGTTAGATGAGACCAAAATTGAGCCCTTTGGCATTAACTCGACTTGCTGTGTCTGGAGGAAGAAAAATGCTGACTATGACCCTAACAACACCATCAAGTCAAGCACTGAGGTGGAAACATTATGCTTTGGAGCTGTTTCTCTAAAGGCCAACTTTGCTGCATTGAGGGGCCAATTGACAGGCCATGTATTGTAAAATTTTGGATGAGAACCTTCTTCCCTCAGCCAGAACACTGAAGTTGGGTTGTGCATGGTTCTTCCAGCATGACAATAACCCAAAACATACTGCCAAGGCAACAAAGGAGTGGTTCAAGAAGAAGCACATTAAGGTCATGGAGTGGCCTAGCCAGTCTCCAGACTTTAATCCTATAGAAAATGTATGGAGGGAGCTGAAACTTCGAGTTGCCAAGCGGCAGCCAAGAAACCTAATGGATTGTGAAGATCTGTAAAGAGTAAACCAAAATCCCTCCTGAGATGTGTGCAAACCTGGTAACTAACTACAAGAAACGTCTGACCTCTTGACTGCCAACAAGGGATTGTCCACCAAGTCCAAAGTCAAGTTTTGCTTGGGGATCAAATACTTTTTACTCACTGAACTGCAACTTAATTTATAACATTTGTATCGTGTTTTTTTCTGGATTTTGGTTGATATTCTTTCTCTATCATTTTAAAATACACCTCTGATAAAAAAAAATGATAGACCATTTCTTTGTAAGTGGGCTGTAAATTTACAAAATCTTCAGGGGATCAAATAATTATTTCCCCGCTATATATACAGTGCTCAGTATAAATGAGTACACCCCTTTTGAAAAGTAAAATTTTAACAAATCTCTCAATGAACACAAGAACAATTTCTAAAATCTTGACCAAATTGAGTTTTATAGAACATTTGTTCGGCTCATTACATGAAAGTAAGGTTCATAATCTAACTTGGATTACAAGATCTTCAGTTTTACTCAAATTAGTTGATGCAAAAATGAATCCACCCCACAACAAAAACTATTACATCTAGTAATTTGTCTCACCTCCATGATTTGTGAGGACAGCACCAGGTCTTCTAGGCATGGAATGAACAAGTTGGCAACATATTGCAATATCAATCTTTTTTCATTCTTCAAGAACAACCTCTTCTAGACCCTGGATGCTGGATGAAGAGTGATGCTCAATTTGTCTCTTCAGAATTCCCTATAGGTGTTCGATTGGGTTTAGATCAGGAGATATACTTGGCCAATGAATCACCTTCACCCTGTTCTTCAGAAATGCAACAGTGGCCTTAGATGTTTGTTTTGGTTCATTGTCATGTTGGAAAAGTGCACGACGACCAAGGGCACGGAGTGATGGTAGCTTCTTTTTCAATATAGAGCAGTACATCTGTGAATTCATGACTCCATCAATGAAGTGCAGCTCCCCAACACCAGCAGCACTTATGCAGCCCCACAGAAGGACACCGCCACCACCATGTTTCACAGTAGGCATTGTGCATTTTTCTTTGTACTCCTCACCTTTAGGACTCCATACAGTTTTGATGCCATCAGTTCCAAAAACATTTATCTTGGTTTCATCACTCCAGAGTACAGAGTCCCAGTAGTCATCATCTTTTTCAGCTTAGGCCCTGACAAATTCTAGGTGGTCTTTTTTTGTGCATAGGCTTCAGGAGAGGCTTCCTTCGTGGACAACACCCACGCATGCCATTCCTCTGCAGTGTACTTCGTATTGTATCACTCGAAACAATCACCCCAGTTAGGTTTTCTACTTCTTTAGCTTACTGCAGTGAACTTGCATGGCGATTTTCTTCGACCCTTCTCATCAGAAGACGCTCCTGTCGGGGTGTTAATTTCCATAGATGGCCTGGACGTCTCTGTGAGATTGTAGCAGTTCCCATCTTTTGTAAAATGTTTGTATCACTTTTGCTGCAGTATTCTGACTGACAAGTAAAGCTTTGCTGATCTTCTTGTAGCCTTCACCTTTCTTGTGTAAATAAATGATTTTCTTTCTCAGACCTTGTGACATTTCCCTTCCATGTGGTGCAATTGCTGACAGCCTGAAATGGGAGGGGTTTTCTTTGTTAAGTAACACCCCTTTATAATCCACTGTCTGCTGGACACCTGTATAATGAATAATTAGACTCACCTGGAGTTGAATTAGCATTTTGTCTAAATTTTAGCTTTGCTCCTAAGACTTTCATTGGGGTGTACTCATTTTTGCAACATTGTCTTGAATGAAATTAACAAATCTTGTTTGCAATCAATGGCCGGCATTTGTTGGAGGATTTTGTAGTATGGTGTCCCATAGAAAATGTTGATTCTGAAAGGAAAGGAAAGTTTATTTCTGACAAATCTGTCGGGGTGTACTCATTTATGCTGAGCACTGTATATATTGTACATTTTGCAGTCCCTGCCCTCAATTAAGGTCCCTAAAGCTGGCCATACACTATACAATTTTCATGAGATTTTTGGTTTAGATTTACCAAAAAGCATACAGTTGGAGGTCAAACCTAACAACACTTTCAATTTTATCCAATTAGGCAGGCTCTTGCACTGATGAGTTGAAGGTTCTGGTGGAGGTGCTGTATTCTCATGCGTCCATGAGCCATGACCAAATCTATCTCTCAACCCCCCACCTCACCCCCTTGGTCTTCGCCAGAATCACACACCTACTGAGCGACATATCAGACTGGATGTCGCTCCACTTCCTTAAACTGAACCTCTCCACACCGAGTTTCTTGTCTTCCCCCCAGCCCGGACACCACCCCCCATTGTCTTCTCCGTCACATCCAACAACGCCACCATCAAACCCGCCCTGCAGGCCAGAGTACTTGGTGTCATTCTGGACTCCAACCTATCCTTCTAGCCCCAAGTACAATCGCTAACAAGCTCGTGCAGACTCCACCTCCGCAACATCACCAAAATCCGCACGTTCCTAACCCCAGAAACCACTAAGCAGCTCATCCAGTCCCTCATCATATCACGACTCGACTACTGCAACTCCCTCCTCACTGGCCTGCCTCGCCGCTGGCTATCCCCGCTTCAGTCCATCCTGAATACGGCTGCCAGACTCATTCACCTTTCCAACCGCTCCATCTCCGCCACCCCCCTCTGCCAATCCCTCCACTGACCTCCACCCCCCTCTGCCAATCCCTCCACTGGCTTCCGATTGCCCAACGGATCAAATTCAAAATCCTAACACTGACGTACAAAGCCGTCCACCATACTGCCCCGAACTACATCACCAACCTAATATCCAAGTACCACCCAACACGCACACTCCGCTCCTCACAAGACCTCCTTCTCTCTAGTTCCCTGGTCTCCTCCTCCCATGCCCGCCACCAGGACTTCTCCAGGGTGTCACCCATCCTCTGGAACTCCCTGCCCCAACCCATCAGATTATCACCTACTCTCCTCTCCTTTAGGCGCACCCTGAAAACCCATCTCTTCAGGGAAGCCTACCCCACCCCCTGCTAACCTGCCGACCTCCTCCACTCTTCCTACCACTCCATCCCCCACAGCTATCTCCTCCTGTGCCACCATCCCCTCCCTCCTAGATTGTAAGCTCGAAAGAGCTCAGTCCCCTCATGTTTTGCATTGTATTGGTATTCTGTCACATGTTCTGTCCCCCATTGTAATGTACAACACTGAGCAAACTATTGGCACTTTATAAATACTCTATAATAATAATGAGCCCTGCTCCATTCGGCTGTACTCCCTGCCAGGGCTGTCCTAGGCTGTATGCTGCCTTTACACTCTCTAATACGCAATATTTATTTCAGGTACTTATATAGCGCCATCAGTTTACGCTGTGCTTTACATACATATATATTGTACATTCACATCAGTCCCTAACCGTCAAGGGGCGTACAATCTAAGGTCCCTAACTCAGGGCTTAAAATTTCAAATCCTGAGCTACTAGCCAGGCCTTAAGAGTTACTCGCCACCAACAAACACACACAAACAGAGTCACCTGTACACACAGACATGTACATACACACACAGGCACGTACAGATACATGTACATACACAAATACACACGCACAGACACATGTACGCACAAACACGCACACACACACGTACATGCACACACACAGACACATGTACACACACATACATGTACACACAGACACATGTACAGATACACACATGTACATACACACAGACACATGTACATGCATACACAGACACACGCACGCTGTTAAGTGCTCTCTCCTCTCCCCTGAAGCCACCACTGGCTGGCATAGAGGATCATGTCACCAGAGAGAGCTGAAATTAGGTAGACGCATGCGCGCACACACACACACACACACACACACACACACACACACACACACTAAAAAAGTTGCAGTACTTTGTTGTTCATTCACAGAGCCGGGTACTGCACTGTAGGGGGAGGCAGAGAGCCCAGCACACATTCCTTGCTTTGCTGTCATTGCGTTCAGCTATTGAGCAGTCTGACGACTCCCAGTGCCAATGACAGATCCGACTTGAGCTCGGAGCCTGCTCAGCAAGACGGCCCTGGGGGACACACTCGCCCCCCACCATAATTTCCACTCGCCATTGGCGAGCATTCGAGTGGAAATTTCAAGGCCTGTCCTAACTCACATACATACACATACTAGGGCCAATTTTATACAGGAGACAACCTACCAGCATGTCTTGTGGGGTGTTGGAGGAAACCGGAGTACCCGGAAGAAACCCGCGCAGTCACAGGGAGAACATGCAAACTCCAGGCAAGTGGTGCCGTGGTTGGGATTCGAACCAGCGACCCCAGTACTGCCAGGCGGAAGGGCTGACCATTTAACCACTGTGCTGCCCACTATACATAAAACACGTCTTGTATACTTGAATTTTTCCCGAGTCGCTGACATTCTTGCTGTGTCATGTCACCTCTCGGCTCCCTCCTGTGTTCTCCCCAGTGATACAAAACATTTCTGTCTACCTTTCACTTTCACTGTGTTACTGAGCCAGCAGTTCTCAAAGCCTCACATCCTGGATGCAGGTGACATCTCGGCCTCTTCTGTTTAATAAATCATCAGTGAGAGCTAAAATAGAAGAGTTCCCATTAGACTTGAAATATACAAAACTGTTATCAGGGTTGAGCAGCAGATGGTATCAGCATGTATGGGAGTCTCTAGGTTTCTGCTCGTTGTCCCTTGGTGATGGTTGGTGGCCTTTGTGTGCAGACAGTAGGCTCCCATTGTTAACCACCTTATGACGATGCCGTCTGCCTGGCTGTAATGCGGATTTGGTGGCTTAAAGTGGTTATAAAAGCGAAAAATATTTTCTTTAATGCATTCCTTGCATTAACCTCCCTGGCGGTATTCCTGAGTGTAGCTCGGGGTAAAGTTTCAGCACCACAAGCGGTAACCCCCCTGAGCTACACTCGGGAATACACTGCAGCGTTGCTCCGGGATCTCTTCTGCACTTACCTTGTCCTGCACTCCCGCGATGTCCCCCCTGCAGTGTCCCCGGCAATGTCCTCCGGCCGATGCCGGCATCTGTCTTCGGGGTTCCGTTTCCTGCGACGTCGGGACGTACGGGGAATGGAACTGGCGGGAAATTTAAAAATGTGAAAAAGTGACATTCACTAAATACACTAAAATCACATAGTATAACATTCCTGTATCCAACCATTTCACATACATTTTGTCCCGAGTGCTTTGTCCGGCGCCCTGCCTGCATTTTTACTGTTCTTTCTGCCTGGAAACTGAGAAATGTCCATGGCGTCCAAAAGCGTCCCTTTAGGTCAGACGCGGTTTTAGACCGGCTAGAGAACAGCGATAGTAAATCAGAACCACTTGCAGAATTGAGTGATAATGATTGGTGGGGGAAATTCCTCATCAGACACTGAAAACGATTCTGCGACTGAGCTCAGCGATGTGCGAACTTGGCGCTATATTTCACATTTCAGTGTTTTTGGTTTGAATATATTATTGAATTAAATTTATTATTATTATTTTTTTATGATTATTTATTAAATTATAATTTATGATTTCGTGTTTCAAAATTTAACATCCCCGGGATGTTTACTAGACTCTTGTTCAGACAGATTTCAGTGAGTTATTCCTAAAAATTACAGGCCTACAATAAAAAACGACATATTGCCATGCAAAAAAAGTACCGCTTTGAGCACATAAACATACCGCTAGAGAGGCTACAGTGATATTAAAGCCCTTTTTTGTTTTAATAACACGTGATACTTACCTGCTCTGTGCAGTAGTTTTGCACAGAGCAGCCCCGATCCTCTTCTTCTTTGGTTCCCCGCTGGCAATACTGGCCCCTCCCTCTTACCTAGTACCGCCATAGCAAGCGGCTTGCTATGGGGGCACCCAAGCAGGCTCACTCCCGAGCTGCTGCTCTGTGTCCATTCACACACAGAGCACAGCTCGGCCCTGTCCCTGCTCTCTCCTCATTTACTCAGTGGCTGTGATTGACAACCGCGGGAGCCAATGACCACTTCTGTCAATCAAAGCCAGTGACAAGGGGGCGGGGCCAAGTCATTCTGCCTGTGTCTATAGACACAGACTGCAAGGCTCAAGAGTGAGCCCACACTTGTGCCCCCATAGGAAGCTGTGGTGGCACTTGCCAGAGAGGAGTCGCCAGAAGCGCTGGCAGGGGACCTGAGAAGAGGAGATTCAGGGCTGCTCTGTGCAACTCCATTTGCTCAGGGGAGGTAAGTATAAAGCTGCTTTCACACTGATCTGCTTTTTTCTTCTGCTTTTGAGTTTAAAAAATAAACAAAAGAAAAAGCAGAAGGAAAACGTGTGGCCGTGCATTCCTGTGGAACTCTTCACATTGATCAGTTGCGAGTGCAGTGCGTTTTTTATAATCCAGCTTACTGCATTATTGGTGCGGTAATAAAATGCACCTCTCCACTGAAATCAATGAAAAACGCGGCAGAAATCCACCTGCGTTACATTTTTGGTGTGGTTTGAGTCACGTGTCCTTTAAAAAACGCACTGCAAATGCTATAAAAACGTGGCAAAGATTTTTGTTGCCGATCAGTGTGAAAGTACTGATCAGTGTTTACCCTTTGAGGACCGTAAGGTTTTGGAACTCCAAAAGAATCAATTTTTTTGTTTTTAAAGTTCGTACACTTCAGTTGCTGTAACTAAGCCATTTCATGAAATAATTGGCAAAAAGCTAGACCCATTTGTTGTTTGGTGATAAGAACTTATATTTTGACTCAAAACAAAACAAAAAAAAAAAAAAAGTTTTAAGTTCTTAATCAGATGATACACAATTAAAAACATGGGACAAATACGTCCCTTGGTCCTCAAAGGGTTAAAAAAAAAAAATTTGCATTTACAAACCTTTTTCAGCCCATTGACTCACGGACTGGAATCGGGTAGGTTGTGATTTCACTGGGAACATACTTGATGCAGATCAGTGACTTCAAAATATTGAAGCCGAGACAGGCGGGCAGCATTTTCAGGAGAAGGTCGGCAATGACGACCGTCATTTCCTTTGGCACATGAATACTTACTATTTAATTATTACTGACGTTTACACTGGTGTGTCTTTGTTGGTGTAAGTTTATTTTTTATTACAGGTATTTATATAGTGGCATCAATTTACTCGTATTGTACGTTCACATCAGTCCCTGCCCTTTAAAGCGATTCTAAAAGTTCATTTTATTTTTATTTTTTTTATTAATAGCATGCTATACTTACTGTGTGCAGTGGTTTTGCACAGAGCAGGCTGGATTCTCCTCTTCTTAGGTCCCCCGCCGGCTCTCCTGGCCCCTCTCTCCTGTCTGGTGCCCCCACAGCAAGCAGCTTGTTATGGGGGCACCCGCTGCTCCGTGTCTCCAATCACGCAGAACTGCGGCTTTGCCTTGCCCCCCTCTCCTAATTGGCTGACTGCCTGCGATTGACAGCAGCAGGAGCCAATAGCTCCCGCTTGCTGTCTCAGCCAATGAGGCGGCTGTCATTCACAACGCTGGATCGCGGTGAGGCTGTTGAGGTGACTTGGGGAGCTGCTGCGCGCAAGTTTTTTTTACCTTTATGCATAAATTCATGAAGGTAAAAAACCTTCAGCCTTGACAACCACTTTAAGAGCTTACAATCTACTGTCCCTAACTCACATACATACTAGGACCAATTTATACAGGAGCCAATTAACCAGCATGTCTTTGGCGTGTGGGAGGAAACCCATGCAAGTACAGGGAGACCATGCAAACTCCATGCAGATTGAGTTCCTATCCGAGGATCCCAGTGCTGAAATGCAAGAGTGCTGAACATAAAACAAAAACAAGGAAAGTGCAGGCATAAAATGTGGTTTGGTGGGTGAGGAGCACACAACAAATATTATCCTGTTTATTCTGGGGAGCCATAGGCAGGGTTCCTGTTCCTCTGTATGCTCATAGCATTGGACAATGGCAGTTTGTTTTGTCTTCAGTGTAAAAAAACTGTTAAGCTGAATCCATGAACATACATGTATGTTGTATGATGGCGCCATGCCCCTCTCTCCAATTTGCTGTCCTGCATTGTCGCCCATAAAGCTCACAAAGGTCAGTGCCAACGCACATTACACAACCACTGGAAGTCCTCCCAGAAAACATTGGTGCTATAAGAGGAGATGATGGGGTCTCTGGATGTGACCGGGGAACTGGTCCCAATGGACTAGACCAGAGGTTCCCAAACTACGGCCCACTACAAAATTTTATCAGGCCCACAGCAACTGTCCATGAAGGTATCCTGGCCGGCAGTGGATGCTCCAGTTGTGGTCATTAGGTGTCCTAGCAACCAATGACATGATTGCCCCAATCCCCTATAATTCTGACCTGTTCCGCCTTCAACTTCCTCCATGCTGCTCTGCACCCTGAAAGGTAAGGGGGACTCTACTGGACATACATGTATGTTAACGGGGGCTCTGATGGACACTCCTGGATTTATGGACGGACTCTGGGCTCTCCTGGATATATGAAGGGATGTAGGGGAGGACTCTGATGGACACTCCTGGATGTAGGGGAGGACTCTGATGGACACTTCTGGATGTATGGAGGGGCTCTGATGGGCACTCCTGGATGTATGAAGGGACTCTGATGGACACTCCTGGATGTCTGAAGGGACTCTGATGGGCACTCCTGGATGTATGAAGGGACTCTGATGGGCACTCCTGGATGTATGGAGGGACTCTGATGGGCACTCCTGGATGTATGGAGGGACTCTGATGGGCACTCCTGGATGTATGAAGGGACTCTGATGGGCACTCCTGGATGTATGGAGGGACTCTGATGGGCACTCCTGGATATATGAAGGGACTCTGATGGGCACTCCTGGATGTATGAAGGGACTCTGATGGGCACTCCTGGATGTATGAAGGGACTCTGATGGGCACTCCTGGATGTATGGAGGGACTCTGATGGGCACTCCTGGATGTATGAAGGGACTCTGATGGACACTCCTGAATGTATGAAGGGGCTCTGATGGGCACTCCTGGATGTATGAATGTACTCTGATGGGCACTCCTGGATGTATGGAGGGACTCTGATGGGCACTCCTGGATATATGAAGGGACTCTGATGGGCACTCCTGGATGTATGAAGGGACTCTGATGGGCACTCCTGGATGTATGGAGGGACTCTGACGGACACTCCTGGATGTATGAAGGGACTCTGATGGACACTCCTGGATGTATGAAGGGACTCTGACGGACACTCCTGGATGTATGAAGGGACTCTGACGGACACTCCTGGATGTATGAAGGGACTCTGACGGACACTCCTGGATGTATGAAGGGACTCTGATGGGCACTCCTGGATGTATGGAGGGACTCTGATGGGCACTCCTGGATGTATGAAGGGACTCTGATGGGCACTCCTGGATGTATGAAGGGACTCTGATGGACACTCCTGGATGTATGGAGGGACTCTGACGGACACTCCTGGATGTATGAAGGGACTCTGACGGGCACTCCTGGATGTATGAAGGGACTCTGATGGGCACTCCTGGATGTATGGAGGGACTCTGATGGGCACTCCTGGATGTATGAAGGGACTCTGATGGGCACTCCTGGATGTATGAAGGGACTCTGATGGGCACTCCTGAATGTCAGAGGGAATTATTTTTGGCCCACCAATATATGTAAATGATGTGCTGTGGCCTTCCTACTGAAAAGTCTGGAGACCCCTGTATAGGACCAGTACAATGACTGTTCACCCTGGCGAGTGTCCTGTACCGGACTGGCTGGGTTTCCCCGGGACTATGACGTGTTGGAAGTGATTGTATTACTCTGCCCTGGAAAGTGAATCTCACTTCATGTAGTTTCTATATTCCTTTCCCAGGTTGGTTAGCCTGCAATCCTCCTCTCAGCAGGGAGTGTTGTTTACCTTCGGTGGACTATAAATCGATGTCTCTGAAGTGCGATCCGCACCTTTCACCAATGTAACTGGAGGTCAGAGTCATCTGTATGTCATTCAGCTTGTAGATAAGTCTGACATAGAATCAATAAAGAGGCAGATGAGCGATCAGAACACATTGCATCAATAAAGAGGCAGATGAGCGATCAGAACACATTTCATCAATAAAGAGGCAGATGAGCGATCAGAACACATTTCATCAATAAAGAGGCAGATGAGCGATCAGAACACATTTCATCAATAAAGAGGCAGATGAGCGATCAGAACACATTGCATCAATAAAGAGGCAGATGAGCGATCAGAACACATTGCATCAATAAAGAGGCAGATGAGCGATCAGAACACATTTCATCAATAAAGAGGTAGATGAGCGATCAGAACACATTGCATCAATAAAGAGGCAGATGAGCGATCAGAACACATTTCATCAATAAAGAGGCAGATGAGCGATCAGAACACATTTCATCAATAAAGAGGCAGATGAGCGATCAGAACACATTTCATCAATAAAGAGGCAGATGAGCGATCAGAACACATTGCATCGCTCTTCATACACTTTGTATTTGTAGCATTTATTCTTTGGTTACTTTCATACATCGTCAGGGGTCGGTTTATAAAGCAGTGAATGCGACATTCACTGAACATTCACCGATGAATCCATTTACAGAGCAAAACTGCTGAATGCTTTTAAGAGAAGAGGAGAGATCCGGAGTCTAAAAGACCACCGATGTCTCGGTAAAGAGAACCTGTCATCGCCCCTAGTGTCATCACTGGGGATGTTCATCACTTGTGATAGCAGTAAAGTTGATAAACATAAAGAGAGTTTAAAACATTTGACTCAAAATAAAGTATTTATAGTGCCCCCACCCCTTCGTGCTCATGCGCAAATGTGAAGGCATACGTAGATCTTGCACGTACATGTGAACGTTGATCGCATCACACACGTGAGGTATCGTTGCGAACATCATAGCGAGAGCGATAATTCTAGCACCAGACCTCCTGTGTAACTGTAAACTGGTGACCTGTAAAGGCTTAAAGCATCGCCTACGGATATTTTTAAGTTCTGGAGTTTGTCGCCGTTGCACAGGTTTACGCAATTTTAAAGCGTGACAATGTTGAGTATCTAACGTCATATTTTATATTTTACCCCCAAAAATTGGGTGTTGTGTAGGGATGCGCTGTATTTTGGTGGCCGAAATGAAAAAAAAAAAAACACCGATACAGGTGATGGAAAAAATCCCGCCCCTCGCCGCCTGCCGCTCGGTAGTTCTCATCCATACCTGAGGAACCATTGATCCTGGTGCTGGGCATAGAGATGAGTGAAGGAAATATGGCCGCCACTCATCTCTATGCCCTTAGAGGACTGGAGTGATGTCACTTCCCATTCCGGCCATTATTTTTTTTTTATTTTTTAAAGCACTAGATCAATGCTTTTTTTTTTTTATAAATAAATAATGCTTTACATTGCAGAGGAGAGATGTGGGGTCTTATTGACCCCATATCTCTCCATAAAGAGGACCTGTCACTAAATATTTCTATCACAAGGGATGCATGCATTTCTTGTGATAAGAATAAAAGTGATTACAATTTTTTTTAAAGGGACAGTGCAACAAAAAAAACAAATAATAAAAAAAAGTTTAAAGTGCCCCCGCCCCCCCTTGCTCGTACGTAGTGGTGAACGCATACGTAGGCCATGCCCACATATGTAAACGGTGTTCAAACCAAACACGCAAGGTATCGCCACGAAAGACGGAGCAAGAGCAATAATTCTCACACTAGACCTCCTCTGTACCTTTACACTGCTAACCTGTAGAAATTTTTAAAGCATCACCTATGGAGATTTCTAAGTACCACGTTTTCACGCCATTCCACGAGCGTGCGCAATTTTAAAGCGTGACATGTTGGTTATCTATTTACTCGTAACCTCCTCCTTTCATATTTTAAAAAATAAATTGGGGTATATATTATTTTTATTTGTTTTTTTTTAATCTGTATTTTTTTCCAAAAAATATATATTCATTTTTAAAAACTTTGCATTTCGGTTTCGATTTTTGGCCAAGTGCATTTTGAATTTTCAGTTTCGGCACCAGAATTTTCTTTTCGGTGCACCACTAGTATTGTGATTTTGTGCTTCAAAATTCCTTAAAGTGTATTTTTTCCCAAAAATTTGTTTGGAAAACCTCTGCGCAAATTTTGTGTGACAGCTAGTAGGTAAAACACATGAACCTGAAAGATTCACCTGCAGAGAACGTTTGCTGAAAATCTGACTCTGTGCTTTGTAAATACGCCCCTTAGTGTCTTCTGCAAACATGGCAGCTGATTTGCTACATTCGACAAGTAAGAAGGAAGTTGTCGGCTCAGCGTGAAGTGTTTATATAAGGGGATGGATACAATGTAGCAGCGATATATATATATATATATATATATATATATGGGGATGGATACAATGTAGCAGCTATATATATATATATATATATATATATATATATATATATATATATATGGGGATGGATACAATGTAGCAGCGATATTAGGAGATTATCTTGCAGGATGTAGAACTATCTGTGTGTATGTGGCGAGGAATGTTTGTGCTCTCCCTGCCCCCGCCCCCCGTGAGGAAGTGAGGGTCGGGATATCGTGGCACAAGTATTCCTGCCATCTTGCGGTGGGCGATTCGGATGAATACAGTTTGTGTTTCTTTCAGACTCTGTGAATCTTTTCATCAGTCCGGCTCCTTGTTTTGGTGGAGACGTGCCGTTGCCCTGCGCATACCTGAACCCCTCCTGAGTATTGCGGATAGTCCGCTCCTTGTTCTCACCGAGTCCTGGTCACCGACCTTATACAGCAGCACTCATCAACTCCTTCCCTATGGCCTCTGCCATATAAATATCATAGGACTTGTTTACAGAAATAAGAATTTTAGATAAAAGAGGAAGCAGGCCTCACAAATCGTTCATAACACCTTCCTGCAGAGTCATGTTTTCTGTAGATTTAGACATCAACTTCACCCAGAATCGATCGTTTAGGTGTGGAGGCTGCGGCTGGGGAAAAAGGAGGATTTTTTTTTTTTTTTTTTTGTACAAACCTTGCAAATGTTTGTTCAAAGGGTAACTCCACTTTCTTGGGAAACAAGTAGCAAATTAAAAAAACCAAAACACATATACAATTGCAGGACAAGTTGTGATGGGGTGGGGGGCCCATGGAACACATCTCACTTTGGAGAGGTGGGGAGACCCCTGTCTCAGCTCCCCATATCCCTCTTATGTGTAAGTTACCCTGTGCCTGTTAGGGGTACAGGATGATCTGTCCTAATATTGGAGTGGGGGGTTGTTGATTGATGCTATGTGGCTGCATCCCATTGTTCTATTGTGTGTCTTGCTTGGGAGCAAACTATTATGGGATGTATGTGTTTGTGTATTGGCTTGGTGGGGTGTATCTCCAGCAGCCCTCCCTCCTGATGGGACTGTCTGTTGGTGTGTCTCTTGTTACTAAATGTAGATTGCCCCGCCCTGTGTCATTATGCAGGGAGGGGGGATTGTCCCCTGAGTGTTTATATCTTGTATCTGTGTTCAAATAAAGTAGTTTACTTCAAGACTGGTGTCTAGTCTTGTATGGTTGGCTGGGGTGTCTGTTGTCGGTGTTCGGACAGGGAAGCGGTAGTCTAAGTACCCAAGCGCAGTCTGGGTTCGGTTCCGTTACACAAGTCATATTGCAATTGAATGTTATTAAAAAATGGCCTTTCCTTTTCAACCTGCAGCCACTCTTATTTCCTGTAAAATGCCAATATGGCAACCTGGAGGCGTTGTGTACACAGATGGTGTACAGAACATCCCCCCCCCCCTCCCCTTTAGATGTGATTTCCCTTTTGGGGGTATCTCCCCAAACACATTTTTGTTGCAGGGGATGCCCAAAATCTGATTTCTTAGTGCACACGTCTGGGGAAAATCAGCAAGCCAATCACACAAGCAGGAAATGTTTTTGGGGGGGCGTTCTGTATACCATCTGTGTATAGAATACTTACAGGTTGCCATATTGTGTATTACAAAAAATTACAACAGCAGAAGATTGAGAAGGAACTGTATTTTGCAAAAACATTCAATTACAATATGACTTGTGTAGCAATTGTATATGCTATTTTTTTTTTTCTCTTTTTTTGGCATTTGTTTTCTTTTTTTTTGGCATTTGTTTTCTTTTTTTTTGGCAAGTTTTTTTTTTCCCAAAAAAGTGGAGTTACCCTTTAACAAAAGTGGTTACCTTCATTTAAAGGATTCTTGCACAGCATGGAGGTCTGTATTTATATCGGTGATGCTGATTTTTTTTCTATTTCGATAATCCCGACTTGTTGGGATAATTGTCACCAGAGACCTCTGTACTCTGGAAGGTCGCATTCGTTTTCCTCTTATCCTCTGCGTGAGAAGAAGGGACAGAATCCTCTCCGGCTCCCCCCTCCAGCACTTCCTGGGTATTCTTCATGTATTCTTCACGTAGTCACGGGGAGGAACAAAGCGTCTCTTCCGCAGAACAGGTTCTCTCGTCAGCTAATTGGGCACCTCTCAGGGTGGACATCTGCGGTGTAATTGCAGGGCGGTGATCCTTCCCACCCCGGGGCCTTCATCTTCTCACCTGCCAGACATGAGAGGCCGGCTGACCCTGACACTTCACACTCTGCGCTTCTGGAAGATTAGAGAGGAAGCTGGGAGAGCAGACACTTGAGAAATGTACATCACTTCTGTGCCTGGGGCCTGACCCGTCATCGGCGACTCCTGCACAGACTTTCACCTGGGAGTTTGTATGGGACGGAAGTGGTGAATGATTGTTTGGGCTGGGTTCATAATCCTAAACTTAATTTTTTTTTTTAAATAATAAACATGTTATCTGCTCTGTGCAGTGGTTTTGCACAGAGCGGCCCCGATCCTCTTCTTGGGTCCCCTGCTAGATCTCCTGGTCTCCCCCCACCTTTTGAGTGCCCCCGTAGAAAACAGTTTACTATGGAGGCACTTATGTGTGCTTGGCCCCACTCCCTCATGACAGAAGCAGGAGCCAGTGGCTTCTGTTGCTGTCTCTGAGCCATTGAGGACGGAGAGAGCCTCTGCTCTTGTGCACATCACTGGATCTAGATCAGGCTCAGGTAAGAATATGGGGGTTCTGGAAGCAACTCTCTGTTAGTCTGTTTCAATACAGATTTAGAGAGTTTATAGGCTGAAAAAAATAAAAACCATCAAGTTTTTGAGAGGAGCCTTCAGGCAGGAAAAACATTTGATCTGCATAAACGCTGCGTTTAGACACATTTTGGCATTTTTAAGTGTAAATTAAAGTGAAAAACAAACAGAGGCGAATGTTTTTTTGGGAAAAAAGCATGTCAACGCAAATGCACATAAACACATGTGCAGTATGAGCCATGATGAGCTTTTTTATGTTGCTTTTTTCTGCCAGAGGTGCTGGCCTTTTTTCAGGCTCCTAGTGTGCAAGGACCCTTGAGTCCCTGCCACCTTCCAACTCTCTGCAATAAAAAAAAAAAAGAAAAGCGGTTACCTTTTTTTTATTTTTTGAAACCTTCTCTCTAGTCATTCATGTGAAATTATTAGAATGGGGTGTAGTTTAGTTTGTTTTTTGTTTTTATATTTTTAAACATGGAAGTTAAGTACTTAGAACGGAGGGTAGAATGTTTTGAATACTTGGCTCGAAATGTTACCACCTAAAGCTGAATTCCGGGAATTTAGCCACTTAGTAAAAAGTGAAAGCACACTGAGTTAAAGTGTAACTAAACCCACAACAGTAAAAATCAGTCTGTATATGCAGTAAAGCGTGCTTGTTCTACTCACTGGGGAACCCAAGGGGTTAATTCTCCACGTTGTGTAAAAAGGATATTTTATCCTGTCTTTTCTGATCCTCCCCTTCCACGGTCCCCAATCCATCTGCAAATAGAGCAGAGTTTTGGGGACAAGCTGCACATGCTCGGTTTGGTGTGTATATTGCTAGAGTTTTTTTTTTTTTTCTCTTGGGAGAGTGGATGTGATCAGCACAGGGCCAATCAGCATTGTCCGGGCAGAGGGTCAAGAGTCCTGCAACCTGATAGGACAATCAAGGGAGAATCAAAACTCCTCTTACAAGCTTTAACCAGTGCTCTGCTGGACTCTGATAGAAGTCACAAGACTGCTATATACTGCTGATGAGAAAAGGTATTTAGCAGTTTATATTTACTGAAATAATTTAATTTCCATGTTCTGTGCACTATGGGAGACCAGATATTGTGAATGCAGGGTCCGGGGAGAGCAGATATAGTGAATGTGGGGTTCGGGGAGAGCGGATATAGTGAATGCGGGGTCCGGGGAGAGCGGATATAGTGAATGCGGGGTCCGGGGAGAGCGGATATAGTGAATGTGGGGTCCGGGGAGACCAGATATAGTGAATGCGGGGTCCGGGGAGAGCGGATATAGTGAATGCAGGGTCCGGTGAGAGCCGATATAGTGAATGCAGAGTCCTTGGAGACCAGATACAGAGAATGCAGGGTCCGGGGAGAGCGGATACAGTGAATGCAGGGTCCGGGGAGAGCGGATACAGTGAATGCAGGGTCTGGGAAGACCGGATATAGTGAATTCAGAATCCTGGGAGACCAGATACAGTGAGTGCAGGGTCCTGGGTTTAGTAACACTTTAGGTCCAAGGAACTGTATGACATCTCTTGGGCTTATCTCTATCATTTACATTTGGCAGGTTTATTGCTCTGCCCAGACACACTCCAGGATCTGAGAAGAGAAAAGCACACAGAAATTATGCCTGCTCCTCCCCTCTGCTGCCCATTCACTGAAGCCTTTGTATCTTGTGAATGTGTTCACATAATACCAAGGCTTCTGTGAATGGGCAGGAGGAGAGAGGGGTAGGTATATCAACTGCAGTGACTCCCCTGTTCAAGATGAAGAGCTCAGAAGAACTGGTGTCAGGCTCCCAGAACTACAGTGATAGCCAACTTCCGGAAGTACTATAAAGCTGTCGGAAATAAATAAATAGCGGTAAGCCCACGAGGTGTCATGCTGTTTTCTTTTCTTTTTTCTTTACAAAGGAGCTTAATTCCTGGAATTTAGTTTTAAAAAATGAGTTTGTAGCTGTTGGAATTAAGGAGTCCAAGATCCAGGTGACTATCTCAATCAGAAGTCTAAATATACCATCCATGTGTACGTGGCTATGATAAGATATGAAGAGCCCTCCATGGCCTTGTGGTTACAGCTGGTCCAGCTGGAGGGGGTGGTCCCAGCTCTTCACAGAGGACTGATTGTTGGGGAAGTCTCAATGTTCAAATCTCAGCTTGCTTCCATAACATCGGTGTCTGAGATGACCTCAGCTTGAAATTCCAGTAGATGAAGTCATCTACTCTGCTTTGCTCCACAGATCTCCAGCAAAGATATATGTGAACTTCCAGACCAGGCATGCTGACTGAGCTCCTCCTCCTGCAACAAAGGTTCAAATTATGATGGAGACGTGAAATCACTTTACTCAACGTTAGTTTATCAAGATGGAAAAATTGCTCATATCTGACCTAAGCTACAGGTTTTGCTAAATTTAGCAGACGTGTGCGTTGGTATCAGGGCCCAAACGGTATAATTATAAGCCATTATCATAAACAGGGCTGAACCAATTTGCAGGAGCCTGGAAGTTTTTGCTGTCCTCAATTTTCAGTTCCTGTTTATTGCTATTAAATTGTGTTTTTTGTTTTTTTTTTTGTTCCGGAAGGTTTTCCCCCCTTCATGACCAGGGCATGCTATTTTTTGCTATTTAGCACTGCGCTACTTTAACTGGTAAGTGCACGGCCATGCAACACTGTACCCAGATTAAATTTATATCTTTATTTTGACACAAATTTCTTTTGGTGCTATTTGATCACCACTGGGATTTTTATTTTTTTGTGATGTAAACAAAAAAACCCCCCAAAATTAAAAAAAAATATTTTTTACTTTCTGCTAAAAAAACATATCCTAATAAGTGCATATTGATTGGTTTGTGTGAAGGTTATAGTGTCTAGGAACTATGATGGATATATATTGCCAAAAGTATTGGGCCGCCGGCCTTTCCATGCACATGACCATTAATGGTCCCCCCAGTCTTAGTCTGTAGGGTTCAATATTGACTTGGCCCCGCCCTTTCCACGCACATGACCTTTAATGGCCCCCCAGTCTTAGTCCGTAGGGTTCAATATTGAGTTGGCCCCGCCCTTTGCAGCTATAACAGCTTCAACTCTTCTGGGAATGCCGTCCACAAGGTTTAGGAGGGTGTCTATGGGAAGGTTGGACCATTCTTCCAGAAGCACATTTGTCAGGTCAGGCACTGATGTCGGGGGAGGAGGCCTGGCTCGCAGTCTCCGCTCTAATTCATTCCAAAGGTGTTCTGTGGGGTTGAGGTCAGGACTCTGTGCAGGACAGTCAAGTTCCTCCACCCAAACTGGCCCCTCCATGTCTTTATGGACCTTGCTTTGTGCACTGGTGTGCAGTCATGTTGGAACAGGAAGGGGCCATCCCCAAACTCTTCCCACAAAGTTGGGAACATGAAATTGTCCAAAATGTCTTGCTATGCTGACGCCTAATAGTTCCCTTCACTGAAACTAGGGCGCCAAGCCTTGAAAAACAACCCCACACCATAACCCCCCCCCCCCTTCTCCACCAAACTTTACACTTGGCACAATGCAGTCAGGCAAGTATCGTTCTCCTGGCAACCGCCAAACCCAGACACGGCCATCAGATTGCCAGACAGAAGCGTGACTCGTCACTCCAGAGAACACATCTCCACTGCTCTAGAGTCCAGTGGCGGCGTGCTTTACGCCACGGCATCCAACGCTTTGCATTGCACTTGGTGATGGAAGGCTTGGATGCAGCTGCTCGGCCATGGAAACCCATTCCATGAAGCTCTCTACGCACTGTTGTTGGGCTCATCTGAAGGCCACACCAAGTTTAGAGGTCTTTAGCTATTGACTCTGCAGACAGTTGGCAACTTCTGTGCTCTTCAGCATGTGCTGACCCCGCCCTGTCATGTGACGTGGCCTACCACTTGGTGGCTGAGTTGCTGTTGTTCCCAGTTGCTTCCACTTTGTTATAATCCCACTAACAGTTGAGCGTGGAATATTTAGTAGCCAGGAAATGTCACGGATGGACTTATTGCCCAGGTGGCCACCTATCACGGGACCACGCTTGGAGTCACTGAGCTCCTGAGAGCGACCCATTCTTTCACCAATGTTTGTAGAAGCAGTCTGCATGCCTAGGGGCTTGATTGTATACACCTGTGTCCATAGAGGGGATTGGAACGTGTGTGTGTCCTAACGCCCAGGACATGTAGTTTTTTTTTTTTTCTTCTACTATTAGTGCTGCTGAATCCAATGATTTGGAGGGGTGTCCCAATACTTTTGGTCTTATGGTGTTTTTGTTTTTTTTTTTCTTAATATGTATGTATATATGTGTGTATGTATGTATGTATATATGTATGTATGTATGTGTATATGTATGTATGCATGTATGTGTGTATATATATATATATATATATATATATATATATATATATATATATATATATATATGTGTGTGTGTGTGTGTGTGTGTGTGTGTGTGTGTATATATATATAAAAAATAGTAGTGGCGGTGATCAGTGACATATAATGGGACTGCGATAGTGCAGCAAGCAATCTGACGCTGGGATGGAACTAACTGCCCCCGGCATCTCATGTGACACTAATTCAGTGGTCAGTGCTAACTCTATACCCTGTCACTGTACTAATGACACTGGCTGGGAAGAGGTTAACATTTAGGTGCATTCAAAGGATTACCTGTGTGCCTAACAATGTTTAGTGTGTGTACTGTGTGCCATTTTATTAAGCAGTGTGGCTGTTTTTACTCCCTGCTTTGCAAGGAAGGAAAAGTCATATCGCTGCTGTCTGTAGAGAGCCCTGTGTTTACCGACACAGAGCTCTCTTCTGCCGATCAGCAGGTCCCAGCCATAAATCATTGGCCACTGATTGGGTTGTGCTGCGGCACAGTCCTCCGGGTCACCACGTGCTTGCGGACCTGGAAGAAAGCCGCGACGTACAGGTCCGTTCCTGTACCAGCAGACTTGTCACAGTAAACCTACTGCGGTGGGTCGGTAGGCGGTTATACCTGCATATTTATTTTGCATACGTTTAATACCTTTTTATGGTTTTAGAAATACTTTTTTCTACCAAACATTGACAGACCAGTTATGTGGTCCCTAGACTGATCCGACCACCTTGAGGATTATACAATTCCCCGGTTTGGAGATACTCCTAGAAAAGAACCTTGTAAGTCATTGCTCATACTAACCAATAAGATTCTCAGAGAAGAAGGGATAAAGCCAGCTTGGTCACTAAAGCCAACAACTGACTTTGTTTTCCCATGTTCTTTTTTGTATTTCTCCATTTTTCACCTCTGAGATCAGCCTCTGGGTGGTTTTCACCAGACGGCTCAGAATGAGTAAGATTAAAATCCCCGACCATGAACACGTTTTTATTCCTCATATGGTCCTAAAGACGTTTTTCCTCTGAAAACATGCCTGTTTGTTAAAGTTTGTTCATTCTGGTGTAGGAGTTTGCATTACATGTTTCAGCCGTCCTCTAGAAACACATTTTTCTTGCAGAATTGGACCAGGAAACCCTGTTTATGTTGGATTTTGCATATCTCTGTATCAACACACATTTCAAATCTGCGGCTTTGATCCGCTAACCAAAACCTGCATGCACAGCCTCTGCTGTCACTCAGCCATTGCTTGGCACAGAAACTCCGAGCCACAAAGGCAGACAGATCACTTGTGAAAGCCAAGATGAGAGCGCGGACCGCAACAGGCCAGAAATGTGACTTATTCATATGAGGAGGGAAATGGAGAGAGAAAATATATAGAACTTTTTTTTTTGGATACAAAGGCCAATCAACGAAACTAGATCAGTCCTCCAAACCTAAAGTGGTTGTAAAGTCAAAACTTTTTTTTTCTTTTACCTTAACCACTTCCAGTCCGGACACTTTCCCCCCCTTCCAGTCCGGACGCTTTCCCCCCCTTCCAGTCCGGACGCCTTCACCCCCTTCCAGTCCGGACGCTTTCCCCCCCTTCCAGTCCGGACGCTTTCCCCCCCTTCCAGTCCGGACGCTTTCCCCCCCTTCCAGTCCGGACGCTTTCCCCCCCTTCCAGTCCGGACGCTTTCCCCCCCTTCCAGTCCGGACGCTTTCCCCCCCTTCCAGTCCGGACGCTTTCCCCCCCTTCCAGTCCGGACGCTTTCCCCCCCTTCCAGTCCGGACGCTTTCCCCCCCCTTCCAGTTCGGACGCTTTCCCCCCCCTTCCGGTCCGGACGCTTTCCCCCCCCTTCCAGTCCGGACGCTTTCCCCCCCCTTCCAGTCCGGACGCTTTCCCCCCCCTTCCAGTCCGGACGCTTTCCCCCCCCCTTCCAGTCCGGACGCTTTCCCCCCCCCCTTCCAGTCCGGACGCTTTCCCCCCCCCTTCCAGTCCGGACGCTTTCCCCCCCCCTTCCAGTCCGGACGCTTTCCCCCCCTTCCAGTCCGGACGCTTTCCCCCCCTTCCAGTCCGGACGCTTTCCCCCCCTTCCAGTCCGGACGCTTTCCCCCCCCTTCCGGTCCGGACGCTTTCCCCCCCTTCCGGTCCGGACGCTTTCCCCCCCTTCCGGTCCGGACGCTTTCCCCCCCCCCCTTCCAGTCCGGACGCTTCCCCCCCCCCCCTTCCAGTCCGGACGCTTTCCCTCCCCCCTTCCAGTCCGGACGCTTTCCCTCCCCCCTTCCAGTCCGGACGCTTTCCCTCCCCCCTTCCAGTCCGGACGCTTTCCCCCCCCCTTCCAGTCCGGACGCTTTCCCCCCCCCCTTCCAGTCCGGACGCTTTTCCCCCCCCCTTCCAGTCCGGACGCTTTTCCCCCCCCCTTCCAGTCCGGACGCTTTCCCCCCCCCCTTCCAGTCCGGACGCTTTCCCCCCCCCCTTCCAGTCCGGACGCTTTCCCCCCCCCCTTCCAGTCCGGACGCTTTCCCCCCCCCCTTCCAGTCCGGACGCTTTCCCCCCCCCCTTCCAGTCCGGACGCTTTCCCCCCCCCCTTCCAGTCCGGACGCTTTCCCCCCCCCCTTCCAGTCCGGACGCTTTCCCCCCCCCCTTCCAGTCCGGACGCTTTCCCCCCCCCCCCTTCCAGTCCGGACGCTTTCCCCCCCCCCCCCTTCCAGTCCGGACGCTTTCCCCCCCCCCCTTCCAGTCCGGACGCTTCCCCCCCCCCCTTCCAGTCCGGACGCTTCCCCCCCCCCCTTCCAGTCCGGACGCTTTCCCCCCCCCCCTTCCAGTCCGGACACTTTCCCCCCCCCCCTTCCAGTCCGGACGCTTTCCCCCCCCCCCTTCCAGTCCGGACGCTTTCCCCCCCCCCCTTCCAGTCCGGACGCTTTCCCCCCCCCCCTTCCAGTCCGGACGCTTTCCCCCCCCCCCTTCCAGTCCGGACGCTTTCCCCCCCCCCCCTTCCAGTCCGGACGCTTTCCCCCCCCCCCTTCCAGTCCGGACGCTTTCCCCCCCCCCCTTCCAGTCCGGACGCTTCCCCCCCCCCCTTCCAGTCCGGACGCTTCCCCCCCCCCCCCCTTCCAGTCCGGACGCTTCCCCCCCCCCCCCCCCTTCCAGTCCGGACGCTTCCCCCCCCCCCCCCTTCCAGTCCGGACGCTTCCCCCCCCCCCCCCTTCCAGTCCGGACACTTTCACCCCCTTCCAGTCCAGGCCAATTTTCAGCGCTATCACACTTTGAATGACAATTGCGCGGTCATGCAACACTGTACCTATATGAATTTTTTAGCATTTTTTTGAGACAGATAAAGCTTTATTTGGGTGGTATTTATTCATTGAAAATTGTGAAAAAAGTGTTTTTCTTATAAAAGTTTGCAAATAGTATTTCATCATAAATCTTGGCCAAATTTTTTCTGTTGGACACACACAGCCTGGCTCAGGCGTGGACCCGCACAAGTTCCCCCAAAGCACACAGCTTGCTATAGGGGGCACTCGGAGAAGAAGAGGAGCTGACAGCACCAGCGGGGGGACCCCAGAAGAGGAGGTTTGGGACCGCTCTGTGCAATAGCCGTGCACAGAGCAGGGAAGTATAACATGTTTAAAAGAATTACAGACTTTACAACTGCTTTAAACGTATTTCATTGTGTGGCCGACTGAATAAAGGGAAAGAACGGACACAACACACATCCCTGTTGCGGTATACCTCGTCTCTCCACCTGCCATCCCGAGGTGTTTCTTGGCACTTTGGATTGGCAGGTATCAGACTATTCATCTGTGGATCAGCCAGCCTCTTCCATTCAATGCGCTTATTGTTCATGTTTTGGAACAAACACTTAAACCGCATATGATGTAAGTGCAGCTCATATTGCACATGGAGGTCACTTGTAATGTGAGTGACAACAATAGTATTTCAGAGAAGTAGGGAGGGGACGTTGTCATATTACCTGATGCTACCTGAAGAATGCTGTGAAGTCGGGTGAACCCTGCAGCTTTGTAGGCTTGTGGAGTATTTTATTATACAGGATTTATATGGCGCCAACAGTTTGCGCAGCGCTTTACAATATAAGGGAGACGGTACAATTACAATACATTTCAGTACAGAAGGAATAGGAGGGCCCGGCTCATGGAGCTTACAATAAAAAGGAAGGGGGAGGGGATACAAAAGGTGATAGCTGCGGGGGATGATCTGGTGGAGGTGATTCAAGTACAGTTCTTAGGTGGGGGTGGGCTTCCCTGAATAAGTGAGTTTTCAAAGATCGCCTAAAGGCAGACAGGGTGGGGGCTGACCGGATATGCTGTGGTAGGGAGTTCCAGAGGATGGGAGAGGCTCTGGAGAAGTCCTGGAGGCGAGCGTGGGAGGAGGTGATGAGGGGGCTAGAGCGGAAGATATCTTGGGAGGAGCAGAGTGGGCCATTTGGGCGATATCTGTGGATGAGGTCGGTGATGTAGCTGGGGGCAGTGTTGTGGATGGCTTTGTAAGCTGCGGTTAGTATTTTGAATTTTATACGTTGGGTTAGGCCAGGGGTAGGCAACCTGAGAGCCACAGGACTACAAGTTCCATCATGCCTCTGCAAGTCATACCTGTAACTGTCAGTTTTGTAATCTTTGCAATGCCTCATGGGAAATGTAGTTCCACAACAGCTAGAGAGCTGCAGGTTGCCTACCCCTGGGTTAGTGCAAGCCAGTGGAAGGATTGGCAGAGAGGGGCAGCAGTTGCTGATCGGTCGGTAAGGTGTATGAGTCTAGCAGCATTTGCTGATCGGTCGGTAAGGTGTATGAGTCTAGCAGCATTTGCTGATCGGTCGGTAATGTGTATGAGTCTAGCAGCAGTCGCTGATCGGTCGGTAAGGCGTATGACTCTAGCAGCAGTCGCTGATCGGTCGGTAAGGTGTATGAGTCTAGCAGCAGTCGCTGATCGGTCGGTAAGGTGTATGAGTCTAGCAGCACTCGCTGATCGGTCGGTAAGGTGTATGAGTCTAGCAGCATTCGCTGATCGGTCGGTAAGGTAGATGAGTCTAGCAGCAGTCGCTGATCGGTCGGTAAGGTGTATGAGTCTAGCAGCAGTCGCTGATCGGTCGGTAAGGTGTATGAGTCTAGCAGCAGTCGCTGATCGGTCGGTAAGGTGTATCAGTCTAGCAGCAGTCGCTGATCGGTCGGTAAGGTGTATGAGTCTAGCAGCAGTCGCTGATCGGTCGGTAAGGTGTATGAGTCTAGCAGCAGTCGCTGATCGGTCGGTAAGGTGTATGAGTCTAGCAGCACTCGCTGATCGGTCGGTAAGGTGTATGAGTCTAGCAGCAGTCGCTGATGGGTCGGTAAGGTGTATGAGTCTAGCAGCAGTCGCTGATCGGTCGGTAAGGTGTATGAGTCTAGCAGCATTCGCTGATCGGTCGGTAAGGTAGATGAGTCTAGCAGCAGTCGCTGATCGGTCGGTAAGGTGTATGAGTCTAGCAGCAGTCGCTGATCGGTCGGTAAGGTGTATGAGTCTAGCAGCAGTCGCTGATCGGTCGGTAAGGTGTATGAGTCTAGCAGCAGTCGCTGATCGGTCGGTAAGGTGTATGAGTCTAGCAGCAGTCGCTGATCGGTCGGTAAGGTGTATGAGTCTAGCAGCAGTCGCTGAACGGTCGGTAAGGTTTATGAGTCTAGCAGCAGTCGCTGATCGGTTGGTAAGGCGTATGAGTCTAGCAGCAGTCGCTGATCGGTTGGTAAGGTGTATGAGTCGAGCAGCAGTCCTGATCGGTCGGTAAGGTGTATGAGTCTAGCAGCAGTCGCTGATCGGTAGATAAGGTGTATGAGTCTAGCAGCAGTCGCTGATCGGTCGGTAAGGTGGATGAATCTAGCAGCAGCATTCATAATAGACTGAAGGGGGGATAGCCTGTGTAACGGTAGACTAGTGAGGAGGCAGTTTTTGTTGCTGTTTTGGTACTAAGGCTAGGTTCAGGTCTTTGTGTGTCAGGAATGCGCGCAAAATCACACAATTTCCTGACACACAAACATGCAGCGGAGCTATTAATTGATAAATGGTTTCTCCGGTCTTAAAAAAAAATAAATAAATGTCAGCAGCTACAAATACTGTGAAAAAATTACATTTACCTGTCCAGGGATCCAGCGCTGTCCTCACCTGAGCCAATTCTTCGAGTCCCCTGCACCGCCATGTTTACAAAGGGAAGCCAGCTGTGACTCCTTGTGTTATATTGCCTTTTCATCACCTGATCTAACCCTATAATGCCACACTATTGATCCTCAGTCGCATGCGTTGCACGGGAATATGGCACAACCCCAATGAACTCAGTGGGCAAGTGTGACAGGTGATGATCCCTATCAATCTCTGCACCTTCAAGTGGTTGTAAACCCTTTTATAACCCCAGTGAAGTGACTGGCCTCAGGTATACACAGACATGAAACAAATCTTCCTACATAAATTGTACCGGTTTATCTGCAGTATTCTCTTCAGCCATTCAAAGTTCAGAATTTAAAGTGGAGCTCCACCCAAAAGGGGAAGTTCCACTTTAAGGACTGCTCCCCCACTCCCCATTAAAGATTGGTACCTGAATTTGACAGGTACCCGCTACCATTTCCGGTCTGATCGCCTAGGCGATTGGAAATGGAAGTTGTCCTCCCTCCCTCCCTGTAGTCTTTTAGTACACATGACAGGTCCCAGTAGACTACAGGACCATTCCTGAAGCGCAGAGCTTTTCGCGCATGCGCAGTGGGTACCCGGCTGTGAAGCCGCAAGCAGTCACAGCCGGGTACCCACACTGAAGATGTCGGCCTCCTGGAATCCAGGACGGCCAGTGAAACGGGCTGCGGGGGACACATCGCTGGACTGAGGAACAGGTAAGTGGCTGTTTTTTAAAAGTCAGCAGCTACAGTTTTTGTAGCAGCTGACTTTTATTTTTTGACGGTGAGTGGAACTCCACTTTAAAAAAAAAATTGCCAGAGTGGTCAGAAAAAAAGAGGACGGAGAGTTGAAATTATACACTGCAGAGCTCAGTGAGGAAAGTTCTGAGAGGTGATTAGATGGAAGGGACCCCCCCTTCCTCCCTCCACATAGCACACAGGAACAGAGCTGAGACTGTCAGTCACAGGCTGTTTGCTGGCGCTCCCTCTCCTGTCACCATTTTTCTCTTGGTGTCAGGAAAACATGACAGAAGGAGGCAGCTTTGGATTGAGACAAGTACACACTATAGAGGGATATAACCACGTTAAGCTAAAAATGTCACAGCCATGGCATGTGTACTGCCCCATCCTGTTGTCATTTTACAGTTTGGGGGGTGGTAAAACTCTCAGCTGTCCCACGACTGCTCGTCTGCAAGGAAGATCTAAGCTCACCTCAAAGTGTGTACAGCAGAAGAAAAGGGGGGGGGGGGGCTTAAAAAAAAAACTTAGTAGACAAACCTGCTTATTGATAATAAATACAGACTGCAGATTCTAATTCTGACATGAATACAATTGTGACTGGTTCTCTTTAAGTACAGGGATCCTGAAGCTGAGCTGGAATCTGCTCTGCACGTCCAGAACGTCACTTTCCTGTTTACCAGGCCGAGGCCTCCTCAGTGTTTACACTCCTCTCCGGGCTCATGTGAGAGTTTATTGTCAGCGCTCAGCTGGTGGCCGCAGTCAGCAACCTGACAAGAGTGCCGGGTATACATCACTTCTCACACACACCTGCCATTCACATTCCTAGCAGGCAAAAGATCTGTGAGCCTGGTGCCCTGTCCTGGTTGGATTCTCGCCGTGTCTCTGATCATGTGATCAAAAGTTATCACGGATTTCAATGCTGGTTATCGGTGTACTGCAAATATTATAAACCCGACGGATGAGGTAAGCAGCCAATCAGACTGCAGCTTTTTCTTTCCTGAGGCTTGCAGCTGCAGACATCACCCTGGTACCGTTTTTTATTAGAGCCGGCGGTTGCCTCTCTTGTAAAAGCAATCCTAGCGGCTAAATAGCCGCTCGACTGCTGTCACAAGCAGCAGGAGGGAACGTTAACTCGCCCCCCATTCTCTGCCGGTTTCCACCACTCTCTCGGGCTCCTACGGCTCACCCGGAGACCCGAGCAACCATCTGGCACGTCCGCTTGCTGGCCGAACAAAGCCAGGATAGGTTTTGATTGGGTCTCCACCATAGTAACCTGGAAGCAGTCACCTGACATCACTTCCTCTTTACCCGGATGTCAACGGCGCCATATTTTAAAAAATCGAAAGCATTAAAAAACACAGACCTTGGTGTCTTGAACGCTTTTAGCCCTGGTTCCGTGCAGGGAGGAGAGCCCATTCATGTGAATGGACTCCTTTGCCCCGTGACACGCAGGGAAGAAGTCCCTGCACTTCTTTGGAAACCGCGGCCCGTAGAGGAACCTCGATTTCCAGTGTGAGCGGCATGCCATTAGAATTATTGGCACCCGCCCGCGGGTCCGCATTCTTCTAGGTGGGTGGTGCGGCTGCACGGATTTTCGTGCGGATCCGCAGCAGCTCCACCCGCACGTATATGAACCAAGCTTAAACGGCAAAGGAGTGATTTGGGGTCTTATAGACCCCAGATCCCTCCATAAAGAGTACCTGTCACAAGCCTATTGCTTTCACAAGGGATGTTTACATTTCTTGTGATATCAATAAAAGTGATTTAAAAAAAAATTTAAAGCAACTGTGTAAAAATAAATAAATAATAAAAAATGTAAAGTGTCCCCGTGAACACGCACGTCGGTCCTGCAAACAGCGATCATCCCACACGCGCAATATCCCTGCGCACATCAGATCATGGGCAGTAATTCTAGCACCAGACCTCCTCTGTAAATCTAAAGTGGCCGCCTGTTAAAGCTCCAACAGCTGTTAAAGGGGACATTTAATTCTTAGGAATAACTCACTGAAATCTGTCCGAACAAGAGTCTAGTAAACATCCCGGGTATGATACAATTTGAAACACGAAAACAAAAATTATAATTTAATAAATCATAAAAAATAATATAATACATTTAATTCAATAATATAATCAAACCAAAAACACTGAAATGTGAAATATAGCGCCAAGTTCGCACATCGCTGAGCTCAGTCGCAGAATCGTTTTCAGTGTCTGATGAGGAATTTCCCCCACCAATCATTATCACTCAATTCTGCAAGTGGTTCTGATTTACTATCGCTGTTCTCTAGCCGGTCTAAAACCGCGTCTGACCTAAAGGGACGCTTTTTGGACGCCATGGACGTTTCTCAGTTTCCAGGCAGAAAGAACAGTAAAAATGCAGGCAGGGCGCCGGACAAAGCACTCGGGACAAAATGTATGTGAAATGGTTTGATACAGGAATGTTATACTATGTGATTTTAGTGTATTTAGTGAATGTCACTTTTTCACATTTTTTAATTTCTCGCCGTTCCGTCCCCCGTACGTCCCGACGTCGCAGGGAAAGGAACCCGGAAGACAGATGCCGGCATCGGCCGGAGGACATTGCTGGGGACACTGCAGGGGGGACATCGCGGGAGCGCAGGACAAGGTAAGAGAAGAAGAGATCCCGGAGCAACGCTGCAGTGTATTCCCGAGTGTAGCTCGGGGGGGTTACTGCTTGTGGTTCTGAAACGTTACCCCGAGCTACACTCAGGAATACCGCCAGGGGGGTAAAAGGGGCTTTGCTTTCTCCTGCCACCTCCTGCTGAATCTGAGCCGGAGCTCTATAGGTGATTGCAGAGCAGGGGATGTTCCAGACCTCTGTAGAGAGACCACTGCTTCCACCGATAACATGGGCCTTTCTCTGCAGCGTGCTGTCAGGGGCCAGGCTTTTCCCCTTGGGCTATGGCTGCTTTCAAAAGCAAACCAAATGTAAGACTTTGCAGAACCTTTTTCTATGCACCTAAAATGCATTTAGCTGATTTAGGGGCGGCTCCAATGGATGTTAGTTTTCTTTGCTCAGGATTTGCATTCTCATACGAGTCTATGGGTATGGAAAACACATTTAAAGCAGGTCAAATGCAGGTTAGAAGGAGGTCATCTACGGGTCAAAGGCATATATCTGTAAATTCTCAATGATCTCTGAAGAGCCTCAAACTGATGCCATTGGCACAAGCCCAAAGCCTGTCTGAGCCCCTAAGGTGAGAGTTCAGTTGGACTTTAAGCCCGGGTTCACATACATGCGGTGCGGCATGCCACATGTGATTCGCACAGGAACCGCACTACATACCTATGCAAATCGCATGCGATTTGTGTGCGGTGCGAACAAAGTCGTACATTTTGTATGGCTCTAATCGCACCGCACCCGCACCAAAAACGTGCAGGACCCTTTTTTTGGTCTGCACTAGAATCGGATCATGTGGGTATTCACACCTCTGCGATCCGATTCTGCACATCACACCAGGTTTTGCAGACCGATATCGGGGTGTTGATAACTTAACGCATGAACGGGGTGCGATTCTGATGCGGTGCGAAATTTGCACTTAAAACGCTGCAAATTCCACACTGCATCAGTGTGAACCCGGGCTCAGCCCAGCTAACAACACCCTGAAATTGGTCCGCAAAACGTGGTGCGATGTGCAGAATCGTATCGCATAGGTGTAAATACCCACGTGATCCGATTCTAGTGCGGACCCAAAAAAGGCTCCTGCACCTTTGTGATGCGGTGTGATTAGTGAGCGGTGCGGCTCCGATCGCACCGCACACTAATCGCATGTGATTTGCACAGGAATGTGGTGTGAATCACATGCGATATACCGCACCGCATCACCGTGAACCTAGCCTAAATGTGTGGAGTAGCACCATTTCATAAAAGTAAATGCAAAAATCTAACTGGGTTCTTAAAGTGGTTGTAAACCCTTCCATATGCCCAGTGAAGTGACTGTCCTCAGGTGATACACAGAGATGACACAAATCCTCTGACATAAGTTGTACCTGTTTATCTGCAGTCTTTTCTCTACAAGTGTTCAAAGTCTAAAATTTATACGGCTTGTCTGAGATTTTAGAAAACGGGGTGGAGAGCTGAAGTTACACTCAGTGAGGAGAGCTCTGAGAGCTAATTGAAGGGAAGAGACACACTCCCTCCACACAGTACACAGGAACAGAGCGAAGGCTGTCAATCTGATGGAGGTCCCTCCCCGTCTCCATTTTCCTCTTGGTGTCATGAAAACTTGACAGAAGTGATTCATGCTGATAGCAGAGGAAGGAGGCAGCCCACAGAAATTACACTTAGTGCTCTGGACTGGGACAAGTACACACTATAGAGGGAAAGGCTTTGTTCATATTTCATGTCTGAGGTTTACAACCACTTTAACCACTTCAAGTCCGGACACTTTCACCCCCTTCCAGTCCAGGCCAATTTTCAGCTTTCAGCGCTGTCACACTTTGAATGACAATTGCACGGTCATGCAACACTGTACCCATATGAATTCTTTAGCATTTTCTTTAAGACAGATAAAGCTTTATTTGGGTGGTATTTATTCACCACTGGGATTTTTATTTTTTTTGCTATATAAATGAAAATGTCCAAAAATTTTGAAAAAAAGTTTTTCTTATAAAATTTTGCAAATAAATAATATTTCATCATAAATCTTGGCTAAAATGTATGCAGTTATCTTTTTAGTAAAAAAAAAAAAAACAAATTAGTTTAACCAAAAACTAATAATTTAAAAAAAAAATTTTTTTACATTTTATTTTTTTACATTTATTTTTTTTTTTCTATGTACGGTCACCCTGACTACTGACACCCTGGTGACACTGTACAACTTGTGGGGGGGTGATGATTTTTTTTTTTTTACACTGATTGCTTTTACACCTATAAAGGCTGTAAAAGCAATCACTTCTCCTTCTCTCTGGCTGCATTCTTGCAGCCATTGAGACCTACTGTGTGAGCTGTGATTGGTCACAGCTTGTCACATGGTACAAGGCTGTTGTGAATAGCTCTCTACCATGTGATCCCTGCGATCATTCACAGATTTCACACGTAGTAAGCAATGATGTCAGAAGTGATTTCTTGCTTACTACTCTTCATGTGATCACTGATTGGCCAAACAGTGATCACATGATTGGGACCTCGCACAGAGGTCCAGTACGACGATCGGTGTTCCACTGTGTCCGGAGGACACAGAGGGCACCGGATCGCGGTGCTGCGCGCTCCCAGTCCAAAATGGCGGGCGCCGTTTATGAACGGCAACCTGCCCCTGGACTGCCACCGTCCGGCCATTTATATACAGCGGCTGGACAGGAAGTGGTTAAGTTCACGTTCATGTGCATGTACTTTGACCTGTAGTACGTTTAAAAATCAATGTATAAATCTGGTTGCTGTGGGCTTTATTCCAGTTTCCTCGCCTGTATCCTGTAGTATTATCAGAGATAATCGGAGGGTTGGATGGGTGTCACTCCGAGCCCCCTTGTAAGAAGTGACATGGCCGCCTCCTATTAGCACTAGTGATGCCGATCTATTTGGAGGCGTCTATTTTCGGTAAGACCCGCAGCAGAAGACGGCACATGTGTTCTCAGTGTGTGCTCAGTGAGAGCCCACAGCTGCCTCCTCACCCTCTCCGCACCTTTTATTTTCACTCCGCAACAACTTTCTCCAAACTGCTGCTGACAAATGATCGCTCTGCCCGCCATGAATATTTCATTATTACACTGAGCTCCTAATGTATGAGAACCAGGCCTCTCCGCCACCGTGCTGATTATACACCGAGCTGTTGCAGCTGAATAGAACATTCTGATTTTATATGCACGCCGCCTGTGTATAACAACCCCTCCCTGCCACATGAAAACGCATCACCTTAAACAATGCATTTTCAGTAAAATAAGATATAAACCCAATCGCTTCTCCTGCAAGATCTAACATGTTGGTATAATCTCAATAGTTTTCAATATTTTTAAATCTGCAGTTGTTTTAGAATAATCCCTGATGATCCTGCCATAAGGGGATCAAACTTTCTGAATACTGTGCCCATGTGTTTCCATCATTTGACATGTGTCCCTGCTCAGGTTTTATTTATTAAATGATACCTAGCAATTCTGCCATTAATGTCCTTCTTAAAGTGGTTCTAAAGACAGAAGGTTTTTTTACCCTATTGAGGTAAAAAAAAACCTTCTGGGTGCTGCTCCCCCCTAAGAAAAAAAAAAAAAGCTCTTTTGGCCGTATCGGATCATAGGAGTATGCTTTCTCGAGACCCAGAGTCTTCTAATAGATGGCTATTTTCTCTGTCAGCTGAGGTCACAGAGCCACTCCAAGCTCTGGAAGGATGCCGACAATTTTGTCAGGATCCACCCAGATGTCTGATTGGCAGCCAGCTTCGTCTCTAAGCGCACAGCTGATCTCCAAGAAGATCGAGAACTGATTGTTTCCTTTAAAGCAAAACCACACTGCATCTGAGCACCACAAAGCAAAATCCCCCATCCATCCATTTATTTTGCTAAGAAATCACTTTGACTCCTCCTCCTCCTCCACCTCCTCCACCTCCTCCACCTCCTCCACCTCCTCCTCCACCTCCTCCCCTCCTCCACCTCCTCCACCTCCTCCACCTCCTCCACCTCCTCCACCTCCTCCACCTCCTCCACCTCCTCCACGTCCTCCACCTCCTCCACCTCCTCCACCTCCTCCACGTCCTCCACCTCCTCCACGTCCTCCACCTCCTCCACGTCCTCCACCCCTCCTCCACGTCCTCCACCTCCTCCACGTCCTCCACCTCCTCCACGTCCTCCACCTCCTCCACGTCCTCCACCTCCTCCACGTCCTCCACGTCCTCCACGTCCTCCACCTCCTCCACGTCCTCCACCTCCTCCACGTCCTCCACCTCCTCCACGTCCTCCACCTCCTCCACCTACACCTCCTCCTCCTCCTCTACCTACACATCCTCCTCCTCCTCCACCTCCTCCACCTCCTCCACCTCCTCTTCCACCTCCACCTCCTCTTCCACCTCCACCTCCTCTTCCACCTCCTCTTCCACCTCCACCTCCTCTTCCACCTCCACCTCCTCTTCCACCTCCACCTCCTCTTCCACCTCCACCTCCTCTTCCACCTCCACCTCCTCTTCCACCTCCACCTCCTCTTCCACCTCCTCTTCCACCTCCACCTCCTCTTCC